>NC_080049.1:35938884-36538884 GCF_026212465.1 Amaranthus tricolor | reverse complement strand
ACCCCATGGCGGCCATGGCAACATACTGTTTTAGTTTTTCAAATATCATTGTTTCGTTTACGAAATTACGGTTCATATTAATAGCAAGTAGTGCAAATCCAGTTTTTGAATCTTATTTAATTTAATAAAACCCCTTAATATTAGAATAATAATATATGGTTTTATAGTTATATAATAAGTTAATTATTACAGTAAAGAGCGCCAACATAATAGCTTCAATTTGACGGGCGCCAAGCCGCCAAATCCTACAAGATTGATCAACTTGCATCATTCAAGAGCATGTTGTATTACTTGATCAATTATGGCGGCTAAAGTGAGTGTGCATGCATGGTAAAATGAATAAAATTTGGGTTCATGCCTAGATTATTTATGATAACGGATCATAATTGGATTAAAAAATTCTATAAATATTAAATATTAAATTATGTAATATATAACATAAATGAATAACAGTAGTGAAATTAGTTCGGCTCATATAAAAATAAGTATTCACTGTTCAGCCTCGAAATCCAAATTAAATAATTAATTGATTCATCAGTGAATATACAAACATCCATGGGTAACAAAAAAAATAAGATGAATAGAAGAACGAACCCAGTAAGACCAAGGAGGAAGAATCGAGTGAGAAGATCCGCATTGAAAACCTTTTTCATACTGTCAAAAATATTAATTATACAAAAAAATTAAATTGAATATCAAAATAAAATTAATTCCTCTTAGATAATCAAAAAAAAAAAAATCCAAAAAATTATACTTCCTCAATCCCAAAAATATATCCAATTCAGTTTAATTAAATAAACTCATACGTACGAATCATATTAATAAAAAGATGAAATATATGTATGTTTGAGACAGAGAGAGTATAATTATAATTATAGGTTACTAATGGATGATAATTAAGGTGAATAATTAATTACCTATCTCTATGATAGAAGAGACAATAAAGAAGAAGAAGAATAGAAGAAAGAGCATTAGAGTAAGCCACAAATACAAACTGACTCATCCCAATTGCCATGGCAGATTTTGCTGTTATTGTTAAAGCAATTGTACATCCTTCTATTATAAACATTGTTATAAATGGGATTATATCCCACATCTTTCCTTCACTACTTATTCCACTCTTCTCCATTCTATTTATTTCTTTCTATAAAATCAATCTTAAAACTTCGATCTTGATCCAATGATCAATTAAGCAAGCTAAGAGGATAAAAGAAAAGAAAACACTTCTTTTATCTCTTTGATTTTTCCTTGGTTTGAGGAATTAAGAGGAATGGTTCTATACGTCGACGTTTTATAGTAGAACAGAAAAATGGTGGTAATTTTAAAAAGTTTAAAGGGAAGAGAAGAAATAGTGTTTTTGTTTTATTGTTTTTTTTGGTGAAAAGATTAGAAGAGAAATAGTTAGGTTACCCTTTCATGAAGGTATGAGGGTATTTAGGGGTCGTGAAGTAGCAACTCGGGGAAATAAGTCGTCAAAAACAGTGAGCTGACTCAGCTATTTATGTTTGTTAATCCTTTGACCTTTGCTGATGTATGTTCCCCAGTTACCTTTTTTTATGTTGTATGTCATCCTGTGATTTGTCCCTCACTATTAAAATCAATATTTATTTTTTATATATATTGTTTATTGTTTTTTTTTATTTGCTACAGTAAAAATTCTTTTATTATTTCTTTTTTTGCATTAGATTTGCACCTCTTGACTAATGTTAACTAAATATTACTCTAATTTTAGTTGGTTAATAAAATTAATAATAACTGGGTTGAACAAATAAGTAAATAAGAATTAAGATTAATTTATAGAGAACATGAATTTGTAGATCTGAATAAATGGAAATTTGTCATAAATTATCAAAAGAGAAAAGAGTGTAAAATAAAAATACAATATAATCCTAAAATAAATTGAGTGTAAATTAAATAAAACAAAAGAAATAATTTAAAAATTTAACTCTTGAAAGTATAGTGAAAAAAAATATAAAGATACAATAATTAACTTTTTATAAAATATAGTAGTATAAAATTAATTTTAAATTTAACTTTTAAAACAACTGATATACATAAATTTTGTCCATTAAAAGTTATACAAAATTAGGAATTAATAAGTATCTTTTATCAATACATTAACAATATGTTTATTCAAAGTCCAATATATAAAATAAAAAAAACATTCTATTATATCTATAGCTGATATATAGATGCTTATTTTAAAGAAAGTAATGATTGAAATATAATTGCCTATGGTATTAATATGAGACGTTCCTATTGCTATTAAATATTTATCAATTTTAAGAAACTCAATGACATATTTAATATTTACATTAAAAATGTATAGTAATTGATCAATTTAAAGTTAAAATTAATTTCTTTTATAAATTATAATTAATCATTTAATTGATTATTTTATATACAATTAATCTCTTTAAAATTTGAATTGATTACTTTAACGTCAAAATTAAACACATTAAAATAATTGATCAATTAACATTATAAACTTGTAAGTAGAATTGATCACTTTTGAATTGATCACTTTAATGTTAAAATTGATCAATTCTAGGTCAAAATTAAAATTTTTTATCGATTTCTTTTAAAAAGTCATAACTGGTTATTAAATTAATCACGTGATTACTTTAAGGTTTAAATTGATAACTTTAACATCGAAATTAAATACTTTAAAATAATGATCTTAAGGTTATAAACTTATAAGTAGAAATTGATCAAGTTTAGGTCAAAATTAAAATTTTATATTTTGATTGATCTATTTAAGGTTTACTTTAAGTTATAATTGATTAATTTAATGTCAAAATTGATAAATTTAAGGTTAAAATTATATTTAATTTTTTAATTTTTGAATTTTTAGGTCAACACAACTATACCGTATGATGGTCTCTCCTAAATTTTTTAATTTGCGCTTATTTAATATCTAATGTCTGTGAAATACTTACTATAATAAAGCAATATAACACATATTTGGTAATAATAATCACTAAAATTATTGTGTATTTATATCCGATGCTGAACATAAGTTGATCAAAATTTACGCAAACAGATTGATTGATTATGAGAAACAAATGCGAGGTTATAAGATTATTAATTAGATTTAATAATAAAGAGGGTCCCAACCAAATTGTGTTTGTGGTCTAGTATTAGCTGATTGTTATACGGATACCCCGGCCCACCAAATGGAAACTACTTTTTAATTTTAAAGAGATCTTTTCGGCTCTCCTTAGAGGCACACAAACTGATGGAGTGTGTAACTTACTTATCTTGTAATCAGGTTATAGTATTTGATTATGTCAATAAACTAAAATAAAATGCTCTAAAACGTGGCCTTAAGTTAAATCTTCGTATAGTTATCATTATGTACTTTAAAATCACAAATTATTAATTGATATAATTTAAGGGTGTTACTAAATATCACCACCTTTTTCATTTTATCGTCACCCTCCTTCAAATGAAATTACGAATTTGCCTCTGATTTTTAAAAAATTACAAAATTGCCACTCCCTATAAATTTCTTATTTATAATAATAATAATAATAATAATAATAAAATTAAAATTAATAATTATTATTCAAAAAGAAAAAAAAATTGAATCGCCCAGAACCGGGCGATTCAATTTTTTTTTCTTTTTGAATAATAATTAATAATTTTAATTTTATTATTGTTATTATTATTATTATTATTATTATTATTATTATTATTATTTTTATTATTATTATTACTACTGTTATTATTATTAATTTTATTTATATTCTTTTTGAAGAATATAAAAAAGTTAATTATTATTATTATTGTTGTTATTGATATTATTATTATTATTATTATTATTATTATTATTATTATTATTATTATAAATAAGAAATTTATAGAGAGTGGCAAAATTATAATTTTTTAAAAATCAGGAGCAAATTCGTAATTTCATTTGGAGGGGATGGCGATTGGCGATAAAATAAAAAGGGTGACGATGTTTAAGGATTGGGTAATTTAAATTTGCATTGGTATAGATTTATTAGTTTAAACCTGTCAAAATAATTAATTCAGTTAATTATTTTACTTTTTCTATAATTTAAATTGAATTATTTGTTTTAGTTTCTTATCTCACAAAATTAATTCAGTCAATAATAACGTATCAATAGATAATTGGCCAGTCACTCAAAAATAATAGCATGAAAATAAAAATTAATGTGCTTTTAAAAAACGATTAAAAATAATTAGGTTTAATTGACGATAGAATTTGATTCATTCTTTTAATGTTTCAATTTACGTTCCAAGGATAAACAATAAATAAATTATAATGACATTTAATTATCTATCATATTTTATAATAGTTTTTGGTTGATTTATTTTGATTTAGTAAAACAAGTTTATAGTAAAAGAAAATTTTCAAAATATTTGATGATATTTATTTCTATAACATTAGTCTAACTATAGAATTATTAGATTCCCAAGGTTTGGTAAATACATCTAAATTTGTACCCAAGGAATAATATAGAATAATGTTGTTAGTTTTAATTTTAATTGTTTAGGAGTTGAACCATTAATTTGCAATATCAGTTGTTTCCAATTCTATGAAGGAAGGCACCTGAATTGTACTAATACAATGTCAGCCCATCTAATGATCTAATAAACCTTTGCCTATTTTTTGTCTTTGATAATGTGACTCTCAACTTTTCTTGACCTCTTTGTTTTTTCTTTTCTTTTTTTCCAATGTCCTATTTTAATAATTTTTTATTAAATGATTATTTCATGCTTTTCTTGAATTTTATAGTATGTCATAGGGTACATTAGTACACATTATTTTTAATGATAATTAATTAGGATAATTGAGAAGGTGAAAGATAAAAGATAGGATATTTTTTTCTTGAAGGGATGCTATAACCTTTAACCTATCAGCAAGGAGCATGCAATATACTTCCTTTGTTCTATTATATTTGTTACATTTGATTTTTTACGCAATTCAATAAGTTATTTTATTTATTTATATGTTAAATTATACACATTTAAAAATTATAAAAAGTTAATATTATGAAAATATGCGATTAGACGATTCAAACAAGATCCCACTCGGCTATATTTTTACTTACACATTAGCCGCAATATATAATATAAGCTTGAACGATGAATAGTGCATATAATCAAAATGTAGTGAGTATTTCAGAACGGAGGAAATATATATTAAGTGTATATATAATACATGAATTTTCACTATATCACTTTATAGTGAAACTTATAATAAAAACCAATAATTATTAGACTAAAAAAAATAAATCAGTAACAATTTTTTATACCACTAAATCCTATGACATGAAAAGTTAATTTTATTGTAGTGTACATACGAGTCAAAAACAGAACAAATACATAGTCTAACGCCATTAAACATCCAAGAATCGATCAATTAATTAAATCAACTTGCTTCATTGTATTTGTATGTATTAGAACTATAACCAATAATAATTTGAATAGTACTGATTGTGAAATTTTATTTAACTGCAAGTTTACACTATACGTTTAATTAATGGACACGAGAAAACTAAAATAATTTAATTCAACCTATGCTAATAAGCTCTAAATTAATGTCGTAAGATGTTTAGCTAAAGCTCTATAATATAGAGAAACACACTTCAAATTGCAATTTAATTTGAGACTCTTATTTTGTCACGAAAGGCATTTAATAAAATAGGCGACAAAACGCTTTACAATAAAAAATGTTTACATTATAATATTATATATATATATATATATATATATATATATATTCACAGTAAAAAAAATTAAAATACAAAGTTAAAAATAACCACCAGATTCACCTGAGGTACTACCACCAGAAGTTGAACGTGCATACAAAAAAAATTATTTAGTAAATATTCAACATACAATTGGCCATAAAATTCGAAACAAAAACCAAAAAAAGGCATAAGTAAGGGAATACCTTTGATGATGGACATTGAAGATGGATAAAAGCAGCATTTAAAAATCGACATTGCACATGCATTCAAGAAAACAACAAAAATCAAGATACACTAACAAAATAAATTCAGAAAAACAACAAAATTACACAAGTTGGAGTCGAAAATACCAGAAAAAGACAAGAACTCTCGCCGAAAAATGCCAGAAAAAGTCACCGGAGGAAAAAAGGATTGAAGTGTGATTTATATAATAGATTGAAGATTTAAATAATGAATTTTTGGAGATAAGAAGATGAATAAGTTGTAAGTTAGAGAAGGAGATGAAAGAGTTTGAAGTGTGAGTAAAATAACGGATAGGAAGTACATTTATATAGAATCAATAGAAAGATGATAAGCGACAAAGAGTTTGTCACCTAACTTGTCGCATAAAGGTTGATCATTCAAATTTTGAATTTGGAAAGGTTTAGGCGACAAACGCTTTGTTGCATAATGGTTCGGTGACAAAATAAGCGACAAAAAGTGTTTGTCACCAGCTTGTGACAAAGTATTTTATCGCCTATTTTATCACTGAATCTCTTTTCTAAAAATTATCTTTTGTCTTCAAATTATTATATTTTTATAGTGTAAATCAAATTCAAACCTCCTTAAATACCACATATTATAAGTAACTTTATTAGCCAACACTATAGAGTGGACTGCGATCTAACTTTTGGTTATCCTAAAGGAATCCACCGACCTATACAACACAAAACATTTGAAAGCAAATGATAATGATTCAAAGTTTCAAAAGCTAATATCATTCAAACTTTAGAAAAACATTCGTAATCTAGCTTGGTTTGACTTAAGAGTGTTAGATTTATAGCAATTAGCAATAGTCTCATATTGTCTCAGTTAGAGCATGTATAATATTTCTCTGATAAGATCTTATCTCAGTTAAAGTATGTATAATATTTCTCTGATAAGATCTTGAATTCTACATTTGCCTTAGCTTACCTTATAATAATTTGGAATGAGGAAAGTTTCAATCATGAATTAATAATAATGATAGTCATAATTCTACCGCCGCCCATCTAATTATAACCTAATCTTGGCTCTTATTGTACACTAGCTAGCTAACCTTCAATTCAATAATATAACTCTTCAACTATCTTGACCTCTTATCTTGCTTAGGGTCGTTGGCAATGGCCTTACCTAATATATTAGGCTTATTAGCCTTCCTTAATTCTTTTATATTGAATATAATCCTATATTTTTTAGTGATAATTAATATTTCTAATTCATTTTAGTTAAATATATGTTACTTAGCATTGACAAAAATAATTATTGTCTTTGTTAAAGTGACACATCATGTTATTTTATTTTGACTAATACGCTATAAATTTCTTAATATATATAGACTTATTATTAATGTGACTTTGCCTCACTTAGCTTGTTTTTATAGTGTATATGATTATAATCCCACTACAAAAATAACTTTACATATTCCAAGGTCATGATTGCAAAACTTATTGGAAACTGAGATAATGTAATCATTATCAAAACTTTTTTGATTTCTCATACATTAAAACAAAAAAATATCAGATTCAAATGGGTATTCTCCCTCCATTTCGTTTTTCTTCATCTTCAACAATATGGATGAGTTCATGCAAGAATTCGAAGATTTCGTGACCCAGACTCAACGAGATTCTTTTTAAGAGATAGTATAAATAAGTTTGGTTCTATTTTCCTTCAAGAATTCAATAAATTATAATCAACACAAAAAATCTGATGTTTCTCAATGCTGTTTTTGGTAGTTCTATTAAATGATGAGCATACTCAGCTTGAACATTGATAAGTGCAATTATTTGCACTTATTCATATCAGTTTATACTCCTTAATGATGATCATTGTTAGTAATTTCGTGCTTATTTTGAAGATTTATGCTACTTTACCCATTTTGGTTATTCATGTTGATTTTGAGCGGTTTTGATCGTTTTTAAGCATAATTCTTATGGTTTTAATGGTGACAAAGTTTACTAAGGAGATTATTTCTCGTTTGAAATGTTTTACAATGAAAATGGGCAAAAGAGTTGAAAAGTGTTTAAAATGCAAAAGTTTTGAAGTGAAATTTGATACATGCTCACTCTTTTGGTCATAAATTTTGATAGAAAGATTGTATTAATGCAAGGTTTGCGGCATTGGAAATTAGACTTCAAGAGTTTTCCAACGGTATATTATATGTCCAATTCTGACAATTGAGCAAGAAATGACGACTATTTAAAGTTCGTTAGTCAGAAGCAAAGCGACGAGTCGTCGCCTGAAAGCCACGACTCGTGTCCAACCTGTTGATATCCAAATCTAACGGTTTTTTTTCACTATTTTAGTGGTTTGATTTATTTTAACTTTATTTTATTATTAGAAATCAGTTATTTTTTGGGGAGATTGTTCCTCAAGTAACCTTAGAATATAAATAGGCATAGTTAATTTCATTTTTTTTTGTGCTTTTAATGCCCTAAAGCTTTAGTTTTCATTTTTAGTTTATTAAGCTTAGTTTTTATGTTTCTCATTGCAACTATTATTTATTTATGCAATATATGGTTTATTTATGTTGCAATTTGTAAGTTTCTCTATCTTGTCCTTTAATAATTCATTAAATTGTCTTTAATTCATTATTTTCATCATGTTCATCATCTAAATTAGGGATTTTTCTTATTATTAATTTCATGTTAGTTATTATGTTCAGTGAGTAGATTTCTTTACTAAGATTAAGGGATTAACCCTAATTCGAAGCATGAAATGATATTATATCGATTAATTGTGTGAAATTTGGGTCTATGATTAAACCCATGCTTAATGAACCTTAGTTTAAACATTTTTATTAACCTTTTCAATAAAACGAAAGTTTGAGATTAGGATTAATTTAGGATTGAGGTACATTTAAGTTAAATTCCTATTAGTTTAGCCAATAAAACGGAAGTTTGAGGAATAACACTAGTAAAGTCTTAAACCGATATTGATCAATAGAGCGGAAGCTTGAGACTAATTAGATCATGTTTAATCATGCCAAAGACTCAATTTTATACAATTATGAGAGTAATTGACTCCCATGTGAGAATTAGATGATTCCCAACATCCTAGATTTGCTTTATTATTATCGTCTTCATATTAATTATTGTCTTAGCTTTATTTATTAGTTTCATTTGCAACATTTTGATTTTTGTTCATAGTAGTGTTAGATTCTCAAACCGATTATATTGTTTGTTCGTATCTCGTAGTTATAAATTGAACAAATAACTCGCTTCTCTGACTTCGACCTGTATAGCTACACGTACTATCATGTGACATAAATTTTTGACCCTTCATCAAAATGTCACAACTTTTAGAGAATTATCCAAATATTTCAAACAGTCAACATTAATATATGACGGTTATTCTTATAAGTGTCATCAAATATTTTGATGACATTTGATAAATAACATGACATTAATACCTTAAATGTCACAATTAACATTAATATTTTTAGGTTTAGGTCTAAAAATAAAATTTGGTAATAAGTTTGATTTATAATTAACCTCAACTTTAAAGTTACCCTAGCTATGGGCAATTATAATCATGCATACCAATTACACCAAAATAATTATATATCATGAATATTGTATTTATATCTAAAATAGACTAGATGTGCCTACCACAAAGTTTATGAGGGAAGCTACTACGTCGTCAAAACCCAATGGGATCCTAGAGGATCTAACCCACCCTTAAATTATAGGGCACAAACAAATAGTTATTTGTGGTTCAACAGCTATATGATTACGGAACTTATATATATGGTCTAGGGTTGTAACGAACTCTACTTTTAATCTTTGGATAGGATATTTTTGGACAGTAATAATGAATTATAGACTTAATTATTGACTATTGAGATTTTATTTTGGGATTGTAATGTTTTCGTCTTTTTGAACTCAGGACATAACATATATAAATAAATGATAATAATGGAACGAATAAATTTATAATAGTGATGAAAAGAATGTCAGAATAATGGTAGACAATTTTTTGGAAATAATAATGATAGAATGTATATATAACCGCACAAAAGAGGAGTATGATGCAAGATTAGTTACATAGAACCAAACCGACCTATCACCTATGTCTTACATGAGGGATATACATGGTTGGACTCCATACGTAGGGATCTCAAGTTTTGCATGGACAATAACTTTGAATTAATGCCATCCTATAAATCATATTTTGGATTCTATTCCTAGCTTGTGTATGTATAATTTTGGATTTTCATTGTTAATGTAGTTTTGTACTATTACATATGCATGCACTCATATGTAATAGTATAGTAACGTACATAAATACTCAAAAAAGAAAAACTACTATAATATTTGTTTTGGTTAATATAGGATCATTTTGAATTTTGAAACATTATTGAACTAGTCAAAGCGGGTCAAAATGAGTGGGTTTGAATTTCGATTAAGTTTGACCTAATTATTTGAGTTTTGGGTTGCAGGTCAAAATTTCTAGGTCACGACGCACTAATTTTCAGTTGGATTTTAGGTTAATTTTAAGTTGGATCAAAATTTGACAGGTCTTTTTGTAATAATGTCACCCTTTAATAAAGGGGTTTCAGAGACATGAGTAAAGTGAGCAGTTGTTTAAGAGATGTAATTTTTGTTTGCAATTGTGTGTCATATCCTTCATTGCCAACACACAAGTCTTCTTAAACTTCTTCCAATCTTTTGACATCCTAATCATAACAAGTTCATAGATCGATCTAAGAACCACAATATACCATGTATTTGTGCATTATTGTAGAACAAGTATGCTTACATTTTCCAATAACAAGTACTTGGGAATCTCTAAAAAGGACGGTACCGTGGACTTAGTCTAAAGGGTGACTTCTCCAGCTAAGAGGTGACACACTTAGGAAGGGCCATTTTGATTCAAATGTTTCATCTCATCCAACATGCTAGCTAGAATAATGTATGACCCTTTTAGGACTTGTTCAATAAGGTATTTTCATTTCAGTGCAGGTATTCCTTCGTACTTTGTGCATTTCAAATACTTTTTTATTTTAATTATGTCAAAGCTTATTAAGGAACTCATCTGTCCCACTTATTTTGTATCATTTAAGTGAAATTTTTTTTACATAATAATACAAATTGAAAGAGACAAACGAGTAATTGATTTTGAAGGTCCTTTAATTTATGGGTCGTGTGCAGTTGATACACCTTACACATGCTTAGAACCACTCTTGTAATTGAAAAAGAAATTGAAAAAATTATATGATAAATTTTATATAATTCAACTAGCTTTTTTACTATAATTTATTTTGTTATACTCCATTAAGATAAATAACTAAAAATCTCAAGTTACACAAGAATGAGCTTAACTAAGCTATTAGAAGAAGATTTCAAAATAAAATCAAAAACTATGTTTCAATTTCTTAAGTTACACAAAGAATGAGCAAAACTAAGCTATGAGAACATTTCAAAACACAATAAAAAAATATGGTTCAATTTGACTTGATGAAAATGATAGGTCAACTAACTTTATTCTTCCTTAGGATGCAATATTAGTACTATAAATTTACAATCATCTGGTTCAAAATCTAAACTCAATAACTTGGTGGAAATTTAATCCAGTAATACTAGACTAATTAGATAAACTCCACCGGTGAGTGATCCTTCAGTCATTATTGGTCCTAAGCTTGAACAATGAAGAAGAATCACGGTGAGTTAGTGACATCAGGGTAAAACCTCAACAGTAATAATTAACTAACTAGTTCGTCTTGTATGAGACCATTTTATCATAAGATGTCCATATAATCAGTCTATTTTTCTAATTAATCACTTTAATACTATATATGGTTATTTTAATATTACAAATAATCACTTAATTTAAGACTGTAACAAATTAACACTTTAAAATTAGAGTTGTTTATATGTAATTATTTTAAGATCGTAAATATATATTGAGTTAGACTAATAAAAATGATTGTATAAAACTAATTGGACACATCAATAATGCGAAATCCCAAATGCCCCAAATCAGCCCAGGGCTATACGGGCCAGATACTCTAAATTTCATCAAGAAAATTTGAAATGAATAAGCAAAAAAATCACATAATATTTAAAGCTTCAAAATAATTCAAAATAATAAGCAAGAAGATAAGTAGTTTTTTCCAATACAGAGGTTCAGGTTGTTTGCTGTTATTAACAACGAATAAAAAAGCTTAGTCAAAAAAAGTCAAGGTGTATTTATTAATAAATAAAAAGTTGAAGTTAGTATTACCTGGAGAATAATTAGTGGTCCTGCCATTTCCTTCACGTTCTTTTTGGAGGCACCACATAGCCTCTTGTATAGGTAACCCAAGGTTGCAGATCTCCAACTGATTCCTCAATGCGCTCCCAGGGCGCATCGAGTAACGTAAAGTATAGCAGCTGTACTTGGCTACTAGTCTTGTCGGCAAACATCAACACCAATCAGGTATAAGAGATACACCTTTGCGTATCTCTCAACAGTGACTTCATCAACACCCTCAGGGAGGTGTGAGAATGTTTTACTAGCCACCTACAATACAACCCGCTCCCTCGAACTGCCTCAGCGGGAGGTCGCACTCCTAGGACCCTCTCTACGATATCTCGCCAGCTCGATAGCTGGCGGCCAATAGTGGACACGACATGTCCCTCAATGGGAAGCCGTTTGAGTATAGCTACATCTAAGAGAGTGATAATAGCCTCACCCAAAGGAAGGTAGAAGGTGTGCTCTCTTGACGCCAGCGCTCGACTAGAGTCGTGATCATCGCACGATCCACTCTCCCGTATGCGACGAGGCGAAAGTCATACAACCTCTGTCGCTGTATGTAAGAGATGATTCGTGCGTCAATCTCCCACGGAACAGAGTCGAGATGTCTAGTGTATTTAGTGTCTGTGTTGGTGACCTAAGAGCAACGAATATATTATAATCACACGAAATCATTACAACTAAGGCAATTCATTTATAAATATGAGCTTAGCCAACCTGGACATCCCAAAATACACTACTCCTATGATCTGCCTGCATAGTGATCACACTATGACCATGAGGACCTGGAGCTGATGGATCCATCCCAACTATTGTAGAGGAATGTTATTGATTTAGTTTTATAGTGAAGTAGAGAAAGCTTTGTGTTTTTATGAATTGTTAGGGAATTAAAATTCGAAGTTTTGAAGGTTCCATCTCTACGGATAAAGCAAATAATTGGGAAGAACTCTAGTGATCAAAGTTTACTTAATGTTAAAACATAGGTTAACATTGCTTAAATAGTTACTCGAAAGTACCCTAATCAACTATTCACCAGCTACATTCAAATATATTGAATTGCAATATTCACTAGCTACATTCATAAGCTATTCACCAGATCATTCACAACTATTCACCATTCACAATCATAGTTTGTCAAGAAAATTCTTATTGACCATTCACAATCATGGTTTGTCAAGATCACTATTCACATTCATCAGCTACATTCAAGTATATTGAATGTTTATACTAGTGTGATTGTACAGAACATAATGGTTTGTCAAGATCATATTCTCTTAGCTACCATTTCTAACAAATACATATATAACAAATAATATTCACCGTCAACAACGATACATTCAATAACTACACAAATAACAAATAAAACCAACATTTTAGTACCTTAATTAGATAAGGATGAGCTTCAGGAGTATTAATTTGCAAATGTGGTACCCGCATCTAAATAAAAATAAGAAAATTATAATAAACTCTAAAATTCGAAAATCAAGCATAAATCAACTAAAAATTTACCTAAGATCAATCCAACTATGTTTTAGAATACTTTGGATGTTAATTTTTCGTATGTTACAGTTTAGGGTTTGTTAATTTGGGGAAAAATAAGGAAGAAGAAGATTTTTATAAATTTAACCCCGTGCTTGTTCGCTGTTACTAACAACGAACAAAGATTGGAGGTCAAAATTGGTCAAAATCTTTGTTCGTTGTTAGTAATAGCGAACAAAGACTTTGGCTAATTTTGATCTCCAACTTTGTTCGTTGTTACTATCAGCGAATAAGTCTAAGCCTCAAATTTGGAAAAAAAACTATTTATCTTGAGAATTATTTTGAAACTTTAACTATTATTTGATTTTTTAATATTTTTTTGCTTATTCATTTCAAATTTTCTTTCATCAATAGTTACGGAGTTGGGCTAGTTTTAAGATATGGTGTTCTCATGAATAAGCTTGTTAACTAAACAATCCTTGATTCTTTAGAATTTCTAAGGCAAAGAGTCTTATTGGCCGCAATCTCTCTCGATAAGGGTATATACTCTCTTGTTCTATATACACAATAAATGATGCAATTTTTTTTCATCTAAACACATGTATAATTTCATGTTTACAACAAAGAATATATCATACACTATAGTAATTGACAAAAGCGAAGTAAAAATTGACAGTCTTTGAAAGTCCTATTTGATTTAAAAAATTGTGATATTTTTCTTATAACTTTGTATCTTTAAATAATTAACATATACTATATAATTTAATATTAAGACCTTTAATTTGTAGACCCGCTCGAACATGTTGAATATGCATACAGGGTCCTGATGTATGATAAATCTTGAGATAGGTAAAAACTTATACCAAATAATTTTATACACTTTGGATTTGGTTTGGTAAAAGAGGGAGTTTATGAGGAGATGAATCATCATCGGAAGAATATATGAATCTACTTTCATCAACTTCTTTCTTCGATTCTTCTTCTGATTTTCCTTTCATCACCGTGTAAAACCCAATTGCTATGATTGTTCCTCCAATCAAACTACATACAAAAAAACATTTCTCTTTACTTTTTTTTTAAAGACTCAACTTATTATCTGATTTTCTCAATATACCAATAATGGATGGTTGTCTAGAAAAAATAACATTTAATAATAATAATAAGAAGAAAAAATGATATATACAACCTTTCATAAGAAAAAAGATTATATTTTATTTATTAGGTAATTTAAAATTATTATATAAAGTATTAATTATTTAATTTCTAAATTAGATACTTTGAAAAGTTAAAATTATTAATAATAAGCAGAACTTGTTAATTTTTATGTACAGTCCTAAGGACCGTAATGTATATTACCTTAATAGTAATAATAATAATGATAAAAAATTATAATAATTATACCTTCCAAGATGGAGAACATCTCCAAGGAAAGACACTCCCAGAATCACAGCAATTATCATTTGAAGAGGTTTAAACATTGCTACAAACAATGGTCCCTTCTTTCCACAAGCCCATGTTTGGACTGTATTTACCACACCAACTTCCAAAGCCTGGTTAATTTTAATAAAGTCAGTGACATATGAGTTATTTTATGGCATAATAAAGGTTTAAATAAGGGTATGAAAATGTTATGTCAAAATAGAAATATGGTTCCGGCGGGGCAAATCATGTTTAGACTCAACCCTCTGATCCAAGCCCAATAATAACCTGATCCGACCCTTTACATCAAAGCCTAATAATGATCCAAATTATTATTGTCACGATGCATTAAAGACCCATTTAAAAGTAACCCGACTTTTAACCAGTTGGGTCGACCCGACCTATTAAACACTCCTACTCTTGCCATGGTTAAAAGTTAAAACAAACAGCTACTCTTATGAGAGACCATCTCTCAATGAAACGACCTTAAAACAAGAAGTGCACATTGTTATTCTCTCTTTAATTTGTATTAATTGGATTGTTTAGCTTATATTTTCAATGCGTCTCTCGGAAAAACTGTTTCTCATAATAATTTGTATAAGACTAAGTACTATTTTCCAAAGGTAAGATCTTCAGTTCAGTTCTCTCCGAGATTTCCTTTCTCTCACTTTCTAATCCAAGCAAAAAAAATTAAGTTTTGTAATTATTAATTACCCCAAAGAGAAGAGCAATAATCTCAATGCCAAGAGTAGGTGTCCAAACGCTTGTATCTGTTTCTGCCAAAAGGGTAACTGATGCTGCGAATATCGTTTCGAAGAAGAAACTTATGAGTGTGATTAATATCTCTGAATTAAAGTCCCTTGCTATCCATGTCTGCCAAGTTCAAATTCACTTAATATAAGATTGTTTATTCATATGTTCGTTTATCAGTGTATTTGCAGTAACTAGACTAGTCGATTTCTGACATTTTAATGACTTAATTAAGAGCAAACATAATACAAACACTTAATATATATGTACTCTAATAGAAACAAAAATTGAAATATACGAGAGTCTTATAGGTATATATGCAAAAGTAGAATGACTATAAATTCTTTTTTATTGATGCATTTAAAAATAAAATAATTTTAGAGAAACCCTCAAACACAAACCAATTTTTAATAGATGATAATAAAAAGGGTGTTTGACAAATTAGTTTATTAAAGTTATTTTAGCTTATTTTGAGGTAAATAGAGGGTTGAGTGGTCAAACCAACTAATGCAAGTATTTGGTAAACTAGCTGGTTGAAACAACTTATTAATATGAATAAGTTGTTTTTAAACAAGCTGCTCATACCAGTGGGTTTAAAATCAACTGGTCAAACCAGTTAATAAAATCAGTTGGTCAAATCAGCCACTATATCAGCTATCAGCCGTTTGCCAAACAGCCTCATAATAAAATGACAAAATAAACCAATTTTTGTTAGGATGGTTTATCCCACGTCGACAATTAAAAACGGGGTGCATAATAAGTTCCAACCTAATTTAGCATTATTAGGCCGTGATAATTCGTCGCATAATCTCGCCGTGGCCCACTTGTGTAGACACGTGACACTCGTGAGCTCGGGCTCACAAACCCACGGGTTAAGAGCGTTGACTTGCATATACACTTAGTGAGATTCATCCCAAAACCATATGGTATTAGGAAGATTAAATCACCCAATATATATATATATATGTAAGTCCACATCCCACTATTTTATGGATGTGGAATCTTGTTTCACATAACAAGTATTTTCCAACAATTTTTATTAAATAAATCTAATAGGTGAGTTTGTTTAAAAATAAACAATAAAAATACTTTAGGGGTTAGCAAACATTGATTTATTATTAATAATTTTCCAAATAACTTTAAATATATTGAATTTTGTATAGTGATATTAAAAGTACTAAAGGTTTTATAATTAAATGCCTTAAAATCCCAAAATACTTTATGAACATTTTTAACCTTAAATATGACATTGTAGTTAGAGAAACCAGAAGAGTAGGTATAGTTTTATTAATAATTATTAGTATTAGAAAGTGGAAAATGTACCTTGGCAACGTATGAAAGTGACAGAAATATGCAACTAAAAACGAGGAATAAGCCTCCAAATGTCCAATTTGGTTGAATATCACTTTCAATAATAAGAAGAGAAGATAGAGAGGATTCGGTAGGTGAAGCAGGGAAGATAGTAATGGCCATTCCTTGATACAATGTCACTATAAAAGCTCCCCCTATTGAAATTATAGTTCCAACTGATTTCAGTATGCTACTCTCATTTCTTAGGTTCAAAACCTCCATCCTGAATTCGGGCATTTTATAACATATATAAGCATTAAATATATTATATAGTAGTTATAATTATATATATTTCAATACTTTTCGTCCTATAATATACGTAAGCCTCAGTTTATTTTTACTTTTTAAAGATTCGGGAATAAATTTAATTACCCACTAGATCTCAAAAAATAAATTGATTTTCTCAAATGAGGTTCTCTACAGATCATTATGTCTTGTGTGGACTTATTGGTCTACTATTTTAGTGTGGTCCAATCAAAAAATAATAAATACTTTTCAATGATTGTATTTAATTGTATTTTAGTGAAAATACTTACTATTTTTGTATAAGTTGGTTCAACGCGAAAATAGTCTAAAACAAGTCTGCACAAGATTTTTTCATTAGTTTGATACGGTTGATATATATACCTGAAAATGATGCCCATTATGAAAGTAAAGGCAGGGGAAAGATTGTTTGTTGCTGAAGCAAGGGTCGGTGAACTATAACGTATTCCGATGTACAAGAAGATGGAGCAACCTCCGCTGCATAGTATTAGTACATTCAAATACAACTTTAGAACTATATTTTGACATAATAAAAAAAATAGGTTTTTAATTTTTTTTGTTACTATATCTCATCCTTGTATAACAACCCTTCAAAATATTAGTTTTTTTAAAGTATAAATTCCTTTTATTCTGATCAAATTTCTCATTTGTGTTTTTATGCTCTTTACCATTCATTCTTAATTTGTATTTTATTTTTAATTTTTAATTTTTTTTAACTTGTATCTATAATTTATAAGTTAAAATATTATCAAATGAGTTTTTTTTATTAATCTTAATTTTAATTTTACTAATATCAAATTTTTATAATTTAACCAAGTACAATTTTTTTTTAGGCAAGTGTTTAAAATCAATTTGGAATAATCTGGAGTATATAACAAAAAATTATATTTGAGGAGTGATGTAATTTTTTAATAGGCTTCTCAAGAAACAACCATTGGCCTTAGTTTGATTAAAAAATACATTAATTCGAGGAAAATTTGGTGACGACAAATAATATGCTTGTCTTGGGTTCGTGTAAGTCAACAAAACCCATCTTCAACTGGGGCAGGCCAATTCTTTGGTTGTATTTTGTAAGGCCTCGATAAGCTTGGCCCATTATATATTTTTTTTGGGTCCATCTTCTATGAGACTGTCTCACTATGAGACGAGCGCATATAAGTAAGTCCATTTCTCCAAGTAATCACTTTAAAATTATAAGTGATCATTTTAAGGTTATAAGTGATAACTTTCATCACTTTAAAGATAAATATACATTGGGCCAATCCGATTAAAATGGTCTCCCCGTGAGACCGTCTCATATAAGAATTTGTATAAAATTTAATGTTTTATTTATTTTACATTTTTTAAAATTTTAAAGCGTTAAAACAAATAGTTAAAGTAAAACAAAAGCAATGTAAATTAATGTCAACGAGGCTTTTATTCAGGAGTACTGTACGGTTGGCACTTTCCACATATTCAAAATCACCATTGTCAAAAATATAATTATGCAAATATTTAAAGTATCACTTTTATCATTAAAGATAATTAAACACTTAAAAGGGAGTATTTCAAATTCAAAATGAATTTAAAAATTTTTATTTAGCTGCACTATCTAACCTAATTTGAGACGTACATAAATGAAAACTAGTGTGCAAAGATACATTACTCAGATTGATATATTTTTCGTAAAGACAAGAGACACTAGACACGTTCGGATTAGGGGATAAAGGTAATAGTAAAACAAACTCAACTTGAGACCCAAATTACGTCTAAAAATCGACCAATAAAGACTCAAACGACCATAACCATACCTGGTCAAGATCAAATCCATCCAAAATGACTCGAAATGAATCAAATTGTACAGTTGAATTGGTTTAATTGAATTATTCTATTTAATTAAATGTATATCAATTTAAAATTATGTATTTTGATTTAACGTATTTATTTGTTTCAAAGATAAAAAGTCAAATATTGAGCTAGTCTCAAACTAACTTAAGTCTGCTTCAAAATTAACAACATTGTATATTGGTGTTAAATAAAAGTTGACCAAAAAAGGTAGCAACATTAATGAAATTTAAAATAATTTGCCAAGATCGATACGATGTAAAGAACTTTGATGAACAATATAGATTTCAACAAACTTACAAACATTTGAAGGAAATAAAATAATGCAAAAGGAACACAATGATTTAAGGAGGTTCACCCAATAATGACTACGTCCTTCGTAGTGTGTAGTGTCTTGTTTATATTATAACAATTGAGAAATACAAATCTTACAATGAAGTATTACAAATGATGTAAGAGAATGCAAAGACTATGTATTTAGGCTTAGGGGTTTGTGTTTGATGTGTATGGATAAACAAATGAGCTCACTTTTTATAGTTTAATTACATTCAATGAGATTACAGCCTTAATACTGAGAATTAACCACTTTGAAACTGCTCCAAGAAGTTAAAGGGACAAAAACGTCATCCTATGAATCATCAGAAGATCCACTCGACCGAAACAGGGGTTCGCTCGATCGAGCGACCTGGTTGAGCGGGCTACAGACAGCTTCTGGATACATTCTGTTTGTTCGCTTGACCCACCCAGGAGCTCGCTAGTCGAGCGACCTTCAGCTTGCTTTCTGACAGTTTTGCTCGATTAAGCATAGCAGAGCATCTTCAATCAAACATTTACACTTCTTCATTAAGTCCCATAACTCCCATAGTTAAGTCATATAACTTCATGAAATAATCAAGTTCTTAAACTCCATCATAAATCACAAACATTAAGTCACCCATTCAAGTCATCAATAGAATTCCATCCCATGAGTCACATATGAATGCACACATCAATTGTGCACTCAATTCACACCATTAATATCAACAATCTCCACCTTGACTTGAGTTTACCCAAGTCAAAGCATTCATCAATCCACTTCATCTTACAAGAATATAAACAAGCATAAAACAACATACACACCTCACATGCCCAAAGGGAATCATTTCAAGCAAGGAGCTAAACCAACCAAGTCAACACACAAATCAAACTTGGTTGTAGGTAATGGCATGTCGGCCGGGTTATCTTTAGTATCATTCTGCTTCAAAATCACCCTTTTGTGCTCAACTTCATCCTTGATGAAATTATACTTGATATTAATGTGTTTGGACCTTCTATGCAATGTATTTTGATTCCTAGCCAAGTGAATTGCACTTTGACTATCACAATGCACACTTACCGAACACACCTTGTTGCACATCTCACCAACTAGACCTTTGAGCCACTTTGCTTCTTTGAATGACTCGGCAACGGCTATGTACTCCGCTTCGGTTGTTGAAAGGGCAACCTCATCTTGAAGTGATGATTGCCAACTCACTGCCGAACCACCAAATGTGAACACTAACCCACTTGTGGATTTTCTATTATCAAAATCACCTCCATAGTCCGAGTCACAAAACCCGGTTAGCTTGCTTGAATCCATTTGCTCTTCTTCTGCCTTTGTTTGTGGACACAATCTCTTGGACAATTTAAAATGAGAGGCAAGAGGAGTAGACACACCTTTAGCATCTTTCATGGAGAACCGTTGCACAATTTTCTCAATATACTTGGTTTGGCTAAGGTATACGACACCCTTAGCCCGGTCTCTCAAAATCTCCATTCCAAGAATCTTCTTGACTTCACCAAGATCCTTCATATCAAACTCACTTGAAAGCAACTCTTTCAAGTTCTCCACCTCAAACAAAGAATTACATGCTACTAGCATATCATCAACATATAAGAGCAAATACAACAAAGAACCATTCTCAAGTTTCTTAAGATGAACACAACTATGATAAGAACTTCTAATAAAATCATATGAAATCATGAAAGAATTGAACCTCTTGTACCATTTCCTTGGCGATTGCTTCAACCCATACAATGATCTTTTCAATCTACACACATGACCTTCCTTACCAGCTACTTCAAAACCTTTCGGTTGCTTCATAAAAATTTCTTCTTCAAGCTCACCGTGAAGAAACGCCATTTTCACATCCAATTGATGCAACTCCAGATCCTCCATCGCCACCAAAGCTACAAGTGCCCTTATAGAAGAGTGTTTCACGACCGGTGAAAATACCTCATGAAAATCGAAACCTTCAATTTGAGAGTATCCCTTTGCTACTACCCTTGCTTTGTAGATGGGAGGAACACCACTAAAAGGACCCTCCTTCCTCTTGAATATCCACTTGCACCTAATAATTTTCTTTTTCTTTGGTGCTTCAACGATATCCCAAGTTTCGTTCTTTGCAAGTGATTCCATCTCGTGCTTCATGGCTATCAACCATTTGCTTGAGTCATTTGAGGCCATAGTCTCCTTGTACGTACTTGGTTCATGCAACCCTTTAACTTTGCTAGCAATGTTGAGAGTATATGCAACATAATCACACTCTTCAATGTACCTCCTTAGAGCTACGATCTTCCTCTTTTGCCTTATTGTGGACAAAGGAGAAGATCTTTGTTGAACATCATCATTCTTATCTTCATCAATATTAAGAGGTTGGACCTCCTCTTGTGCATCAACAGGATCAATCACAACATCATTTACAACATTTTTATTGGGCCTTTCTACACAAGAGACTAGCATGCTATTTTCATCAAATACATCTGTTGAGGTGATTATTGTTTTAGACTCATTACACCACATCCTATACCCCTTTATACCTACTCCATATCCCACAAAAATGCATTTTCTGGCCCTAGATCTAACATTCCATCATTTATATCCTATATCCCAATTTTGCTTGGTTTAGCATATACTGAGCCCTCTCCAACAACGTTTTATTCATCCTCTCCGCAACACCATTTCGTTGAGGACGCCCTGCACAAGTTTTATGTCTCACAATACCTTCACTTGCACAATATTGAAGAAATTTATTATCAACAAATTCAAGACCATTATCGATTCTCAAGGTCTTGATGCTCCTACCTGTCTTTTTCTCAATCATTTTCTTCCATTCCAAGAAAACATCAAAAACTTCATTTTTATGTTTTATGAAGTAACACCAAACTTTTCTTGAGAAATCATCACTGAAGGTCAACAAGTAATTACAATCACTAAGGGAGGACTTTCTTGAAGGCCCCCACAAATCGAAATGAATATTGTCTAGTATTCCCTTAGTGTTGTGTATGGCGAGTTTAAAACTAACCCTCTTGTGTTTCACATAAACACATTGTTCACAAAACCCAAGGTTCCTGAACGTTTTGCTATCAAATAAATCTTGTTTAGAAAGTTCATACATACCTTTTTCTCCCATGTGACCAAGTCTCAAGTGTCAAAGTTTTGTTTCTTGATCGGACATTGTGTTTGTGGAAACATTTGCCGAGTCGGAGATAGTTGAACCTTCAAGAGCATACAAACTCCTATTCATCTTCCTCTTTCATCACCACAAGTGACCCTCTAGCAATCTTCATAGCTCCACCTTCACAAGTGATTCTACACCCGATCTTATCAAGAGTACCCAAAGATATGAGATTCTTTTTCAACCCCGTAACATACCTCACATACGTCAAGGTTCTCACCATTCCATCAAACATTCTCATTTTCACACTCCAAACTCCAACCACCTTACAAGTAGTATTTTTTTCATGGTCATATTTTCCCTATCAACATTTTCAAATGCTTGGAAGAAAGTTTTGTTGGGATTCATGTGGAATGTGCACCCCGAGTCAAGAATCCTTTCATCACCATCTTTGTACCCATGTGTGGTTACTAGAACACAACCATCATCACTATCATTCACGTAACTAGTCTTGACATTACTAGTTGTGTCCCTAGCCCCATCATCACTAGCATTTTTTTTTATTTCCAACATTCCTTCTTGATGTGGTCTTTAAGCTTACAATAGTTGCAAGTCTTATTTTTGTTAGGCCCCCGTGACTTCGACCTCCCTTTACCCTTGTTTATACCCCCACTAGTGGAACCTTTCTCTTGCGTCTTCCCTCTCACAAACAATCCATCACCCGAGCCACCTTGTGATTTTTGTGACAATTGTGTATCAATGAGATCCCGTTGTGTCAAGGAATTTTTCACATCATCACTACTCAAGTTTTCTCTACCATAAAGTACAGTTTCTCTAAAATTTTTGTAAGATGGAGATAAAGAACATAAGAGGTAAATATCCAAGTCTTCATCATCAAACTTGACTTCAATATTTTGTAAATCCATAACAATGGAATAAAACTCATCTAAGTGTGGTTTTAAAGGTTTACCTTCCTCCAAGCGTAGATCTTAGAGTCTACTCTTTAATAGTATCTTATTGGTAACACTCTTGGCCATGTAGAGTGATTCCAATTACATTCAATGAGATTACAGCCTTAATACTAAGAATTAACCACTTTTGAAACTGCTTCAAGAAGTTAAAGGGACGAAAACAACATCCTATAAATCGTCAGAAGATCAGCTTGACCGGAATAGGGGTTCGCTCGATCGAGCGACCTGGGTGGAGCGGGCTACAGGCAGCTTCTGGATACATTTTGATTGTTCACTCGACCCCACCCAAGAGCTCGCTGGTCGAGCGACCTTCAGTGTGCTTTCTAACAATTTTGCTCGACTAAGCATAGTAGAGCATCTTCAATCAAACATTTAACTTTGATATAATGAGCACACTAGGGCCTAAAGTTTCTAACTTTATCCCTCAAAACACCCAAGACCTTTGGTAGGGGTGTTCTATGCAAACAAACAAACAGACACTTCAATAACTAGCAACGAAGAACAATAAAAAAGAAAGCAATAAACAAAGACACAAGATTTACGAGGTTCACCCCAATATGGGCTACGTCCTCGGTGGTGGTTAGCTTGTTTGTATTATGTGAAGAATCAATGGAGTTCTCAAGAACTCTTACAATGGAGTAATACACTTGGAGAAGAAGAAAAGAGAAAGAGAGGGTTTATGTTTGGCTAGGGTTTTGAATCACTTATGGAGTGAGTGTAGAGACTCCTATTTATACTAGAAGTCATTTACAAATGATTGGGAGAAGGCCCAAAATAAAACATTCCCGTATAAGCTTATCGCGCAAGAAACAAAGTGTGCTGCTGGGCCTCGCTTGACCGGTCGAGCAAAATGGGGTCCTAGTCGAGCGGATCAATTCTTGGTCGAGCAGAGGATTAGAACAACTACTGACTTGGTCGAGCTTGTCCACTCGATCGAGCAGAAGTGTATACCAGTCGAGCAGCTCCTAAACACCTCTCGACATCATCATACACATAACCACACACATCCACACACCATCACACATCATCATATTCCATTGGTGCACTCAAAGTCACACCAAAACTCCAACAAACTTCTTCACTCCTATAACTATCATAGTTAAGTCATATAACTTCATGAAATAATCAAGCTTTTAAACTCCATCATAAATCACAAACATTAAGTCACCCATTCAAGTCATCCATAGAATTTCATCCTATAAGTCGCATATAAATGCACACATTAATTGTACACTCAAGTCACACCATTAATCTCAACAAAATTCCTTTTGGAACACTTCTGCATCAGATAAGATCGTAACTAGATAATTAGAAAAAGAACCTTCCCATCACAATTCTTTTTAATTTGATGAGGTTATCATACCAATATTTTTGAATTATGTCGCACTTAATTGCTCATCATCTAAGAAGACCAATTATAAATCAATATTCAAGAACGATGGTTTAGGCCGGTGTATTTCGCTTTACTCTTGTAAGGGAAGTTTAACTTTTACCTCATAGAGGAATAATTTAATTTTTTCTCTCCCTATATGTAAAAATTCTATACTCTACCTCAAATTATAAATAAACAAATAATCAGTGTTAATTCAACTACAATTATCCCATTTAAAAAATAAACAAATACAACCGGCTTTTATAATAATTTGAGCTGACTCAATTAAAATCGTCTTACATTGACATAACACAATAGAAAATGAGTGATTAGTGATAAGTTTTTACATCAAAATTTCATACCACTAAATTTAACGCATAGAAGTAAAAAATCAACAAGAATGGGCTTAGACTTCTACTAATTTTTTCTAGGTTTACTAATTTCATATATCTTAAAGATTGTATATGATTATTATTATATTCGATGTATTCCGCTCATAGATTTTTTTAAGGTTAATAAACATAAGATGTTTAAAATAAATTTATTAAACTTAATTTTCCAATTGACGTAAATGTTCTAACTTAATTATCCATCTATTCAGCTTATGTGTCCCATTTCCTTTTATGGTCAAGTAATTTTAATTGTCCCATTTCTATTTTTAGTATGGGTTTTTAACTTTTATGCCCTTAGTAGCTTTATTCTATTTTCAATTATATCATCAATTACCCATACTAATTTTCCTCCCTTACATTAAAAACCCATAATACTACTCTTTTTTCTACCTTAGGGTCCCACTTGAGACTCTCCTTAAAATCCGTAAAATGTAAAATGAGACTCTTAAGGTGAATAGTGATTATATGTAAGGAGGAACCGAGGAAAGTATATTACCAGAGAACTCCAAGCAGACAAAGCCTTAGTATAATACCAATACTTATGGGTGGAGCTGGGTTTTTCCTGTTGAAAATCATGGTGTATTGCAACATCGTGATTAATATTAATCAAAACCGATTTAAAATAATTATATTTATAACAAAATTAAAAAATATAGAATCAACAATTAAGTCTTATTTTAGTTAGAGAACAAATAATAATAATAAAAAATAAACTTAAAATTGTAATTATTACCTGTGGAAAAGAAAAGCAATGGGAATAAGGAATAAAAAAGCAACGCCATGAGTGTAAGTAGTGAAGATATAGTTGCTTAATCCCTTCGCCATGGCTGCTTTGCCCAATGTATTGGAACTTACATTCATTATCTCCATTGCTAACAGCAATAATCCTACTTTTATTTCCCACATTTTTCAATAAAAATATTTTAAATTCTTTTTTTTTTTTTTTTTTGTCTTTTGGGAGATTATATGAAGTATTTGTGTTTGTGTACTCTCACAAGGAAGTGACTTGCTCCTAATAATAGCTTTCTGAAGTGCTATAAAAGTCTTTGGGACTAGTCTTTGTTTATCTTTATTGACATTTATTTTTTATTTTGAATATTATATATGTAGTTTAAGTACAACTGTACAAGTATAACTCTACATGTTTGGTTGAGATATTATATTGTACATAGCATCCGCTTACTGAGTTTAAATCTAATACACCTCTTATTTGTAATAAATATTTAAAGTCACATATACATATGATTTTGTGTTGTATCTACCTTTTTGGTTAAATCTAATATGTTTACAAGTTTAAATCTAATTCGCTATAGAATATGCAATATATCATCATCAAAATACCAATGTATCCAAACCATAGAAAATTATAGTCATGGTCTGGGGAGGGAAGGACAACGAAAACTTATATCCATAAAGGAGAGCACGATTAAAGAGTTCATCGACTCGAGAAAAAATAAGAGAGGTTTTTGCAACGTTTAGGGTCAAGAAAGAATATGTAATATATGATAAGGTTAAACTTTAAGTTGAATTACTTAATGGGTAGAGAAATATATTTTATAGTCTATCAAAATTAGGCCCCTAAAAAATGTTATAATATTTGAATATATAAATTCTTTATCATTTTTCTATTTTACAGGTTACTTCAAAAAAAATTCAGATGCATCATTGTTTCATTTATTTAAATTTGAATTTGAAAATAATAAAGCATGAGAGGTTGTGTATCATTATCCATGACTGCTTTTATTGCCAAATTCTGGAGCAATTTGATAGTAACTCTATAATTTCTTTGTTGGGCACTACTTGTGCTTCTATCAAAATTTGTCCACTTTTCCATTAATGAATAAATTGACAATAACATGTACGTCAAGGGCCCAAAATATACTAATTAAAAGGATTTCAATTTGTTTTAAAAAGAGATAAAAGGTTTTCGAAAATGTTGTCTATACTTCTTTCGTAATTTAAATGCTACAAATGATTTTAGATCTTTTTCTTTAAGTTATGTTTAATTTTTTTTTTCTCAAATTTAAATAGAACTGAAAATAAAACTAAATTTCACTCAATTATATAAATAGCACAATACATAATTAAATTGAATTAAATTAAGTGTATTATAAAAAAAATTTATCCTATTAAAAAAATCGAACCATTAAAAAGAAATGATTAAACTTAGTTTACGAAAATAAATACCAATGTATAATATAATTGTTTGCCGTTTCCATCACTATACGTTAGCAAACAGAGTTTGATTGGTCCACCTGAAATTTCATTGTAGATTTTTAATTTAATATCAATTTATTTGTATGCACGAGCGATATTATTGAATATTGTATGGACTTTTGGCACCACTTCCTCCATGATATTTCCAAAGACTTATCATCATATATGAAAGGTCTATTCCAAGATTTTTTTTTTTTTGAAACAAAATCACTTCCCACTCCTAAAAGAAACATTTTTACTATTTTTTTAATATGGACATATTTTTAAGCAACTAAATAAAATAGCTCTTAAAAAACAATTTGAAGATTTTTAAAAATACTTTAAGACTAAAAATATTATACTACTAAAAGAATAATAGATGAACATTGAGAAAGATGAGTAGATGATTACGTATATTTCTCTATAAATAGAAACATGTAACGTATATAAAGGCCATAAAGGATATCCATTCATGTCATCTTATTATTCAGTCATACTCATAAGAAAGTGCAAATCTCTTTGCTTGGTTTTTTTGATTTCTTAATTCAACATAAGATCTTGTAGATTATACTTTGTACTTAGAGTCTAATAATATATTTATTCAATCGTATCCTTAATATTACATTTTTAATTGGTATAACTTAACTATATTTTAAATTTTATATTAAAAATAAAATATAAATTTAAAGTGATTACATTGATTATGAAAGAGCAAACAAGAAACTTCAAAAGAAAGGGAAAGAGCCATAATTTTTTTGTGCATAGTGACTACAAAATTACAAATATAATTAATATACTAAGTGCCCACATCATTTTCAGTTTGACATTACATAAATATTGCACATAAAAAGTTTGCAATATCGTTTTTGTAAAACTATAGAGATAATGGCCAAAGGGTCCATTACAACTTTAGTAATAAAATATGAGCATTTGCCACTATGATATTTCTAGTCTCTAGATAACTTTTTTTTTTTTTTTTTTTTTAATTTATAATGACAATTAGAGAACGTACATTTTATACATGAATATTGTTTTTATTCAAGAGAAGAGGGACTTTATGAGGAGATGTATTTTCTACTGAGCTACAATTCAATGTTGTTTCATCAATAATAACTTTCGACGATTCTTCATCTGCTTTTCCCTTCATCACCGTGTAAAATCCAAACGCAATTACTGTGCCTCCAATTACACTACATAACAATTATAAACATTAATTATTCTAATTAATTACTCCCTCCGTTTTTATATATTCTTCTGAAATAGAATTTATGAATTTAAATGTCACACTTTGATTACGATTTCTCATTAATCTATAAGAAAAAGCATATTCATGTAAAATCTAGTTAGATTCGTCTTAAAATATACTTTCTAAATATTAACTTTTTAAAATTTTTTAAAAAACTCACAATTAAAATTATTTAATTTTAATGTTTGCATTAAAATCTGCAAAAAAGTCAATAAGAAGAAAATTCAAAAACTAAACAATTATATATGTGCTAATGCCTAATATAATTAAAGAGTTATAGACATGAAAAATATACTATAAAACAAATGATCAATAGTATTGCAATGTAATTAAAAAATATGATGAATTAACCCATTTCAACTTTTTGGAGGAGCAACTTAAAAGCAAGTCTCCTCAAAAAATTTTAGAAAAATAAACAACTTAAAAGCAAGTCTCCTCAAAAAATTTTAGAAAAATAAACTTAAAAGCAAGTCTCCTCAAAAAATTTTAGAAAAATAAACCAACTTAAAAGCAAGTCTCCTCAAATAAATTTTAGAAAAATAAACTTATAAAATTAAATATTTTGGAAATACTTTGATAAGGAATTGTGTAATATGGCGTTTAGTATATATGAATGAAAGTTGAGTGGATTCAGCACCAATAAGAAGATGAGTATAATCTAGAATGATATAAACTTAATAAATAAAAGAGTAGTAAATACCTTCCAAGATGGAGAACATCACCAAGGAAAGAAACCCCTAGAATTGCTGCAATTATCATTTGAAGTGGCTTAAACATTGCTACAAATAACGGCCCCTTCTTTCCGCATGCCCATGTTTGGACTACATTTACCATTCCAACGTCAAGAGCCTGGTAACAAATAAAATAGCCTTAGGAATATATGTAAAAAAAAAAATTTAAAAATATTAATTACATAATTACTCTCACTATGTAAAGTAATGAAAATTTTTCAATATAATAAGTACTATTTTAATTGATATAGTTAAAGTTAATACATAAAATTTAGTGAAATAAATTCAATATCTTGAATTTTTGAAAAATAATACTCCCTCCTATTCACCTTAGGAGTCTCGTTTGACTTTTCACGGATTTTAAGGAAAGTTAAAAGTGGGACTTTAAGGGTAGGAAAAAGAGTGGTATTATGAGTTTATAATGTAAGGGAGGAAAATTAGTATGAGTAATGGAGGGTATAATTGAAAATAGGATAAAACTACTAAAGACATAAAAGTCAAAAACCCATACCAAAAATAAAAATGGGACAATTAAGGTGACTTGACCATAAAAGGAAATGAGACATATAAGCTGAATAGGAGGGAGTAATAATTTCTAGTGTAGATGACTCTCAATGAACCAACACAACCTAAAACTTAAGCCTTAAGCTGATGATTGAGACTCAGGATATGTTATATACTCTAGCATGCTCTCTCATACGAAAGCCTTTGGGTTAGAAGAACAACACAAGCTCTTCTTATACTTGGCGCGAAATATTCCACATTGAAATGAGGGGTTGATGAAATTCGTATCCATGACCTTCCGTCACGTAGGCTCTAATACCATGTTAAAGAATCAACGCAACAAAAAGCTAAGCTAATGATTATATTAAGTCCCCAAAATATATTATATACTCTAACAATTACTACATATATCATTCGAGGATAAAAAAAAAAAAATTAATTACCCCATAAAGAAGAGCAATCCAGTGGATACCAAGTGTAGGGGTCCAAACACTTGTATCATTCTCAAGAAGTAGGGTAACTAATGCAGCCACTATTGTTTCGAAGAGGCAGCTAAACAATGTTATCAGTATTTCTGAATGGAAGTCCCTTGCTATCCAAGTCTGTTAAATTTAGTTTTAAAGCCGATGATCAATTCATCAATAAAAAAAGTTATTACATATTTAGTAAAAATAATATTGAAGTATGTGAGTGTGAGAAATTAACTAGGGATTTTTCAAAAACATTTAATCCCCAAGAAAAATAATTTCCTCCTTACACAAAAAAATAAAAAATAAATCCCCGAGTACCGTCTACTTACGTAAATATCTGTTTGTATCTATAAAGAAAAGGCAATTTAAAATTCACATTAAATTTTAGTGTTTATATCACTTAAAACTCCACCCAATCTGATCTAATGTACAATTATTTATAATAAGCGAACTAGTGTCTTATATATTTTTACAAAAATAGTACTCCCTCTAATTCTTTTAAATTGTCCTATTTAATTTTGACACACCATTCAATATATTAATGCTTCTAAATATCTTTAATTGTGCATAGTTAAAACTTATAAAAATTTAATATTAATGATATTTACATTGAAAGAATCAAACAAAATCCCACTTAACTATATATTATTGTCTAGATTAAGAATAAAATATAAATTAAAAGTAATTGATGAATATTATTAAAAAACTAAATGAGATAACTAATCGAAAGGCGTATAAAAAATTGAAAATAGTTATTTTTAATGGATGTGGGATTCACAAGTCTCTTGTGTACTACACAACTTATGGTCCCACTTACACTTATTCAATGTGGAACAAAGCCACTCCTTATGTGACTCATCAAGCACATTATACATTTAAAAAGGTTTTTTTTTATTTTTTGAAGCATAGTAATTAAAACTTACCTTGGCAACATACATGAATGATAGGAATAAGCTACTAATGAAAAGAAGAAACCCTCCAAGCACCCAATTTGGTTGAGTTTCATTATCGTCACCAAGAAGAGAGTTAAGAGAAGATGGGTTATGTGAAGGAGAGAATATTATAATGGGCATCCCTTGATACAATGTCACTATGAATGCTCCTGCTATTGATATTATGGTTCCCAATGCTTTGAGTACACTACTTTGACTTTTCAAATTCAAGATTTCCATCCTACATGTGTATTTTCATAATGTAATTAGCTAACTAAAAACGTATAATTAGATGCACAACACTAAAATTATTTATTTATTTTGATATATTATGTGTGAAAAATCATTTCCTAAGGGGCTTTGTATTTTTTATTTAGTATTTGCCTAAAAAGGTAGACGAAACAAATATATATGAGCAACTCGTAGAAAGTAGAAATTTAAAGGAAATTAAATAAGAGGCAAATAATAAGTGATTCCTAAATGACACAAGTAAATATGTATAGATCTATATGGTTTCTTAAGAATGTGGTAACAATATTAACATGATGATAGATATATATTATAATAGAGAATACAATAACCTAAAAAGGAATATGAGAGCCACGCAAATCATGAGATATATTTATTTGTTCTATTAAATTTGCTACTAAATATTTATTACTTTTATTAGCAATCTCAAAAAAATAGAAAAATTATCATACTTTTTTATTAATTTTAGTAGCAATCTCAAAGAAAAAAAAAAAAAAGCTAAGCAACTAAGCAAGTACTTATTACACTCCTAATGTTGGTTTACCTGAAAATGATGCCCATTATGAAGGTGAAAGCAGGGGAAAGATTATTCATTGCTGATGCGAGAGTTGGTGAGCTATAACGTATTCCCAGATACAAGAAGATTGAGCAACCACAACTAGTGCAACATCACATTCAAACTAACTTATTAGAACTATACAATTAATTACTGACAATAAAATATACAATTTCAAAATAATAATAATAATAATAATAATAAAAAATCAATAAGTCCTAATTTGATGACATATTGCTTATTAAATTTAGTGTCAATGAACAACATTTATTGATCAATTTTTAAATATACTATCATATTCCAGAATGTAAGAGTCCTCTCTATGGGACGTATAAATATCATGTATGGCTGTCCTTTTCTTGAAAAAAAAGAAACAAAAAACAAAAGCAGTGAGTAAAATGAGTCTTTATAGTACTGTTTTGCTATATTGAGGTGAGAAATATGCATCGGTAAACGACTTCAGAGCGAGCATAACTGTATTGGGTAATTTATTCAAATTGCTATATAAAGAAAAACACATATTTTTATATGATAGAAATTATTTTACTAATTAAGTAGTATTTTTTTACGGGAAAGTAATATTTAATTTTTCAAATATAAGTTATTTAACCCCGCTTAAAAACTCAAAATATAGAAATAAAAGTTTTAGATATTTGTTTATCTTCTTATGAATTTAACTATTTGACCTTATTAAATTATAATTACATTTTAACCAAACATGCTTTGTAGGTCCGCAACTAAGTATTGTTAACGATATATACTCCCTAGCTCCACTTTAAAAAATGACTTTTCATTTACCATATATAATAATTATATGATTTAATAAAAAATTAAAAAAAGTTTGTGAAAGATACACTATTACATAATAAATATAATACGACAATATATATAATATAAATATATTTATATTTATATAACTATAAAAAGATAGTAGGAAGTTGAAGATATTATATCTGTCAATTACAAAATATCTTATATATGATAAGAAAGGCTAAAACAATACGACATTTTGATGTTAACATTAAGCAATATAATACTCAATTTTATCCCACTCACCTAAAACAGAAAATAAAATTACCAAAAAAAAGTGTTATGCATACTTTGGAGTTGGACTTTAATGGATTGGTTGAGAAGTTAGAAAGTATGTTGAAGAAGGCGACCTTAGTGGCAAATTCAGTTCCATGATGTGGGTTTTTTTAAAAATCTTATTAAATTGGTACCGTGTAACGTATGACAATTAAATTAATTCAGCGGATAAGAATTTACTTCACTCCATTAGTATACTAACTCATGATAATGAATAAGTATCTAGTATAGCTGTATAGGAGTGCATTTAAAATATAAGTATCTTCAAATCTTTTTTAATTATATAAAACAAATTATGAAATTTCATACTCCCTCTATTTCTATGGATTTGTGACATTAATTTCTTACTAATTATGATTTTAAGGCGCACTAGTGAACAGTGACTAGACACAAAATCATATAATAATTAGTTATTTTTTTGAGAGGCCGTCTTTTTTAGAGACTAGAGTAATTCAAGTGCAGATCATTAAAGGTTAATGCCTAATTATCGTATTCTTAGTGTCTACTTATATTATCCTTAATGCTTACTTACCGTATTTTTAATGTCTACTTTTAATATCTTAAATGTCTACTTACATCATTTTTAATGCCTACTTATAATATTTTATAAAATATATATAATGAACCGATCCAAATAGAATTAGTCTCTCTAAGAGACCATCTCTCACAAAAATTTGTCAATAATATATACGTCCCGGAATAAAACATGATCTGGATAAGATTGCTTTACTTTTAAAATATCTCTTGAAAAGTAAGCTCGTAGTTAATTGAGTTGGATTGTACATTTGACTTGTTCTTATTAGCTTTGGGATTCAAAATCATTAATAATTTGCTTCAATTGAACATAAGATCAGATGTATTTTACTTTTAAATAAATTTTTTTATTACAAGGTAGTCCTAGAATAGAATAATAATTCTTTTATGAATTTAGTACATACAGAAAATACTAAAAATAGACTGCACAAACTTAAATTTAGAGAATTAAAGTCTAATTAAATGGAGTGAAAAGTAAGGTGTGAACTTGTGCACCAAGTATTAAAGAAGGGTATATATTAAAATTATTATAAATTAAGTTCTTTTAAACTTATGAAAGAGTGAACGGTAAATAAAAATTTAAACTATGATATTTCTTGAAAAGTAGTTTTTTCAATTTTAAGCTCAATGATGATCATAAACATCGAAATTTTGAAAAGAACATAAATAATAAATAATGTATATGTGTCTGGATCAGGATCAGGATCAGGATCAGGATCAGGATCAGGATCATGATCAGGATCAGGATCCTAAACTGGAAGCTCTAATCCAATAAAATCAAAGTTATATAGAGCTGTAACAGAGAGAGGAAGAGAAAGATATAATCATACCAGAGAACACCAAGTAAAAATAGGCGAAACATTACAGAAACACCAATGGGTTGAGATAATGGAGTATTTCTGTCAAAATTAATAAATTAAATAAGTTGATTAAATGATTTAAAATACAAAATTAATAAAAAAAAAAAAAAAAACCTGTGGTAAAGGTATGCGAGAGGAATAAGGAAGAAGACAGCTATGCCATGAGTGTAAGTAGTGAATATATAATTGCTTAATCCTTTAGCCATGGCTGCTTTGCCTAATGTGTTGTTACTTACATCCATTAATTCCATCATTAACAGTATTAATCCTAACTGTATTTCCCACATTTTTACTTTTTTTTTTCTCTCTCTCTCTCTCTTTCAAGCTTTCTCTTTCTAAAGTAAATTTATTTATCGATATAGTGTGATAATTGATGAAGGAAAGTGGGATGAATGGCCCATCAATCTCTTTGTGACTACATGCTGCTTTTTTTAAAGGTACACACAATACCGTGTATTTTGGCCATAGAGTTAGGGGGAGGGAAGGAGAAAGAAAGGAGGAAAGGGTGTGAGATGTAAGTGGTAAGAATTCAATATAAGACTCACCATAATCAAGGTGGAAAAGTAAACCAACTTATTTAGCTTAAGTCCTTTTTTCTACTTTTTTCAAATCAAGTCAATTTGTATTAATAATTTAAATCAATTAAGTTATAACCCATTAATTTTCATCTTAATTTTACTCTAATTTTTGAACACTAATCTTTTTATAGAGACCGTCTCATCATGAGATGGTCTCAATTGGATCAGCCCAAACTCTTTAGAAAAAAACTGCTCCTTGTATAATTCAATTTCATTGTTTTTAATCCTTTTTGCAAATATGCTTCTTGTATGGGCTGCTCTCACGGTGAGACAATCTCATACAAGACTTATTGATTTTTGAATTAGAATAAAAGCTAATATGTGTAGTCTTAATGGATAGTTTTATATAGAAAATCCACAAACATTAATTCTTAAATGAGACAGATCTCATGATGAGATCATCATTACTGGGCTAATTTATGTATATTTAGTTTGTTAAAATAATCACTTATAATTATAATAAATTAACTAATTATATGAGTTCGTATCATTAGTGAGACAGGCCATAAAAGATATCGGTAGTTAGGATTGAAAAACATAAAACAATTAGGCCCAATGTGATATCCATACTGATTCCAGGTATGAAAAAACAGCTAGTCTCTTGAGACACCGTCTCTTTATGAGACATATCTCATGCTCAGTTCATTAAAGATTAATACATACTTGCCGTATTCTTAATAATTACTTACATTATCCTTAATGCCTAGTTACCGTATTCTTAATGTCTACTTTTAATATCTTAAATGTCTATTTATATTATTTTTAATGTCTACTTATAATATTTTAAAAGATATATAATGGGCCGGCCCAAAAGAGATGATCTCTCATAGAGACCATCTCCCACGAGAATTTGTGATGAAAAAGAACTGAGGGCTACCATTTTCTTTTGGGCTATTACTAACGGGCTGAAATACACACGTTCATTAAACTGGGATGCTTGTTCCATGCAAAACTAGGGCTGACGTTCATGACCAGAAATCACAGTGGGCCACCGAAGGTGTATGCTTCAAAAAAATCTTAAGGTCCCAAGTTAGTTTAATAGAAGTATTTGGTTAGATCCACTAAAAAGTAACTATTAACCGCCAGTCTTGTATGAGACCATCTTATCTTGAGATGGATCGATACAAATAACAAGTCTTGTATAAGACCGTTTCACCGTGAGACAGCTCTATACAAGTAGCCCAAAAAGTTGAACTTATACGACAGCTAACTAAATATAAACTATTTTTTTCATAAATTTTAAGAAATTAAAAATTAGGCTAACCCATATTAAGTCGTCTCACGGTGAAACGGTCTAATTTGTATTTGTTAAATAGTTTGGGCTGACCTAATCAAAATCACTTTACTGTAGACGGTCTCAAAAGAATGAATTACCTAGCATAAGTTTAAACTTTTCGACCTTCAATTCTATCCTTAGGTCATACACGACTTAAATCTCACTCATTAATTGATACAGACGTAGTTTAGATTCTAAACAGATTAAAACTTAACCAATGACTCATTTTAGATCAATTTTGAACTCTAAAATTGTCGAGATTGTTAGAGTGAAAACAAGAAAAAAAAACACATTTTGAAACTTAAATATATTGATTTGATGGATTTGCGACTCTTAACTTGCATGTCTTGAACTTTTTTAGGATTATGAGTGACTTATGTTCACCAAGTAATCAAAAAAATGATTAAGGAAATTAATCATTATAATTAGTAAAGGTTAGAAGAGTACGTATCACATGTTTGTGATTTGTTTTGTATGGAAATCATTAGTACAAGATTCTATGGGTAGTAAATCTTCACGTGAAGACTTAAAATGCATAAAATCAGCCCTTGAACTAAGGTGACAAGCATGGGAGACCGTGGGTGTTACATGGAAGAGGAAAGGCAAAAACAGAATGCTGCCACAGTGGACACTGCAGCTCACTTGACCTGGACTCAGTCGAGCCTGGGGTCGAGCAATAGGGTCGAGCAGACTACTGAAGCTCACTGACGTGGTCTGCTGTTTGTTGTCCTATTATGCTGTCTTACTCCCTTTACTTGCTGCCCCTTAACACTACTTTGAGGCCTTATTTCTTGCTATATATACATTAGTTCTAGGCCCTTGATAGATGCACCCTAAGTCTCATTAGTGAGCTACTTTACTTGCTCAAGAATACTCCCTGTTTCAAGCTTCTCTCTTCCCACACTAATACTCCATTGTAATTCCTTCAAGTTTGTATTTTCTCCTTTAAACACAATAATATAAATCCTAGGTTAGATAGTAGATGTAGCCCAATATTAGTAAACCACCTTAAATCTTTGTCTTGATTATTTACTTATTATTGTCATTCATCATATTATATTGCATTATTTGATTCTTATACTTGACACAGAGCACACACTTAAATCTTAATTTAGTGATTCTTGAGTGAAATTTTCACCTCTCCTTTTAAATTTTTAGAGCATATAGTTCAAAATTTATGTATGCTCAAAATAAGTGGATTTGAATTTGACTGGCAAACTTATTTTTCCAAGTTCTAGCATGAACAAATTTGAATAAATTAGCTTATGACAAACTTATTTTTTCATATTTAACAACAATAATAATGTTAATTTTTTTATTTTTATTTTAAAAAATTAGAGTTAGTTATAAATTGTCATCTTTATTAATTTGATTTTCTACCGTGTCAACGACCTGCATATCTTAATCATCATATCATTTTTCACTTCGATCTTCTCGATTATCATCAGCCTTAATCTAAACTTTGCATTTCCGAAATAAGACACATTGAACATCATCATCATACCTAGTGTATTCCGCTCATAGAATATTATGGTCAGGGTCTGGGGAGGAAAAAAAGACGGCAGCTCATACCCATAAAGAAGAGTGCGGTCAAACAGTCCCTCGACTCGAGTAGAAAGCTTAATTAGACGAGTACAAAGCTTCTGTTATGAATAGTGTCATGAATGGGGTGACTTGAGTGCACAATTGATGTGTGTATTCATGTGTGATTCTTGGATAGAATCCAATGAGTGTGTTAATGTGGGTGTATTCAGTTGAGTCTTGATGATTGTGGTTTATGATGGTGATTAAAAGTATGGATAATGAGGTAATGAAGTGTGAGTTAATCACAGGAGATATGGGACTTAATGAAGAATTGCAAAGGTTTAATTCAAGATGCTCTACTATGCAAGTTGAGCAATGCTGTCAGAAGTTCTCTGAAGTGCCGCTCTACCGAGCGAGCTCTAGGGTGGGTGGAGCGAGTAAACAGAATGCAATCAGAAACTTTCTGTAGCCCGCTCAACCAAGCTGCTCGACCGAGTGAGCCCCTGTTTTGGTCGAGCGAAGTCTCTGATGCTCCTAGGATGCTGTTTTTGACTCTTCAAATACTTGAGGATGTTTCATTATCATTTAATCATAGTTTTAATGTAATTAATGTTACTTAGTGTGATCTGTCCTATAAATAGAGAGCTCTCATACACTCATAATAGATCATCAAATACAACCCCTAAGCCAAACACATAGCCTTTTAATTTTATTTCTTACTCAATTGTAGTACTTCATTTGTAAGAGTGTTTTATACTCCTTTGATATAATATAAACAAGAAACTACACACGACGGAAGACGTAGCCATTATTGGGTGAACCTCCTTAAATTTTTTTGTGTCTCTAAGCAAGATTTACATTATCAAACATTTGTTAGTTCATTGATATTAATATCGTACATCAAAAGTTTTTAACATCGTATCGATTTTAGCAATTATTTCAGCTTCCTTAGATACAACGTACACGTACTAGACTGTAGTCCAATCACTAATGGCATTCAACTTAAAACTAACTGAATACAAATATTGGTCGCTTCTAACATACTTTAGACAAAAATGACCACCGGAATTCAATCCAATTACCCAATAATCCAAATGGAGTAATTAAATAAATCAACTTTCACACCACACAATAGCCCTATGTTACAAAATGATGGAATATTAGAGCGGTACTAGTGTGGATTTTAAGTATAATATTTTGGGTTCGATTAATTTTGATTTATATGTGTGTTAAAGAATTAATTGTATTAAAATTTAACCTGATGTTTAAGATTTCGATATATTTTATAAATTCTATCACGTACCCTTATATGAGAGCCATTTGAAATATAATTGTGGATGCATAGCTTGCTCTTTTTTATATTACGTTAAATTTTCCCCTTGAAATGAGGAGTGAATAGATTCGAACCTATAATTATTTCTCATATAAAAATTGAATATCATATCAAGAAATAAACTCAACTCAATATAAAGTATGTTATGAATTTATTAGTGTAAACTAAATATCTCACTGGTTAAATTTTTTATGTGAATTATTTTAAATTGAATCAAGTCATTTTTAATTTCAATTAACTTAATTGATATTTGGATAAGTCTAGTTTAGGGCAAAAACAAAACAACGGGAACGGGACGTGGTATTGTTAAGCAGTAGTATTAATTTGGCAAAAACATGTGCACACCATGTGCGTTCCGTTCCCACAGAGATTGTTCGTAATAGTGCAGTGTTGGAACTTATAACTTGTTCGTCCCAACCATAAAACCCTTGAAAATGACCAATCCACTAGTATGGTAGCCTGTACCGTGTAGCCCCTTTCATTCCCCAAGCTTTTGGTTAGATAGCACTTGACAACATATAGCTAGGACCATAGTGTGAAAATATGCTAATCTTTACTTGGACTTTTTATTTTGCTTTACGTATCCGTGTCCGATCTTTGATGCTCGGATATTGCTATGACACTTAACACTTTATTTTAGGCGTAAAAATGAATATTTAGACGTATCCAGCAGTTGGACGGTAACATAGACGAAACCATAGACGGTAAAGGTCGTGATCGCAGTAACGGATCCATGGTGATGCGGTAAGGATAGTTGTGCAGTTATCATAACGCTTAAATATCGGACGAAACCATAAGATATCTCTTGATACGACCTAAAACGCGTTTTTATACACCTTTACAACGCGAGGATTATATATTCATTTATTTTGAAAACCTTTAGAACGCGGTTGATGCGATGCAATTCTTTTTACACTATGGCTAGAATTAAGAAGGACACGCATTAAATTCAAGTAGATATCATGTCAATTAGCCAACTCAATCAAAAGTATCAGCTTAATCATATAATTAAAACTCCATAATCTAATAATGTATGGAAGTCAAGAGTCTATAAATAGCCCCACAAATATTAAGATGACTTTGATAGCTAGGCAATCAATTAATTGATTGTTAAGGGAGGTATAGATCGAGACTCAATAATGTAATAATAAGTGATCAAGTGCTTAGAAAGTAGCATTGCTAGAAGCTTACATTTATAGGTAGATGAAGTTGAAAACATAATGGTTTACACAAAAATGAATAGTCATGATCAAATAGTTGGCAAATCCACATGGTGCAGTATGGGATATAACAAGGAATGCGTAGCCTATTCTATTCTCCCTGAGTGAAATCATGTTAGCTGTTACGCCCCCCTGTCTATCTTTATAGGACTAACTACCCACTTTCCACTTATACCCAATATTCAACATAATTTTTGTTATTCCATAGGCAAAATGGTGTTCTATCAAATGTTGGAGTTAAATTTATCTAAACAGGTTATTTAAAATGTCAAGTGTAATTAGTTAATATGATCAATCAATCTAGTATTTAATTTCAATCCTATTTATAAGATTTGATTAAGTCTATATTTATAACTTCCCTAACAATTCCACTTACAAACAAAATATTAACCCAAAAGTTAGTTGACCTTGTAGAACCTTAATTCTAGATTGACTTTGCTCAAGAATGAACAATGTATTCCACTTACAAACACTCTTTTTTGGCATCCTTTGTCTTTAATCTAAGAAATAATTTAAGAATAATCGTTTATGTATAAATTAAATTCGTCGTTTTTTTATGAGCGGAATTCACTGGGTCGGATAATAATGATGTATACAATAACACTGTTGTTCTAGTGTCATTTTAAGAGGGTGATAATTATCTAACCTTCAAATCACTAAATAGGGATTCCAAATTAAAATTTTATATATATATATATATATATATATATATATATATATATATATATATATATATATATATATATATATATATATATATATATATATATATATATATATATATATATATATATTAATTTATGATAAAATTACACTTTAAGCTAAGCTTAAAGATCACATATTCTTACAAATATAGCGCAAATTAGCATAAGTCACTAGCATCATACTTCCTCCGTTCCGTTTTAGTCGCTACATTTGCATGGGCACGGAAATTAAGAAAAGTGATTGACCTACACTGTAGCTGATTGTTTACTTTATAGAGTATAGTATTTTATTATTGTTAATTGAAAAAGAAAAAGGAAAAATAGGTTGTTAGGTTATTTTATAGAGTATAGTATAGTATTTTATTATAGAGTATAGAGTATAGAATAGGATAAAAATAGGGGTAGGTAGAACTTTAAATGATTGTTTTATTACTAAAAACGAAAATGTAACAAGTAATATGAAATTGTCAAAAATAAAAAATGTAGCAGGTATTTTGGAACGGAGAAAGTATATATATATTATATATATATATATATATATATATATATATATATATATATATATATATATATAGCCTTATAACAAATTTAAATAAACAGAAAATGTACTTTATTTATATTTAAAAACAAGGCACGTGTGTGTTGTTCATAAGCTCCCCCACCTTCATTCATTTATTTTGACCCACGAATGTAGATAATGTAGTTATATAGCCTTAGACTCCAACTTCTTCACCCACTTCACTTATTAATTAGAGGTGAAGGTTTAACACTTTTTATATGAAAACAACTCTAATTTTCACGATACTATTCATATTAAGAAATGGGTACAATGTTTTATTATATGATACTTGTAGGAAAGTAAATATTCTATGAATATTTTTCCTACAATACTCTATTTTTTGTGGCTTCCAAATTGCAACAACAAGGGTTGACGTTGGATGAAGAACTGAGGGAGACATTTAAATTATGTGGATGATATCAAAAGTAATAATGAATATATAAAATAATAATAAAAAAGTGTTGAGGATATTTCCATATAAACAAATATTGTAAAATTAAATAGATAAATTAAGAAGAAAAGTCTAACAGCTCAAAAGAACAAATTTAGAACATATAAATCAAGGAGTTCCCTTAGAGTTAAAAGGTAAGTTTTATCGAATGACCATTACACTAGTGCTACTATATGGATCAAAATGTTAGGTTTTAGAAAGAATTATAATAGAAAGATGAGAGTAGCGAAAATGAGAATGTTTTGATGGATAATAAGTGATTGAGATATACTCCCTATATTTGTAAATTGTTATTTAGGAAAAATTATTTATTTGTTATATATATATATACATATATATATATATATATATATATATATATATATATATATATATATATATATATATATATATATATATATATATATATATATATATATTGAAGTATATTAAAATAATCAGTTTCCAAATGCAAGAAATATTTGGATTATGAAAATCCTTCTATTTTTTAAAAAAATAACAATAATGTTAAAGGGAAATCGAATTCTAGGATTTGGATTGAGCGAAGAATCTAGGGAAATAAAAAAAGAAAAAGATTCGATAATTACTAATCATATATGAATCGTCCATTCAAACTCGATTTCTGAATCGGACAAATTCTTCAGTGCCAGAAAAAAAATTAAAAATTTGGCTAATCAAACAAGGACAATAAAAAAAAAATAGAAAAAATAGACTTAACTGTTTTTTAAATATGAAGAAAAGTGAGGCAAATTGTAATTGATAAACAATGGTTACCATTTAAGCCTAACAATTGAAAACTGAAAGAGGAGTATAATAATATTAAAGCATATAAATAATAATTTAAAGATTATGGAGATATTGTCAAGGAACCAACTCAACCAAAAGCTTAAATTAATGATTGAGGCCCCAGAATATGTTACATACTCTAATACGCCCCTTAACACGAGAGCCTTTTGGGCTTGAAGTGTGGATGTGGCACAGGGCCTCCTTATACGTGGTGCTAACTATTCCACTTTAAATGAGGGGTGGTTGAGATTCGAACCTGTGACCTCTTATTTCAATGACTTCTGATACCATGTTAAGAAACCAATTCAATCAAAAGCTTAAGCTAATGACAGATATTTAAAAGGATATCAATATTTGTTTATAACCTAATTCCCAACAATTATTAATTAGCTTAATGGGAAATATGTACGAACTTCAGTATATCCCAACAACCAATTGCATTAATAAATACTTCCTCCGTTCTTTTTTGATCCTTCACATTACTATAATGGGTAGTTTCAAAAGTTTTTCTACTTTAGAATACTTTCTATTTTTAGAAAGTTTTTATCCCACTTTTACCCCTTAAAACCCCCATTTTCTTTTAATGTACTCTTTTTTTTTATAATTATTTTCTCTCTCATACTTTCAATATAATCATTACTTCACACTACTATTTAATTAAAATAATACCTACTACAACCTCATACTTCCAATACAATCATTACTTCACACTACTATTTAATTAAAATAATACCCACTACAATCTAAAGATTCTATCTTCCTTAACATGTGTGAAAAACCCAAAGTAAAAAATTAAAAAAGAACGGAGGGAGTAGAATTTAACTGTTGGAAAAGTAACTTAATAATATTAATTAGCTGCCTAATGAAAAGATAATCTGATCATTGTCATTATATCTTTAATTTAACGGTTACGGTCATATTAAAAAATAATTAAAAGCTAGATTCGGGATAGCCATAGAAGAAATTATTATTTAGTTTATTTTAAGTACGTTTTGTAGATAACTTTTCAAGGTCTTGACTTCCTTACGTCATCATTTCGGGTTCTTTAACTAGGTCTAGGTAGTCTTAAGCTCTTTACCGTCGTTATATGTTGGTTAAGTTGACTCGTTTGATGAACTGAAAATATTAATTGTTTGTTTAATTAATTGAAAATATTAATCTTTCGATAAATATTAAGTGAGCTGTTGAAGTCATCTAAGTGTGAATATGCTTAGTAAAAATTAGTTCTTTGCTCTTTGTTGTTGATTATTTTAAATGAGAAAGAATGAACTTAAAGGTCATTAAAAAACCGATCAAAAATTCATTTGTCAAATACACTACTATTGTAAACAGTATCATAGAAATTGAAGTAATTTCCTATTTAAACAATGCCTACTATTAGGGCCGAACACTCAACAAGTGATCTACATATATGTTGAATTAAATTGATTGTTATATTTTTGTAAATATTAATTAATTATATTTATTTAAATTTATTGATGTGAACTGTAATTTAAACAGACCTAAACCTACTAAATTCTCGTGTGAGTAATAAATTACAAGTGCATGGCACAAAATGAATAATGGTACGTAAACATGCACGTCGTCTACCAAGCTTATGAATGGAGTAATAATATACGATGGGCTGTCTCCTTATAAAACGATCATGTTCTCACATGGGTTCATCTTCTATATACAACTATAATTTAATGCCCTCGTGAACTCCTGGAATTGTCTGAACTCTGAAGCTAGCAATCAACGTAGGGGACCAACTAACACTGTAAACGCAATAGCCTTAATCTCCCATCAATCTACTGCTTTACAGCTTTGATTTTTGGGGCATGCAATACTTCTATGTCCGTTACATAATACTTGCACGGTTACACCATTAATATAGTTTGACACGTATTAAAAAATAATTTATTGATAGCAAATAATAAGATGATTTATCTCATTTCGATTAATTAAAGATGATTTACACACTTTATAAGTCTTTGGGGCCCTTCCTCACATTTCCATATGGTTTTGGCTGGGATATTAATTTTTTGACTTATAATAAAGTGTGGGGACCTTGTGTTTTCTTGATAATATATTGTCATTTACAATAAGTTCAGCCTAACAATAAAATACTATTATTGTGGTCTTTAAATAAAGGAGAAAGTCATATGTTAATGAGATATGTAGTAGGAATAAAGTAATGATAAACAAGATAATTAATAAGTTATATTATGACATATATATAGTAATGTCACTACAACATAATATACTTCTAGTGGTATATATTTAATTTAAATGTCACTACTTTAAATTTCTAATGGTATATATATTCAATGTTATTTGTTAGACCCTTTAACAACATAATAAAAAAAATCATACTAAAGCATTTTGCGACGTAGAGTATAGTGACATTTCTCATAAATATCACCATTGACTATAGTAACAATTATATATGTCGTTAAAGGTCAAATAAAGTGTCACTAAATCACGTTATAATGGAGTTAAAAATAAAAATTAACAATTACTACACTAAAAATATAAATCGGTAGGTTAATTTTATTGTAATGCATTTGAAATGAACAAGAAAAAGAATGTAACAGGATGTATTTGATTAATATCATTATCTCTTTTTCTTGTACATACCTGTTTTCCTCAGTGTACTGCTAGTATAAACTTTGATGCATGTGCAATCTTTTGCTTTCCACTCTGGGATATATGTTCCATCTCTTCTGTACGGTTTGGCATTCTGATATCCACACAATTCCACTCTTTTTTATTATGACATCATATACTATTATGATCATCATGCCTTTCAATAACTATTAAAACAATGTATGCATGTTCTCATAAGATGTAACATATATAGTTGAGGGGTAGGATCTAATAAAAACATGTAATTAAGTTGATGAAAACGGTGAAACTTATTTTTTTAGAATAAAAAAGTCTTTTTACTTAAGGATTTGTGCGTTTATGAGTTTTAGTTTTTTAAAATATTTATGAAAATATTATTGTAAATATGTAGGAGACTAAAATGTATTCCCATTTTAAAGTTGCAAATAATTGTCTAAATATTACGCACTGAAATATGTATTTCTGAGTTTTAGTATACAAAGTTTTTTTTGGGATTCAAATTTTATGTAATATAAGGGGTAAATGTGTTAGTTTATGAGTTTCAGTTTTTAAAATAATTTACAAAATTATCACCACAAATATGTACCGCAGAGGCGGAATGTATTTCCATTTTAAAGGTTGCAAATAATTTCCTAAATGCCTCTGAAATATGTATTTCCGATTTTTAGTTTTTCCTAACTTAATTGGTTTACACATGATCATGTTCCTACAGTTAAGAATCGAATTATATATGTTTTCCTCATCGAAAAGTCAAAAATTGAAGGGGGCATTGTTTATTGGTTTTGTTGTGTGATCGATGTTGTTATTGGGGCTAGGGCATAAAACTTAGGGTGTCAAGCGGTTGATGGTGGTGGGGTGAAATCTTGGTGCAATAGGAATTATGTCGTGTTTATAAGGGTAGGGTTGGTTTAAGCTTTAAGAAGGTATAGATTTGGATTGTGACTAGAGTTATTATGACATTAGGGTAAATGGATTTAAAATTAACTTGTCATGTTTGAAAATAATGTTTTATTTGAAAATTTAAAATTAATTCAAATTTATTGTGTGACTCATCAAAAATTTTTAAATTTGAATTGGAATCAAATTCCACCATTATTTTTAAAGTAGTTAAAGTTGAAAATTTGAGAATGACTATTCAAGCCTTGTCATTCTCAAATTCTTCATTTATGATTTCATAATTGAAATTCATAATTTTAATTGAAATATTTGTTTTCAAACACTACATTAATGAAAATATTGCAAGTTAGATATTGTCAAATTGCTTTTATTCAATATTTTGCTATTTAATGATAATTAAATAGCAAATGAATAATTACTACACATTTTCAATCGAACAAAAATTACAATTACTTGTAACGCCTATTTTAGAAAAATACTATCAAATATATTATAAGCGTTATTTAGTGTACATGTAAAAATTAGAGTATTTGAAAACAAATACTTAATTATGCGCACTATACTACACATTCCTTATTTTGGAGAATTATCATGGGATGCAATTATGCAAACCTTTGACCGTATTGTTTTTTATAAAAATTATTAATGTACTTGCAACTTAAAAAGATAGTTTCTGAATTCTGACAAATAATCATACGATATATGTTTAGTTAAAAGCATGAAAATCAATTACTCCTATATTCTTGAAAACAAATAATAAGTATACCATATAATATTATAAAAAAATATTGAAAAATTCACATAGCTATTTCATAGAATTTTGCTACATAGAACATTTTTACAGGTTAAAATGTGATTGTGTGATATTTAAAAGATTTTTTTTACATTAAATATAATTTTAAGTATTAAAGATAAGTTTTCTAAAAATTTTTTATTAAATAAAATCATTCAATGATACAGTATTATAAAAGAACTGAAAATTCATACAATACCATAAAAGAAATGAAAAATAATATATGGTGATTTTATAGAATGAGTGAATTATTGGATTATGTGGATATTAAGAATTTTGGCACAATTTATTTTTACAAAATCGTTTATTTCATAAAAATATCTATTTTTGGACAGAATATATAATGATCAATAATTATTTATTCAATCAAGCAATAATTATGTTATTATAAAAATTATCTCAATTTTTACATAATTTTATTGATATTATAATTTGATATCTATAAAATACAATTACATCTTTTTTCAATTCACATTTATAGTTATTTTCAAACTAACAAACTTTCTGCATTGCAAGAATTTGTATACTAATATTGTACTACCTCTGTTCTTTTTACTTACACCCAAACACCTTTTTACTCTTTTTTCAATCGATTATATCTCAAGTTATACACAATTAAAAATTATAAAAATTTTATATTATAAAAATATGCGTCGAAACGAATAAAACAAGATCTCACATGACTATATTTTTTTTCGTATACTAGCCGTAATATGCAAAATAAAAAATGATTAAAATGGGCATGGGTGCGACTAAAAAAACGGATGAAGTATATTTATACAATACTATAATTACTTGTCCTAAAAAACTAAAAAAAATAAATAAATGCATTTTAAGCACCTTAATGAGCAACATTAAAAGTATTTTTGACAAAAAGTTTTATTATTTGTTAAAGGTTGATTAGAAGATTATCCTAGCTGGCTAGCTGGAGAAAATTAAAGCCAAAAGAAAACCTCATCTTCTCATGAGTCATGAGTCATGAGTGATGACCACAAGTTGGATGATTTCACATGGGACAAACACCCCTCTCCCCTTGAGGGCATTTATAAGCCTCAATACTCCCATTCTTCTTTCACAACACATAAACAAACTTTTACAACATCACACTATATGTCCATATGCTAGCTTTTTGCCACCAAAATACAACCACCTTATTAGCACCCGCAGCCCGGCCCGTCACAATGCGCTTGAAAAGAGGCACTTGTCGACCGACAATGTCGAACCTGGCTTCAAGAAGGCCGCGCTCGTGCAAAGTGCGCGCGCGGCGAGCGCATGATGCCGTGGCTAGGAAGGTCAGGAAACTACAAAGACTCGTACCTGGTGGCCAAAGGATGCAGCTCGACCGCCTTTTTCTTCAAACAGCTGATTACATTTTGCATTTGAGGTTGCAAATAAATCTTATTCAAGCTATTTTTAAACTCTATTCACCTCATCTTTGATTATTAGTTAATTATAATGAATTAGTTTATATATATATATATATATATATATATATATATATATATATATATATATATATATATATTTATGTCTTATTATTAATAATATATAGCAATAATTCAATTATCTAATTATTTCGACTCCAAAAAATTGAGGAGGTGAAATATTAGATCAAGTTTGTTTAGGGTAATTTTTCATTATTTTTCCAATATATATTAGTCTATGGAATCGATTACATTGAAGTTGTAATGCCATAATTGTTTGTTATCAAATTACAGCTTCCATGTATTAGAAATTTAGAAAATTTATATAATATCACTTATTATCATTGTTTAATGTTCATACTTATTTTTGTAGAACTTTGAATTATTGACAAAAATTAGCTGATTAAGTGGAGTATATTTATTCATAAGTAAACTTCTTTCAATGTTTTCTTTTGCAAGAAAATTAAGTGAGCCTGGCTTAAGATTTCAAAGAGGATAAATTGATTAATGGAGGCACCTTATTTGAATAAGAGTAGATCTTGTTTCATCCATATATAATATTCATCATCTCATGACATTTGATTACTGTAATTGTTCTACATCAAAAATCAAAATATGATCATAAATTTTCTTATAAAAGTTAATGATAAACATCTTTCAAATATAAGTTTAATGTTTTCAAATTATATTCACAATTGGATGTATATATGGAGTACATTACATCATCCCAGTACCCAATAATGTTATTAAATGATTCCCAATATATAGGATGGATGGGATTTGAGATCGAATATACGCAACTTGAATCTTGTCAGCGAAAAAACTAGCTAATAAAAAAGGCTTTTTCAATTAATTTTTGATAGCAAATGTTATATGCAACTTCACGTATATAAGATGTGTATACATAATGAATCATATTAATATAGTCAATCCATTATAATCCAAAACAAAGAAAATTATAAATCTATAGTAACAACAAAATAACATAAATCATAAACAATAAAATACTATCACAAAACAATTACATGTAATATTATCTTAATTATTTACATGTGCATATTTTAAAAATTCTCATTTGATGAGATATGTACTTCTATAATAATGTAATAAAATAAAATGAAAGAAATATTAAATAAAGACAATAATGGTTCAACCTCAAAAAATTTGGGCACCTTATATTGGAGGGAGTAACTAGTTTTCAGGGGCCAACATATTAATGAATTATGTCCTATATGGAGTATAACCGTATAAGTATGATCATATTTAGTATAATACACATTATGATGAGATCCTACAATCCTAGAACTTACCCTTAACCCATTATTAATAGCATCATTTTTCTTTTCTGACTAATTCTTTTGATATAAATCAAGTTAATTACATAACAGATAAAAATGTTAATTTTATAGTAATCTTGGAATTAAAATGATAGTATTTAAGTTGTTGGGCCTACGTTTATAAACTACTACTAAAATATCGATGTTTTTAATGTGTGAACTATTTATTATTGATTTTTGAAAAAATACTATTATATTTTTTGTGAGGAGTCTGAAAAGAAGAATTTGGAAGCAAACTTCCAAAGATATGGCTAGATTATATTATTTAAAAATTGCATCTTAGATTACTAAATACTGTTGCGAGCTGGATTTTAATACTTTTGTTCTTGAAGAAACTAGTAGAAAGAAACGTACGTGGTCCAATAAAAAATTGGCTGCTTTTATGTTGTCTGTGGCAATTGGTATCAAAGGGCATACCTACAAAACATTTGTGTCATATTGTTATAAGCATTACAAAATCTAATTACAAATAATTATTTAATTTTGACAAATACCAATCATTTTGTTGATAAAATTAATTGTGTGAAGGTTATTATTATCACTAATGTAGGATAAAATTCCATCCATATATAATATTTTTTTTATGGCTATTTACACCATTTTTTTTACAGATAGTACTTTTAATTCATATTAATCGCATTCTTAATTCTGTGAATAATAATCGCTCTTTATCAAACAAATCATAATTAATTATCTAATAATATATTAGTGTGTCAATAAGGTACTCAAAACTAGCTGGCTAATACAAGTAGACATAAACACATGACAATATATATATATATATAACAGCTGTCTCAATGACTTGGTCACGCAGCTAGGTAGCTGCTGTAGTGTATAACGTTATTATTAGACTCTTATAATTTGCGCCTTTAAGCTAGTCTAACTTAACATGTCTCCGTCATGTTAATTAGATGTTGGGAAGATGCATCTTATCATAACATGCCTATAAATTATCAACATTGTGTATTTGTTCAGTTTGATATTACTTGATATATTATAAGATAATGCACTATTTATTAATTTATTATTATTAGTTTATAATTAGCTTTTTAATCTATAAATTGATATATAGTCAAGTGAAATTTTGTTTGATTCGTCTTAATGCAAAGATTATTAATATCAATTTTTGTAATTATTTATAGTTAGAGATATTAAGGAGTGAATTGTTGCATTGGCCTACGTGAAATGTCAAATGGTGCAAGTATATATTAGAAAATCCTAAACAATAACGGTTATATGCAAATAACCACAAAAGGACAAAATACATTAAAATAAACAAAATAAGAAAAAAAAACAAGATTATCAATTAGATAACCGTTATTTACCTACACATCCCTATTATCTATATACATCTTGCAATAATATTCATAGTCATAACTTGCATATCTATATTCCTGAGTTAATTCTTATATTATTTTTTTCGACTGATAAACACTTAATTAGCATTTTAATGAATCAGCAAAATTATATGAGAAAACTATCGTGAAAAAAACTTATGATTAGACTAGAAATAAAAATTATCCCATATACTCACTTTATTTTTTTTTGTCCACTTTAAATTTTCCACTTTATGAAAGAGAAGTTTAAATTTGATTTTTGAAGTATATATTCAAGATAAAATATATTCATATGCGATCTTGTGTCTTAATACAAAGAATTTTAATATATAATTTTTATGATTTTTTATGATACGTACTATGAAATATCAAGACGTGAGTAATTAATTAATTGCTTCAATGCAATATACAATAATCAATTAATACAAGTACACGTACGTTAAAATGCAATTACCATCCAGAAAAGACAAGTGTTATTACTACATATATTTGTCAAAAATTCATTAATAAAGTCGTTATAATATACACGTGAGAGCAACCAAAATATGTGAAGAGTAGCATGTTATAGACACATGCAAATGATGACAGTTCATATATAGAAATGCAAGACTTAATATCATCTTTAATTTCAAAGGAAAAGAGATAAAGATTATTTGGTATATATTTGCTGGTATATATTATTGCATATCATCTTTTAGCAAGTGTGATAATATATATACATACACAAGCAAATTAAAGGGATGGACCAGCACGCAGTAGATTATTTAGTTGCATTTTCCAGTTTCATGTGATATTACCATGTGAGCCATGCTAGCATTTCCAACTCACATGCTTATACAGACTACAGTACACCTCCGTCCAGGTTCCACCTATATTCACCCTTTTGTGCATGTCCTTTGAAGATCAATCATCCTCTTCTTTTTGTGCATGTCCACAGATTATACGATATATTTCCAATGTCGTAGTCATTCAGATGATTTCTTCAGTATTGTGTTTAGCAATAAAATTAAAGTACAAATCAACCTAAAGAAATTTATTTTATCCCCACAAAATCTCTTGAATACTTTCAAATTTAACATTTTATTTTAAAAGAATGAGATTGCCTAAAGTGGGTGTCGACATCGTTCAAAGTATATTTACCTTTTTCTCCTAATAGTAAATATACAAAAATAAGGATTGTATCAATAGGAAAAAAAAAAAAAGAAAAATGTTTATTCAAGAAAAAACGTAAAAAAGAAAATTTTAAATAAGACGTCGGATGAAAATATGTAATAGGTCAGGATTTCACAAGTCTCTAAATTTTATTATTGGATCAATTTATTAATATTTATTTATATATACTTGAGTAACTTAATATAAAGTTAAGGCGCTTATGATTTTATTTACTTTTTACATATTAGTTTAAAATTGGGACCCTACATTTAAACCCTAACAAAAAGAAAAGCCTATACGACAATGTAAATTTAAGTATGAGAAACATTTGTTTTCTATAACAAGGCTTTAAAGGTTTTGATAGGAGAATCGGTTCTTGTCTTACTTACAAAAATAAGATAATATCGCATTTTTAGGTGAGATATTAAGTTCGATTCTCACTTAATCTTCTCGTTCCTACAGTATACTCAGTGATAAAAAAAAAATTTTAAAATTTTATTATAGCCTCTGAGTCTAGCCAGAAACCAGTCCTAATTAAGGATCAGCAACCTAGCCCATCATATTCAAGACCCAATAATCATTAAACAAACTAGAGTTATGGCCCAGAACGAATTGAGCGTGAGCCGTTGTTGGGTACAAAAATAAATTGGCCTCAGCCCACAGCCACAGGTCAAAAAATAAAGGTGGTGGACACAAGAATTGACCATTTTTAGCTTTTCGGAATTGGTGAAAGACTACTTTTGAGTTTTGACCCTTTGAGAACCTCAAAGCTGATAATATATTCAGATCAAACATAGCTATTGTATCATCAACAATGCAAGTCGCTAAGTTGTCGTTTTTTTGCCCACTTCAACGGTGCAATGCCAATGAATAGGACTTATGTATGAAATATTCTCATTATAAAATATGTTTTTATGTATGAATTAAATAGTCTAATTAATATAAAAATTTATCTTAACAGGATTTCCCTTTAAATTTAACTCTAAGGGTATGTTTATTCCTAGTCTTAAATGGATACTTAGAGAATCTTAATGGAGTCTTCGAAAATCTAAGGCCTACTTTAAGACTCATGTAGGCCCCTTCTAAATAGTATTATCATACTTGTATGTATATTTACAAAATGCAAAATATTTTTATACTATAGAGTGAGTTTGGTGATAACATGTAAAATTAGAAAAAATCTTGTATAATGAATAAAAAAATGATAAAAAAATTTGATAATTTAATTTGATGGAGTCAAAAGAATGAGATTTGAGTTTAAAGATATTCACATCCTAAATTTAAAGTTGAATTTAACTTTTTGAGACTTAATAGCTATTAAAAAAACAAGTTTGGTGTGGGTTAAGATTTTCAAATCCAAACTCGAGATCCGATCTTGTCCCAACCTATATGGATCGACCTACTTCATAATCAAATTTTATACTTATTTTATGATTTTATAGATCTCTTTTGCCCTCAGTTAGCCAATAAAATTTAATAACTTTAATTTTTATCCTTTAACTTATGTATTTTTAAAAATTATTAAAAAAAAAAAAAACTCTTGTGCCGAAATAAAGGGAAAGTTATATTAGTCATTATAAATATATTAGAATTCAAAGTTTGCGTCAAACAAAATTTTGGGACGGACTAAAGCGTTCCCGAGCAATACATAGGCGATTCACGTGTTAGCTTGATTGAGGTTCATATGTATCTAAAATTCAAATATATAATCCATCTGGTAATCCTAAGTTTTTTACTTTTTTATGAATATTTTTTTTTAAATTTGAGTGGTGATTTTGACCTTTCAACTTTTCAATGTAGTATTTATTTCGATTGAATTTTGAAAAATGTAATCAATTAGGGTGATCACGGCGTTTATTTTTTTTTGAAAAAATGTCATTTTGTTGGTAAAAATGGCGTAAAGTTAACAAAAAACTTCCTTTTTGTCTACCCCGTGAAAAAATTAGAAGGTGAAGGTCACACTTGGTTTAAACAAAAGGTTTGTCTACCACGTGGAAAAGCCAAAAATTCATGGTTATTACATGAAATTTCCCTATATTTTACTCCTTCTGTTTTTTTTTTATTCTTCTCATTTGCTTTTTGCACATTTTTCAAACTAAATTTTAAGTCTTAATATCTCTAAATATACATAATAAAAATTATAGAATATATATTATAAAAAATATACATTAAAATGAATTTAATGTGATCTCACATAAATATATTTTATATTATAAATATATCTTAAAAATATTAATTAAATTTGTCAATTTACAATGAAATATTTTAAACAGGAAGAGGTAGTATTAGACTTTGATCCCACAAACATAACATTGTGTTCGCACATAAAAAAGGAGAATGAGAATAACCAAAAGTGAACAAAGCACACACTCTAGTCTAGGGTATACGCAAATTACTAATATAACCTTGTATTTCTTATTTGGTGAAGCACAAGAGCGGCCTAATCTCTCTTGCCGTTTTGCCTTACCATCAAGTGGCATCAACCCTCCCTTTTTGGAGGATCCCACAACCCCACAACCCACAACCCACAACCCCTAAAACACAAGTAAGTTGAACTTTTGATTTTCCCACAACTAAAAAAAAGAACACCCAATTAACCAAAACCGCAAAAAGAATAGTTAGAGAGAGGAAAAGGAAACTTGAGAATCTTGAGAAAAGCAAGAAAAAAAGCTCCATTAACAATTTCTAGGGTTCTCTACCCACTTCTTTTGTTTTCCAAACTTTGAAGCTTATTCATGAGGAAGAAGGGTAGATTTTGGTCAAGTTTACTTTGAAAAAGTGTAAGTTAATCCTTTGAAAAGTTATCCCAAATTCACCATTAAAATTTCATTAGTCACTTCTTAACCCCTCAATTGACTTGGATAGTGTTCTTTTGTCAAGAAGTAGAAGCCAAATACATGGGACAAAGTATTTTTAAGCACCAAGTTTCCTCCTTTTTATGTGAGTTTGTTTATTTCTTCCAAGTTTTACTCTCATTTGAAGTCAAGATTTAATTTTTGTCATTATTTTAGTTGCTAAATATCATCTGGATTGCTTGCTATTACACTCAATAAAGGTGGGTTCTTGAAATCATGATTGGGTTATGTGAAAAATCAATGCTTTTGGAGATGGGTTCTTGAAAAACTTCAAATCTATGACATTATGGTGTGATATTACTCAATTAAAAGGAGAGAAATCTCATCTTTGGGTATGCTCAATTTGTTAACATGTCATTAGTTCAATCATCATCCTCATCATCATCATCATCATCTTGGTCATCTACAAATAATCATGATTTGTTTCAAAGAGATACAACTCCACAAACAACATCATCTCCATCATCTTCTTCTTCAAGTGGAAAAATTAGTCCTGCAATTCTGTTTATTATAATTATTTTGGCTGTAATTTTCTTTATTTCTGGTCTTCTTCACTTGTTAGTTAGATTCTTTACAAAGCACAGATCATCCTCAACTTTTGCCCAATCTAATAGATACCCAGATAACAATTCAAGTCCTGATGCATTTCAAAGGCAACTGCAACAGCTTTTCCACCTTCATGATTCAGGTTTAGACCAAGCTTTTATTGATGCACTTCCTGTATTTCAATATAAGGAAATTGTGGGTTTAAAAGAGCCATTTGATTGTGCTGTTTGTCTATGTGAGTTCTCAGAGCAAGATAAACTAAGATTACTACCTTTGTGTAGTCATGCTTTTCATATTGATTGTATAGACACTTGGTTACTTTCCAATTCAACTTGTCCACTTTGTAGGGGTACACTCTACACCCCAGGGCTTGCAATTGAAAACCCGGTTTTCGATTTCGATGATTTGAGGGATGAAGATGGGGTTGATGGATTAGGCCACAAGTCACTTGAGATTGAAATTGTGGGTGAGAAGAGGGTATTTCCTGTGAGACTTGGCAAGTTCAGAAGTACAAGTAATGAAGTTCAAGAACAAGTTTTGGCTAGGAAAGAAGAAGATGTGGGTGAAACTAGTAGTAGTAGTTTAGATGCAAGAAGGTGCTTTTCAATGGGTTCATACCAATATGTGGTTGCTGATTCAGTTTTCCAAGTTGCATTAAACCCAAATAAACCTTCAACTATTGATCCTAATTTGATGAATATGAAAGGAAGAATGGGTGAAAATGGGAATTTAGCTATTAATATTGGGGATGCAGAGGCTAGAAAAATCAATATTGGTACCAAAAATGAGAGTTTATCTGTATCTAAGATATGGTTATGGTCCAAGAAGGGCAAATTTCCAAATTCTTCAAATACTGAGTTTAGTGGTTTTCCTGTTGATATGAGTTTGCCTTGGACTAATAGAGGTCAAGCAACATAATGAAGGTATTCCTTACCTTTTGTATTTCTATATTTTTTTCTTTTAAACTTCATAAAAATTTGATCTTGACCCACCTAGTCACTTACATATGTAAGGCCCCCAAATTAGGCTCTTGCTTTTCTTTGCCTTTTCTTTTTCTCTGTATTTAATTAATATTTTGTGGGTTTGGCTAGCTTGATGTGAATTAGGATGTGCTCCTTTCTATCTAAACTTTTAGGCTAATGGCAGTGTAACTTTAATTATCTTGATGGAGTTGAATACAAGCTTTGTTGAGGAATGAATTTGCTTTTATACTTGACTAAACTTCCCACTTATAGATTCTCTGTTGATTATTATTACACTGTTTTAATTGTGACCCCTTTGTTTATCTTTATGTTGTTTTGCTTTAAATATTTTGAGTAAACATGTCGTGTTCGTGTTTTGTTCCATGTGTAAGTTTCATTTTGTTTTCTGGTTGCTCATGAAACTTGTTCAAAATTGTATACAATGTATTCCCTTGTAGAATTGCATAATGTTCAACACATAGATTAGTTCCGATTAGGAATGTGATCACTTAGATTAGATGAGACTCTTTAGTAATTTTTGTCGGGTTAGAGACAGTGTCACCTGATTTGTGTCGCTTATTGAATACAACGAATTATGGTTCATTTTGGGCTATTTGTGGTTCATGTTTGAGTGAATCATGAACTCTAAAGGCGAACTAGATAGTGAATTACATGACACTGGTTAGAAATTGTCTAGGCTTCTCTAGGGAGATTCTTCATTCATGGAATTATTGTAACTATTGACCAAATGTTGTTTACTTCATCCACTCGTGGAGTCATGAGCTATCTTCCAACTAGGTCTTGTAAGCTTAGTCATCTCATACAATAGTCATTAGAATAAAAAATATACATGCTCATAATTAGGTAGAATACTTTTAATAAACACTTGTATGGTCTAATTGAGTTTGTGGAAGTACAGAGCTCCTTTAAGAATCGAAGTATAAAAAATTACTATATCAGTAAATTAAAGTACGATTTTGTCCTAGGTTTTATGATACAATGCTCATCATTGTTCTAATAATAATAGTAGTTCATGTGTTCGTTGCGAGTTATGACCGGTATAGAAACTTAAGCATACATTTCTACTTTTGAATAATGAATAGTATTGTTTGGGTTTGCGTTGGAAAAGATGATGGGTCATTAAGTTTAAGTTGGTTTGTGCTGAGAAAAACAATTAATTTTAGTATTTTTTGGAGATTAGCATGCTTAAAAGACTTCTGTTGCAATTATCGTGATCTCAAAAAATTTATTTGGTGCTTCAATCACCAAGTATGTAATGATTTGTGATCTTGTCAAGTGAATACAGAATTGAGATATTAATGTTGCGGTTTAAAGCTTGATGGCAAACCTACTTATGTTGACGAAGACTTTATTGGATGAGAACGAGTATCTTCATCCGGTTGCACGAGGCATTGATTCATTTAGTGTGTATGAGCTTGATGGCCAACCTACTTATGTACATAGAACTATAGGTGTGCACCGGTCCAAACCCAGACCGGATCGTGTCGGAACCGGTTCGACTTGAAGACCGGATTTTGAAATTTTGAGGACTGGAGACCATACCTGTTACTTCCCTACGTAGAACTGTAGAAGCCATTAGGCTGTGGCCGGGTTGAATAGGTTATATCATCAAGCTAAAATTGAAGATAAATCGCCTTAGAAGTACTTTTTTGGCAATGAAGTTATAATGGTGGATTATCAAATTTTTTTTTTTTTTTTTTTTTTTGGATTCCGAGGTAAGGTCGTAGAATTCCCTATATGCAGAGGTCACCCATGATGCTCAAAATTTCTACTTGGAACACCATCTTTTCATAGTTGCTAGTAGTTGTATTGTCTATTCTATCACAAATATAGTTAGTTACTAGTTAGGGGTTACTAACAAAGCCATTCCACTTCATAAGGAGAATTAATTCTGTATTTTAAATTCTTTTCCAATTGATTATGATATGCAGAAATAAGGGCCTACTAGCAGAAATCAGGAACAGTTTTTTGTCATCCAAAAGTAAATGTATGTCCATTTAGTGAATGAAACAAATCTGAGTGTGACTCTTTGCTGCACCAATTTGACTGAGTTTGTGTGACAGTTGAGATGGGCTATACTTTTTGTTCTTATGTTAAACATTGATTCAGTTTGATCTGTGGTATCATGATTTTTCCCCTTACATACAAAATTGAAACATTACCATCAAATGTTCTTGAGAGTCACAAGTAAAATGACTAAGATCTGTCAGCAGATTTGGTTTTGGTATTACTATATCGGTCGATCAATTCAAAAAATTTGAGCATGGTATGACCTACTTACACTCGATATCGAACTATCGATAAGCGAGTTAGTGTTTTGTTTTTCGATAGGAAGTTTTTAGGAAAATGGAAGGTTTGAGTGTTGATAACTTTAACACTTGATTTGAATTGAAGGAATTGAAAGGAAAGAGATGAAAGTGATTTGGAGAACTACTATTGGATAACAAATTTAAAAAGGAGGGGTTTGAAAGGAAAGCGATTTGAAGGAATTTAATTTTAGCTTTTTAAAAGCATTTTGTTAATAGTGATAGGATGACGACACAAATCAAGTAAATCAAATACCCTTAGGAACTTCATTCAGCAAGTCTTATATGAGACCGTCTCACCATGAGATGATCTATTAAGGAAAAACATAAAGAAAAACAATGGAATTTGAATTTGTACAAAGCAGTAAATTTTTTTTTTTAAAAGTTTTGATTGACCCAATTGAAGCCGACGGTTTGAATAAAAAATTAGGAAACTTCATTTGGTTTTTATTACCAACGGTCGTAAATTTCTATACTAAATAAACTGTTTATTTTTTGTCTGCTTTTTTAAAAAATATTGGTATATTAGGTTGGCAGATAAATTCTCATACCCATCATCTTTACATGTATGTAACTTGGTCTCCAACGAGTAGCTATACGACATTCAAATTCATACCCGTATCAAACTTGTAATTAATCTTTTTTTTTTTTGTTAACAGTTAAAATTATTGATTTTGTCAACTTTTTTAATTACCAAGCTATTGGGCAATGCAACCCAATTCCCAAATACATATACAAAGGGGTTAATAGGGGGGGTAGGTTTATTTATGTTTTGAAGGTATGTTTATAAAGCTAATACTTCGAGTAAACTAAAAAACTTTGTACATCATTCATTGAACTTGGATAATAGAACTCTAATTTTTAGAACATTGAAGGATAAAAAGCAAAAGAGGTTGAAGACTTAGAAGGCTACAAGAACCCAACTTAAACTAATGCAAATTAGGTGCTTTTCAAAGGGTTCGGGCTTAAGTGATAAGTTAATTGACAAAGAGCTACTCTTGTTATCGGTGAGATTAGCTCAAAACAAGAAGCTTTATATGCTAATGATTTGTATTAGTTGTATTGTTTAACACATATATAAAGTGTGTCTCACGGTATGACCATCTCATACAAGAATTTGTAATTGATTAATATGATCATTATGAATTTATGATCTTCAATAGTTTCATTCAGTATTTTTCGTTTTGTTATATTTTTCATGCTAAAACTTATTTTAAAAAGAAAATACATCAAAATAAATGGAATATAAGGAGTAAGAAAGAACAATCACATGGAGAAATACTAGGCCCTTGGTTATGCAGGCTACAAGGGTCATCATTGTTTTAAATCTATTTAAGCCCTAATTTTCTCCCCATAGTAATCTGTACGAACATGTTGATGCAAAGTCAACTCGATCGAACCAAGATTGATAACAGAAAACACAAGCTACTCAAGCTAGTAAAGTGGTAAGTAGTTTTTATTATGCATAATCAAGGGATGGAGCAAAAATTTTAAAGGTTTAATTTATTTTTACAATGTCTTTTATATATAATTATTAATTATGAACATTGTAGGAGTATGTTATATCAATATGCACTATTGTGCACAATTATAATCCATAGAAATTACTAATAAGAAAAAATTAATTAATTTTTATTACGAGGTCAAGATTCTGAGACATATTATAAAGTAGTATACAGTTTAGAGGTTTTATGAATTTGTATTTCATTAAAATTTGTATCTCAATATAAAGTTTCATAAATTTATACTTTATTAAATTATAATGGTTAGTTTTAAAAGTGAGACTCAACTTTTTATTGTTGTGTGTACTAAAGCTTCGGTACTTAGACGGCATTTCACATTAGCATGATGGCATTATTTTGTGTTTCTACTATACAAAGCTAACTACCTTCTACCTTCTGTTCAGTATAAGTATTTTATTTATTTTTGACATTATTTATTAATTATTTTTAAATTGTCTTTATTCATAATTTATAAGCTATATCATAATTATGCTAATTATTATTTAATTCGTTCTATTACGAAGATTATTAATTTTTAATTTTTATAATTTTTAATTATGTATAATTAAAGATATTAATTATAGAAATAGTACAACGACAAATATATCCAGTAAAATGTGACACGTAATCTGAATAGGGGTGAGTAAATTCTATGCTTATTTTAGCAAATGTGTAATTTGGTTAAGAAACTTGGGTGTAGTTACACTGACGAGGACGAAGACGAAGACAAAGATCGATTCCAGTTAACTGTATGCGTGTCATCAAAGTTCGATAGAGAAGCCTATATGAGGTCCTTGGATTATTTAAAGTCAAAAGTAAAGGTAAACAACCATTCTAGTATTCCGTACAAGGCAGGGCCTAGATGGGGGTTTTTCTTTTTCCTGAAAGAGGCGGACATACTATACCCGGTACCCTCAAGGAGGGAGTAAAGAGGGATGTGCGCAGTCTAAAAACCCACTCAGGTGATACCTGCGCCCGGTAGGAGTCAAACCCCAAACCTTTTACTTCACATGCAGATGTTTTATTCGTTGAGCCACAAGCATTTTTGGTGGATTACTTAAAGTCAATTATTTTTACAGCTAATCTCTTGAGAGACCATCCTCAAACCCAGCCCACTACATACCTTTCATTAATTATTAAAAAAATATGAAATATAGTAATGCTCATTTAAGTTTTGTGAGTTTCAAAAAGAAACTGTTTCAACTTCCTAAGCATAGCAGAAGTAATTCTCCTCGAAAAAAAGCGATGCATTTAATGTTATATTCATCAATCTTTTTTTCTCTTCTGCCATTGTTGTGTCATACACCAAATCTTCCACCATTTATATGATTATTTTACTAATCGTCTCTAAATTTTGCAATATTTTTGAGAAAGAAGAAGAAAGGCTCAAATTTGGTTCTTGAGTTTTTTGGAATTAAACTCCCAATTGTTGTTTTGTAATTTTTTAAAATTAAGTCTGATGTAAGTAGGCATTAAATGTGCTGTAAGTTGACATTAAGTCTTAAATAGGTTGACATTAAATCTGATGTAAGTAGGAAATAAGTGTGTTGTAAGTTGACATTAAGTCTGATGTATGTTGGCAATAAGTCTTTATATAAGGTTGCATTAAGTATGATGTAAGTTAACATTAAGTCTGATGTAAGTAGGTATTAAGTCTGATGTAAATTGGCATTAAGTGTGCTGTAAGTAGACATTATGTGTGCTGTAATTTGACATTAAGTCTGATGTAAGTACACAATAAGTGTGTTGCAAGTTGGCATTAAGTCTGATGTAAGGTTGCATTAAGTATGATGTAAGTTAACATTAAGTCTGATGTAAGAAGGCATTAAGTATACTATGAGTAGGCATTAACGATGATGTAAGTAGGCATTAAAACACAAAATTCTTAAAATGTAAAGGATTTAATATATACAAAATCCTTAATGTCAACTTACATCATTCGTAATGCCAACTTACAGAATGCTTAATGTCTATTTACAGTATACTTAATGCCAACTTATATATGCTTAATGTCTACTTACAGTATACTTAATGTCTACTTACAGTATACTTAATGTCAACTTACAGTATGCTTAATGCCTACTTACATCATCCTTAATGCCTACTTACATCATCCTTAATGTCTACTTATAGTATCTTTAATATCCATTTACATCATTCTCAATGCCTACTTATAATATGCTTAATGTTAACTTACAGTATGCATAATGTCTACGTACAATATGCTTAATGCCTACCTACATCATCCTTAATGCCTACTTATAGTATCTTTAATGCCTAATTATAATATGTTTAATGTGTATTTACAGTATGCCTAATGCCTACGTACAATATGCTTAATGCATACTTACCGTATGCCTAATGCCTACATACAATATGCTTAATGTCTATTTATAACATTCTTAATGCCTACTTACAGTATGTTTAAAGCCAACTTCATTCACGTCCTTTCTTCTGTTTCCAATTTGACATAACACAATTTTGTGTTCTTGTATTTGGGATTAATAATCCTCTATCAAGCTTGCTTTCTTCTTATAAGTTTCCATAAATGTAACAAAAGAATTACATATTGTTCACACAAAAAATTACATACTATCAACACGAAATACATATTATTAAACAAATAAATCTGTCAAAAATACCCTAAAAAAGAAAATAATAAATCAACAAATAAATGAATTAAAATTTATTTACTTATGAACAAAGAAAAATAAAGAAGACGAAAAGATGAAAAATTTATCAAACTTGTTGATTCAGCAAGTTATGGTATGAAAAATGGAGAAAGTTTGAGAAAAATAAATCTATCAAAAATACCCTAAAAACGAAAAAAAAAAAAAGAATCAGCAAATAAATGAATCCAACTTGTTTACCTATGAACAAAAAAAATTAAAGAAGACGAAAAGATGAGAAAATTAATCAAACTTGTTGATTCAACAAGTAATGCCCTGAAAAATGGAGAAAGTTTGAGAAAAGAAAGCTTGAGAAGGGAAAGCATGAGAAGAAGGAAGGTAAAGAAATTAATAAAAGAAAAATAAAAACTGACATAAATGTTGCACAGTTAATGAGGGAGTTTATTTTTTAGAAACTCACAATTTCAGTTTTTTGATAAGATCAAATTTTAATTTTTTTTTAAATAAATGGGCTAGCCCATGAAAGATGGTCTCTTTGAGAGACCGCCTTTCATGAAAATTTGTGTTTTTGTTAACCAATATTATAATTATATAAGGTCCCGTCAAAAAATATTTATTATTTTGTATTAATTGTTTTTGAAAGTAATTGGCTATATCTAAATATTTTATTTATTTAAAATTAATAAGAAAATCAATGATGTAAGTTTATGAAACAACAATCAACTAGGGAGATTGTATCTAGTCTGCTTAAAACCAACACCATATAGAATTATCTCAAATATCATATACAACTTCACATAATACAACTTTATACCAATAAGAGTTGGTCATTTAAGATCATAAATATAATTAAATTATTTACATCTCAATAAAAAATAACTCATCTTAGATAAAATCGTCTCACTATGAGACGTGCTCATAAAATTATGCTATTTATCTAATTGATCAATTTAAAATTGTAAGTGATTACTTTAATATTTTAAATGTACATAAGTCAATTCAATAAAGATAATCTCATGATAAAACAGTCTCATATAAGAATTAGTGATAAGAAAATTCTTTCAATGCTAGGTTAATAGAAAGAGAAGGAAGACCATAATTGAATGACTCGGTTAACAAGTCAAACTTATGACTCATTATTAGCCATGCATACTTTTATATAAACCCATACAGTCTCTTCTTAGCCATCACCACAAACAACCCTTCTTTTTAAACAAATAACATGATGCATTGTTCATGTACTTTGTCTAAAATTCTCCTAGTATTCCTAGTATCCTCTTTGTACCAACAATTTTGGTTGTTGATGCTAGAAATTACTTGGTATCTTCAAATAATGTCTTCAAAATTGATCTCATCCATCGTAATTCACCACTGTCTCCTTACTACGACACTTCCATAACACCCAAAGAACGTTTTGAAAGATTACCCTTAGGCTCAATTTCTCATGGACACAAAATTCGATTATCCTCTAAATATTATTATGATATACCACCAAATATGGCTGAAAGGTCTGATTAAATCCCTAATGGAGGTGATTATCTTATAAAATTCACACTTGGAACACAAAAAGTCGAATTTCTAGCTATTGCAGACACAGGAAGTGACCTTATTTGGGTCCAATGCATGTGTGAATATAATACTACTTGTATTCCACAAAAATCTCCATCTTTTGACCCAAACAAATCATCGACTTTTGATGTACTTCAATGCCCTTCTTCAACATGTCAGAGCTCAGATCTTAAAACTCAATGTGACTTAGATAGTAGCAAAACAATTCCATTTAGAAAAAATAATAATAACAATGATTCATCATTATGTGCATATGAGGTTCTTTATGCTGATAAAACACTAAGTATATGTGTCCTTGCTAAGGACACTCTTAGCCTCCCTTCTTCTGATCAAACTACTTTCTTAAGTCTTCCTTCATCCGTTTTCGGGTGTGGACTAATCCAACAGGGTAACCTCGGGAGACAGGGAGAGGGAATTGTCGGGCTAGGGAGAGGCCCATCATCGTTAATTTCACAATTGGCCAACAAATCGACAACACATTCAATTTCTCTCTGGCCCCTTTATCTTCCGAGGGTAAACTAACTTTTGTTGCTAATGTTATGGACCCTGGTGCAGTCTCAACTCCTATAAAAAATGGACCACGTCCAATTTTTTATTACCTTACCCTCGACAGTATTAGTGTCGAGGGTAAGGGTAATCTGGCCCAAGTGCCTGTAGGCACAGACATAGTCATCGACTCTGGTACCACTCTTACATATCTTCCGACTAGCGTATATGATGGCGTTAAGGCTGCCTTGACGAGTGCCATCGAACAAAGCCCAATACCCAGCCCCAGTACAGTTTTTGACCTTTGTTACAACACAGGTTCAGGTGGGCAGCTTAATCCTCCTGATGTGGTGTTGCACTTTCAAGGGGCTGATATTTTGTGTTAAAGGCAATTAACACATTTTGGGATATCGGGAATGGAGTAACTTGTTTGGCATTGGTAGCAGCAGAAAAAGATTTGATCTTTGGGAATGGCTATGCGTATGTTTATAATTACTACTCATAATATTATAAAATGTTGCGTTTTTTGTATTTTGTTACCTTAATAGTTAATTTGAATTCTGAAGCTTATATAATTAATTGTACTTTTATAAGTTTTAGTCTTGAGTACTATTGTGCCACATATATGATACATCAAGGAGCTCACTAGCTTTGTTATAGATTTTTCTTTGGCTATCATTGTCATATTTTATGTTGTAATATCGTTGTTGAAACCACTTTTTGTAATAATTTTTAATTAAACAACACTATAACTATTTTTACTAAAATTCATTTTATATGAGAATTGTAATTTTAAATTACCACTATTTTGATGACATATGTGAAGCTTAACATTTAATTAATGTAGGAGTACGTACATATGATGAATTGATGATGCTTATTTTAGAAGGTCACGTACCAATTATAATATAAATTGAGTCAAATGATAGTACTTAGAATACATTCTAAACATAAAAAATATACATAAATATAAAATAATTTCTTTTTATATTTAAAATCTCATAGGTAAACAATGTTACACGTAAAACAAATCATAAAAAGTAAATCGAGGAAAATTTAAAAAATTAAATTTTAATGTCAACTTTGTATATCAATTTATTTTATTCGTAAACCGGAAATAAGTCTACATTTTTAAAAAGGGTCAATTGAGTCCAACCCCCATAGTACATTTATTATGAAGAACAAGGTAGGTTAAAAGAACAACAAAAATAGCCAAGAATATTAGTGTTTCTACAACCAAGCAGGATTCTTGAGAGGAGTAACTACAGCCTTTACTTGCAGGTAATTCATCAAACTGTAAATACCCTTTTCTCTTCCTTGACCACTCATTTTGTAACCTCCAAACGGGATGGCAGCATCAAATACATCAAAGCAATTCACCCAAACAGTGCCAACTCTTAAGGCCCTAACCAATGTGTTTGCAGTGTCTATGTCCTGGGTGAATACCCCTGCTGCAAGTCCATATTGAGTCGAATTCGCTCGTCGAACCACCTCATTTAGGTCTCTGCATTACACATTTAGAATTAGTCTCATCTTTTCGAATTCAAATACTCGAAACTGTTGGGATAGTTTATCTCACATAGACAGATTAAAGATGGTGTGACACTTTATAAGTTATTGGAGCCCTTCTTCCCATTGTCATATGGATTGGGACAGTATATATCTCCTTGGCTTATGAAGTGTGTGCACTTCATTTCTTCCTGTTAATATGTTGGCATTTACAATAAGTCCAACTCACTTTAACAGCATAGTCGGTTTTGGCTATTTTAGGGTCATTTTGAAAAAATCGCGAATTCAAAAAGTGAATTAACAAGTGCAATATGTTAAACTGGTCTACTATAGCAAACCCCTCTCTTCGGGCTTTTTTGCTTTAGCATCGTCTTTGTTCATACTAATTTTTCTCATAAATCAAAAAACGAATTAACTAGCAAATTATGTTATGTTTGCTAGTTCGTAGAAAGGAACTCACTTGAATTTCAAGATGGATTGAACAGGACCAAAGATCTCATCCTGTGCAATTAACATGTCTTCATTGACATTGGAGAAGACAGTAGGCTGAATGTAGTATCCCTTTGACCCTATCTGTTCTCCTCCAGTTTCAAGCTTAGCTCCACTCTCGATTCCTGATCTGATATATCGCATTACCTTCTCAAATTGCTCTGAATCGATCTGAAGATTTCCAACAAATTTCAGTATCTTAACCTGAATACAAGTAGTACATTACCTACCATATGATTTATGATCTTACCTGAGGACCTTGCTCAATGTCCTTCCTGAACGGGTCACCTACAACACGTTGCATTGCACGAGCCTTTGCTTTCTCTACAAATTCATCGTAAACGCTTTCATGTACATATGTACGCGAGCCAGCACAACAACATTGTCCCTACAAAAACAAGTTGGAAACTTAGAAACATATTTGCGTCTAACATAGATATACGAGTCTGAGAGTAACGCCCTACTATATTTGTTAAGGATAAGAAAAGGAATAGTGTGTAAAAGTAGCACTAACCTGATTAAAGAAGAGAGCAAAGTGAGCAACTTCAACTGCCTTGTCTATATCAGCATCCTTGCACACAATGAAAGGAGATTTTCCTCCCAGTTCCAAAGTCACTGGCTTTAGATTACTCTTTGCTGCCATTTCCAGCACTATTTTTCCCGTCTCAGTTGATCCCGTAAAGGCAAGCTGCAATAAGAATTTTATGCGCGTTTGCATCCAAGCGTTATACAAAAGCGAATCCAGGACACTAGTATATGATGGTTTTTAATATACTACTATACTTTTGTGCTATATGTTACACAATTCAATATTAAAATGGTTTTTTATTATATGAGCCGGGTCATGGCCTAGGCCTAAATTCCCCGGTTATACAAACAGTTCTTGTGATACGGAGATTGGAATACCGCATAACTCTTGAATCAATTAAGGCCTCAGGCTTAATACCTTGTCCACATCCATGTGAGATGCTAGAGCTGCACCAGCAGTAGGACCATAACCAGAAACAATATTTATGACGCCTTCAGGAAGTCCGGCCTGCAATAACATTCCGATCTTAAAGTCAGTCAAGTTTTATCTTATTTTTTCTCCTTTCACCACCATTTGTTCGTTCTCGATTGAGCCAGAGATTTTTTTTCTTTGGTTTTGGGTTATAATAGACTATTTTAAAATAATCCATTCAATGATTCGCACTTCTTATTTATGTGAAGTTGCAATGATGTTTGCTACCAAGGGTTAATCGGAACTCCATGTTGGTAGGAGTGTAGGACTTAGGAGCACCATCGGGGTGATGGAATGTGGGTGTTTCGGCTTATAATGAACTATAATAAATTGATTCGTTAAATCATGTGCACTTTGTATTTTCGTAAATTGTAGATTATATTAGCTACCACAGGTCAATTAGAAAAACACTTTAACCTTTAAGGGTACGGTTTTGTACATCTGACCCCACAAACTCTACCAAAGTGGGAGTCTAGGGAGGCGAGAGTTATTTAATGATGTTGGGTAACAAAGTTATGTGTAAATTTTCACTTCATGTTGATTGGAAAATAAAAAATTTTGCAATGTGCCAGTGGTACCTATGAAACAGAGAATTGTAGATTAATTACAGGCTTAGTACCTCATGAAGGAGTTTAGCTGCATAAATGGCAGTCAATGGAGTTTGTTCAGCAGTCTTCATAACTATGGTGTTCCCACAAGCTAAAGCAGGTCCCACTTTCCACACAAACATAAGAAGAGGGAAATTCCAAGGAATAATCTGCCCTGCTACACCAATTGGTTCATGCAGGGTTTCAACATGATGTGGTCCATCAGCAGGCATTGTTAGACCATGGATTTTATCTGCCCAACCTGAAGATTTAACAGCAAGTATTATATAATTTGATAGAATAAATATTGGACCTAGGGCTATATTACGAATACTATTGAGAAAACTCGGGACAAATATTTCTATTATGGTATCAGAGCGTTATTCAATCGTAATTAAGATCATAATTCGTTGTCTAAACCAACCTGCATAGTATCTCATTTTACGAACACACATTGGTAGTTCAATCTTAGCAGCTTGTTCGTATGGTTTTCCATTGTCCCATGTTTCAAGAGCAGCGATCTCTTCTGTGTGCTGTTCAAGTAGATCTGCAAACTTCAACAGGATTTTTGATCTTTCCTGTCGAACGAAAGCTCTGAATTAGTTGCACAATACATAACCTTCACATAAAAATCCCCAAAAACACAAAATTAGGGTAGGTAATGTACATAAGCAGTCATCTTTGGCCAAGGGCCTTCATCAAAGGCTTTACGAGCAGCAGAAACTGCGTGATTGATATCCTCAACATCACCCTCGGCAACCTCAGCAATCACATTTCCTGTTCTTGGGTCATATGTCTTGAATCTTTTACCTGTTGATCAAAACTTGTTATGATCATACACAAGATTCTTATGCAAAAAAATGTTTCAGATGATTAAGACTGACTTGAAACTGCATCCACATATTGTCCATTGATAAGAAGTTGTGTGTATTTCACTTTAACAGGTGGAGTAATGACTTCCTCAGTGGCAGCAGCTGTGCTGTATTTGCTGACTACTCTTCTCAATTGAGAAACCCTCCCTATTAAACAAACACACAACGCACATCACTTCAATACCCTATGCCAGTAAATGGATCCCGCCTAAGCAGAGTTTGAATAGTCGAACGATGCAAGCAATTAAATTGTTGTAATAGCAAAAATGATGTTATCAATCAGCTTTTGATAACAAACATCATCTAAAACTTCAGATACATAAGAATCTCCTGTAATTTAATGAGTCATTTTAAATGGAATTTTTATGGGTTATAAATTTTAGTCAGAGTACAATCTCTTCTATAATAGTTTTAAGACCTAAAGATTGCTCAACATACGTTGAACAAAGTTCATGTTGACCAATGACCATTATGTAACTACATGTAACAATATGTTAATGTTGACATTAAAAAACATACTAAACAAATAATATATCTAGGAAGACATATAGCAGATTTACATTGGAATAATTCAATTTCCAAGTATAGCATGAATCAATGATTTGTATATAAAGTTTGTAAGATCTAGAAAAAAAAATGTAACTTAATCCAAGTACAGCTCATTAATATCAAGAAATCTGACCATCATCTTGTAAGATGTAATATTCAAACAAACATTCAAGCTATACTTAAAATTATAAATCTATAATGTTAAAGAGCATATAACATATCTTATACTTCGACCATAAGCTTAGGCTTTTGGTTTAGTTGGTTTTTTAACATAATATAAGAAATCAACATGACAAAAGGTCACAGATTTGAATCTCAACAACTTCTCGTTAAAGTGAAATATTAAGCATCGCATGGCTAATTATCAGCTTAAACTTTTGGTTGAGTTGATTCTTTTAACATATAAAACGTCGAGCAATCAACTGAACTAAAAATTCATGACGATTATTGAAGCAATAATATGTTATATACTCTATCAAATATGAAATGGGACTTACTTGAAGAAGTGATTTGAAAAGGTAAACGGATTGAAGAAAGCATAGATCGAGAAAGGAAGGATGACAGCATTTGACTTGCCATACTGCTATCACTTTGACTTAATCCCTTTTATGAACACACAAGAAAAAACGTACTATAAATATCAGTGAATTGCAGAGACATAACAAATGAGACAGAGGATGGTGGATATGTGCAACCTGACACTTGAAAGTCAAAGCAGATATGAAACAGCTTGTACATCGGAGTTTCAAGGAAGTTAGCTTATATAGAAAAGAATCTTGCACTTAAAATTTAATTTTTTTTTTTTTTACAAAAATATAAAACTTCAGAGTTCAGATCTTACATAGGATGGAGCAAATCACTTTAAATATTATTATAAGTGTAATCCGAACATACAATCACATGGCACTTGTCAAACTTTAATTTCTTTTATCAGATTAAGCGATTACTAGCCTTTGTTGTGATAATCGAAACCTGTCAACTCACAAGTACAAAAGAAAGCCCTTCACTTATTAAGTTAACTTATAATTCTTAGTTTCTTTTAACCGAACTAAGTTCTTATATATGTTTTAGTCAAATGGAAGAATTATTTAAATTAATATTACATGCAATGTAATTCGATTAGATACGACAAACATTAATTTTGTGTTTTCTAAACTTAAGAAATGTAATATTTCTTCCAATTTACTTGTTAATCTTAATTTGTATTTTATTCTTAATCTATAAATTAGAATATAGTCAAGTGAGATCTTATTTGATTCATCTCAATACAAAGATTTATCCACTCTTTATAATATTTCGTTATGTATAGTAAGAGATATTAAGTATTGAATAAGTGCATTGGATAGCGAGAAAAAGCAAATGTCGTATTTTCATTGAATTGGAAGGAGTATGAACCAATAGAACTTAAGATAAGGCCATGATGTTATCTAATACACTAATTATAATTACGAAGTACTCCTAGTGTGAATGAAATCGAAGAACAACTTTTTTTTATTCTGGTGTAAACGAGAAACGAGTTTGTTAATTTTTAGTATTTTGAATTGCATGTCCGTCAATTTAGATACGAATGATTTAGAACGCTAGAGGATGCAAAGTTTCCTTCTTCGTGGATTAAGAAAAAGTCGATTGAGAAAGAAGAGTCATAAACAAATGTCATTTGACGGACTAATAATCATATAAAATTCCTATTATCAAAAAAAGTAATCACACAAAATAATATTTATTTGTCTATTTATTTTGTATCATTTTAGATTATAATATAAGAGTTATTCCTCCCAAATATGCATAATGAAACGCTAGAGTAATTGTATATCTAACAACAAGAATATTCACTGTTTCTCTATAACTTTACTCCATATGACTTAAAAAACTCTCAGAATTGTATTATTTACATTATTAAAATACTTATGTGCTTCCAGGAAGCTAGGCATTAATTATCGCGTAAAAATTAGTAATAGTAAGTTGATTATATTGAAAAATAAAAATCAAGAGAGATTTCAAATTTTGAATTTTTATTCACATTACTCAAGGGAAAGAATAACAAGCTCTATTTATACAATATTAATTGAAAGAAAAAATAATTTTTCCTAAAAATAACTAATTCTAAAAAAACCTAATAACCTTTCTTAATAATAGGAAGTTATTAGAAAAAAACTCTAAAATTTAACTGTTATTTTCTACACTCCCTCCTCAAGTTGAGTGGTAGGTTCTTGAGCACCCAACTTGCAAAGTGTCTCTTCAAATACTTTTGTTCTTACTGCTTTCGTAAGAATGTCCGCAATCTGGTTCTTTTGATGTGACGGATGGAAGACTAATAACTATCTTTTCAAGCTTCTCTTTTATGAAGTGACGATCTACTTCCACATGCTTTGTACGATCATGTTGAACCGGGTTCTCTGAAATCTTAATTGTAGCTTCATTATCACAATAAAGCTTACACGGTTCAAACCAAGTTCATCTAACAACTTTTGAAGTCATAAAATTTCAGTTATTCCTTTGGCGATACCTCTGAATTCTACTTCAGCACTAGACAAAGCTACAATTTTTTTCTTCTTACTTTTCCAGGTCACTAGATTACCTCCAACAAAAGTAAAATATCCAGAGGTTGACTTTCTTCCATCTCTATCTCTTGCTCAATCGGCATCAGTATGGGCTAATAAATCAAGATTACAATTCTTTTCAAACAAAATACCTCGGCCACACGTTCCTCTAAGATATCTAATTATCCTCATGACAGCTTCGAGATGATCGGTTTGAGGGAGATGCATAAATCTACTTATAATTCCTATCGCGGATGATCTGTCTAGTCTGGTATGAGAAAGATATATAAGTTTACCAACTAGTCTCTGATATTGCTCTTTATTAGCCAATTTAGTTCCCTCAACAATCTGTAAACCATAATTAGCTACTATTGGAGTTTTTCCTGGCTTGCAATCAATCATCCTTGTACTAGTTAATAGATTAAGAATACATTTCTTTTGGTTTATGAATATTCCGAGCTTCGATCTAAGAACCTCAATTCCAAGGAAGTATTTAAGATTTTCAAGATCTTTCATTTCAAACTCTTCAAATAATTTATGCTTCAACTTTGCTATCTCTTCCAAATCATCTCCTGTTATTATCATATCATCAACATATATTATTAGACATTTAATTTTCTTTTCACATGTCTTCAAGAATAGAGTATGGTCTGCATTACTTTGTCTATACCCAAATCTCCTCATAACAAGAGTGAATCTCCCAAACTATGCTTTTGGAGATTGTTTTAATCCATATAAGGTCTTCTTAAGTTTGCACCCTTCCCCCTTCTTAAATTTGTGAGTGAAGCCGGAAGGAGCTTCCATATAGATTTCTTCCTCAATTTTCCATGAAGAAAAGCATTTTTGACATCAAACTGATTGAGAGGCCAATTTAAATTAGCAGCAGTGGAAAATAAAACTCGAATCGTATCAATCTTAGCAACAGAAGAAAAAGTTTCAGAGTAATCAATCCCATAGATTTGTGTGTACCCCTTGGCTACAAGCCAAACCTTATATCTTTCAATTGTACCATCAACATGACATTTAATAGTAAAGACCCATTTGCATCCAACTGCTTTTTTATCATTCAGAATGATGCACTTTTCCCAAGTGTTATTCTTCCGTAAGGCATTAATTTCCTCTTCCATAGCTATCTTCCAATCTTTACTCTTTACAGCTTCATCAACATTACGAAGAATATTGTCAGAACAAACTGCAGTATGGAAAGAAATAGTCTTCTTTGATAATTTACTCTCTGCAATGTTACTAATAGGATACTTCAATTTTCTAGATTCAAACTCTGGATCATATCTCCTTGGCGGAATTCCTCTTGCACTTCTAGGAGGTAATACATACGTATTAGTTGGAATTATATTAGAAGTTTGATTAATACTTTCCTCGTTCCCACTAACCTCTTCAAGAGAAGAAGTACCAACATTCTCATTAGGCACAGGTGAAGATAAAGTAGGTGCTTCAATAGAAGGAGTACCAACATTCTCACTAGACGCGGATAAAGATAATGTGGGTGAATCATTATTTATTGACAGAGTCGGAATCGAATCTTCTTGTGTAGTGACACGAGTTGAATCAGAAGATTAAGTAGTGTGTCTTGATTAGTATCTCGATTATTATTAATAAACGACGGATTCTGATTCTCTTGTGCCTCTTGTGTCATTTCTGAATATGTTAACTAACTAAGATCTCCACTTGCACTCTCGCCTTAAGATGTTAGTTGGGTATAATAAAAAGAATCTTCAAAAAAATCACAATCCATTGTAGTATACATCTTTTCATGAACTGGATCAAAACATCTACAACTCTTTTGATGAACACCATATCCAACAAACACACACTTAATTGCTCTAGGTTGCAATTTATTTCTATCTCCTTTCTTAAGATGAACATAAACAACACAACCAAACACCCGTGGAGGAAGATGAGCATTTCTATCCCTATCTTTAATTTTACTCATTGATGATGTAAGTTGGTTGGATTAGATGCTTGATGATGATCATTTATTAAGTGATTATGTTCAATGTTGCTCGATTATATGCTTGATGATGATTATTTATGATCTGATCGTGTTTAATGTTGCTGAATTAGATGCTTGGTGGTGATCATTTTTGATCTGATTGTGTTCATTATTGCTGGATTAGATGCTTGATGATGATTTGTTATGATCAGTTTATGTTCAATATTGCTGGATAAGATGCTTGATGATAATCATCTATGATCTAATTATGTTTATTGTTGTTGAATTAGATGCTTGATGATGATCATTTATGATCTGATAATGTTCAATGTTGCTGGATTGCATGTGTAATGATGATCTTTTATGATCCGGTTGTGTTCATTGTTGCTGGATTAAATGCTTCATGATGATCATTTATGATTTGATAACGTTCAATGTTGCTGAATTGCATGTGTGATGATGATTTTTTATGATTTGGTTGTGTTCATTGTTGCTGGATTGCACACGGGATGATGATCTTTTATGATCTGGTTGTGTTCACTGTTTTGGTTGTTCATTAGGCTAAACTTCTGCTTGTGGGTTTGAATTTGTTTGCGAATTTGTTAAACCTAAGTTTAAACTGACTTATATAACCCTATAAGTTTCACTTGTGTACTCTTCAAAAATACCATAATCATTCATTCTATCAATGTTTCAAATTAAGAAATGAACTCCTTCATATCCGAATCAAAAATCTCGTTATAATTTACATTTTCATCCATATTTGTTGCTTTAGTAATTCTTCAATATTTCTACTTGAATGACATTGTGCAATGTGTGCTTTGTGTGCATTAATTAACTATTGACAATCATCCTCGCCCCCAAATTATTTAAGTGTTGTGGTTGTTTTTTTCAAAATTAATGATTAAAATTAAGCTAGATTCTTAAGCTTATGAAATGAAGTTGAAGTAAAATGATAAAGAAGAGAAGATGATGTAGGAAAGATAAAGTAAAGTCTTTATATAATCTAGTTAGTAGAATTTCATTTTGGTGGGAAATAAAATCATCCGAACATTATTGTTTTGGTGGGAAAAACATTTCTCAAAATATAATGTATTGAAAATTTGGTGGAAAATTAAGTCTCCACATGTAATCAATTAGATGTATCTTTCTCTTTAAAAAAACTCTACTTTTTATATTTTAACATTACCTAAAAAATTGATTTATTCAACTTATGTGAAAAGGGCAAAATTGAGATTTTGAAGAGAAAATGACCCTTTCTTAAATATTGTATCCAACAGTAATATTGCTAATTAAACAGAATAGAAGAAGTAGTTTATTGCACAATATCTCTCTATGTTTAAGTTATATTATCTTCGAACTAAATTATTGAAGCATCATTCTGTTAAAGTTATTTAAAAATACATTATTATATCCTTCACTACTTCAAGTGCATGTAAATCTCTTAGGATCCAATTAATAATTATAATTGGACATGTCACATGATATAGCAAATGAACAATAATGAGTAAAGAAGAAAACAAGATTAGAAAATCCTAAATAAATAAATAAATAAATAAAAGATAAAGCGGAATTTTTAATAATGAACTATATTTTGTTAATTTTATGAAATTAAATTTATTTATTGTTTATTTTTATATAAATTTATCTATTCATGAGTATAATTGTTGAAAATTACATTCATTTATGTTTATTAGTTTCTTCGGACCTTCTTTGCTACTTAAGCTATTAAGAAAAAATAATAGGTGAACTTATATTCAATAATTATTCGTTTATAACTAATACGTTCACCCTTGTTTATTTAAACAATTTCGCTCAAGATTTTTTTAAGGTAGGAAAATACCCGCCCATACAGTACTATAGCTTCGTTTTTTTCCAATTACTACTATTTCTCAATACCAAATTCAAAAATACCCTCATCAAAAGGTCCTAGAATCTTCCATGGTCATTCTTCTTCCTTATTATCTTTGACTCAAAACTCTTTGTTCAGATCTGCTCCTTGTTAGTTGAAATTGCTGGATCAATCTTTGGTTTATTTGCAATTTGAACATAAAGATTAGGAATAAGAGTGAAAATACCTTTTAAAAATCAAAATTTTGATTTTTAAGGTTTTTGTTAATAGTGAAACAGGTTGGGACTGAGCAAGTCCAACACAGCCACCAGACAGGCAGTGGCTGAAGGTCTAAGGCCGGTCGACTTGAACGCGGGGGCGGGGTGGCAGCGGTGGTTGGGCTGCCGGCTGGATATTGGGTAATTTTTAGGGATTTTGTTTGTTAGGATTTTATGAGAGAGAAAGGAGAGTGAAGGTCAGAAATTAGATTCCCAAATGTAGTGCGTCTTTACTCTGCTGAATTTCGGAGTAAATTTTTTTAAAATTTCCCCGAGGCACGTGCCTGGGGAGGCCCAGTAGTAGATCCGCCCCTGGGTGTCACCAAATAGAAAATCTATGCAATTTTCCTAAAAAAATACTTGTCAGAGTTTAATCCATTACTAGATGAGTATTTGTTGGGTATTACAATATCATATAAATGTGGTTCACAAAGGGGCTGTTTGGCCCAACATGGATAGGTCATAAGAGTTATTGCAAACTACTAAATAGAATAACCGGCTCTAGATAGCATAAATTTTTAAAATTTAATTTTAATCTTAACAGTAATTAATTTTAAAGCAACATCAAACCATGCTAATTATTTATGAACCACCTAATCCAAGGCTCTCGAACACAAAAAAGATTTAGAAATTAGGACTAAATAGGTTAGTGTGAGATAGTGTCAACTGTGAGATGTAGACAATAGTTTATGTATTTTACCGTATCCAAAAAATAATACATTAATATATTAATCCTCTACTTACAAGTCTCTTGTTTGTAAAATAATATTATACGTATCAATAATAAATTTGTTTTTTATTTACTCCTAGTAGTTAGTATACTCCATATGTACCTAAAGTAGTATTTTTCCTCCAACTTTATCTAAATTATAAAAAAATAAAAATTGCAATATGTAGCTTTAACCAAGAATGATTCCTAATTGAAGATCAAAACCATGCCATCCAATGTTGTAGGAAATTAGAAAGACTTCATCATTTGTATTATTTGACTTTTGCTATTGTGGTCTCTTCTATTTAACCATAATCATCGATCACGATATCAAAATTCATGGCATCATCAATTAGCTCTCAGGAATTGCGGCTCTTTTAAACGTACTTTTACCACATGTGTGCCGTGGAGTACAAATTATACTCATAAAATATAAAGTATATATTTAAAGAATGTAAGTTAAATAATATAGGAAAAATTACCGTAATAATATAACATTTTATTAATATCTTTACAATAATATCAATTATTGATTAAGCATGAATAATAACAATTTGGGTTTTTTTATTTATATAATAATATTAATTTTAGTTTATTAACTAATTTATCAATTTTTTTTTATCATATAATCTCCTATAGTTTTATTTTTAACATGTTAGGTATAATCTAGGAAAACATTAATATTATTTATGGTTAATCAAAAGTTGGTATTATTGTAGGGAAATAAGAAAAAATACTGTATTATTCCTATTAATTTTTCCTAAATAATATGGTCAAAATTATTTATTATTAAAATTCTATGAACAAAAAAGTTCAAACTATTAAATAAATAAGGCAAGAAAATTATAGTGAAAGTAGTTCAATATACATACATCATAAGTGTTATGTTTATTTTATACTTCCTTTAATTTTGATAAAATATTTTAAAATATTTTATTTGTGTTTTAGGCACAACGGTATGTAGTATTTACTAATCATTTAAAAAATATAGTCAAGTGAAATCATGTTTAATTAATCTAAAAAAAGTAAATTTTTTAATATTAACTTTTAAATTATTGAAAATATTTAGAATTTAAATAATATATCTATGTGTAAAATCAATGAAACAATATATTAAAATAGGAGAGAATATAAATATTTTGAATAACACAAATTCTTGTATGAGACGGTCTCAGGATAGCTAGACACACCTTATATATTGATCAAATATCTTTATATGTATCACAAATTATTAGTATATAGAGTAATGTTTTGAGATTGTCTCATCAAAATACGATATCACACAAGTGGAGGTGTTTATTCGGGTCATTATGTCAATTTTGGATCAAGTGCTTCGAATTGGTTTAAAATCGAATCTTCTATCCATGTTGATTTTTACCTTATTTTAAATTCATTTAGTACTATTAAGTCGAATTTGATTTCAAAATTGGATAAATATTTGATTATCGAATCAATTTTGATCACCCCCAACAACTATTAGGATAAACAAATTTTATTAGAGACAATACTTAAACCTTTTTTCTTCTAGTTCTAGTGACGAGTGATGGAATATGGACCGTCATGGACAATTGGACACTGATACTAAAGATTGAGAATCAAAAATTGAAAATTGAAACCTTTCCTGATTTTCATCAAAATACTCAGATTTAATTTTCTCATCCACATACTGAAACTTTTCCGGGTAGTAAATACCAACATTTGTCTTCATCCCAACAAATAAGATTCTTTTCTCTTTAATCCAGAAAAAGTAAAATGGTTAGGGAAGTGGAACCCTTTGGGCTTTCCTTTGCGGCTTTGCTTTAACCCCTTTTCTTTGTTCTCTCTATCCTGGCCCCTTTATAAATCTTGACTCTGCCCGGCTTCAAGGGTTTATCTTAGTTTAAAGTTGAAAGAGATAAAAAGGGTTTTTGAAGATAAAAAACAAACAAAGCCCATAAAGAGGGTATATTTTCCTTATAAATTGAGTGATGGCTGATGAGGGTATTGTTGCATCTGGTATAGATTTGCCAGTGAAAAGACCAAGGGAAGAGGAAGAACAAGGCAAGAATATGACTGAAAACAATGGAAATGGGGTTTCTTCTGTTTCAATGGAGACTGAAGATTCCAACAAATTACCCAATTCTTTCTCCTCTATTATTCCTGGATGGTTCTCTGAGATTAGCCCGATGTGGCCTGGTTTGTCTCATCAATCAAAATCTCATCTTTTTTTTTTATTTACGTTGATTTCTCTTAGTTTTTGTCGTTGGGTTTTCTGTTTCCCATTGATTAAAGGCCTAAACTTTTTTGATGATTGTTATTGTTTTATGTTTATCTATATTTGGGTTTTCTGTATGTGTTCTACACTTCTATTGGTGTTTTTAATTTTTAATTTTCTTTCTGGTTTTTTTTTATTATGTGTAGTGTTGTGGCCTAGGAAATAGGAAATGATTGTTGAATCACTTCTTTTTAATGGGTTTTATTTTATTTTATTTTTGAAAATCACTGATTCTTGCTTGATTGAATCAATCTTCTAAAAGGGTTTTACTTTATTATATATTTATATATTTATATTGTCCATGAGTATTAGTTATATTTTGGGTTACTTTGCATAGAGAAAGTGGAGTAATAGGTGAAGTGTTCTTATTATTGGTGTTGGGGGGCTTTTTTGTCCAAAATTATTTTCCCAAAAAATATGTGGCTAATCATTGATTCATGTGTGGCCTCTCTTTAAATCTTGATAAAATTACTGTCAGACCAAATCTTGATGAAATTACACGTTTTAATTATTTTGCCATCATATCTCATGGCTTTGCTAATGATTTCACTTTAATTTGATAGACTTTTTACAGTAAGTTTTGAGTACTGGTGTTCTTTTGCCACTTGACAATTGCAATTTGAATACTTATGAATTGCTTTTGTGCTCAAATGTTGAAATGCTTTAAAAAGATATGTTCTTTTCTATCTTTTCCTATGTTGAAAATGAATGAGTATGCATGCTTTCGTAGATCAAATGCTTTAAAAAAGCTATGGCTTTGCTAACTTTTTCTATGATGTAATTGCATGAGTATGCATGCTTTAATAGACCAGAGTACTTTGGTTTTTTACTTGTTCAAGAAACACTTTTTCTTATTCTTTAAGTTTATTAGAATTTTACTCAATTCCTCCCATATTTTCCAAGTACAATTTGAGTTTCCTAATCACTTACTCAACATGTACATTGCTTAATTTTTGTGTGATTTGTGTAGTATTTTTTATCCAACAAGACATGATATATACCAAGGAACAAACTAACATTTTTCTATGTCTCTAAAGCGGCTCCCCCCCCCCCCCCCCAACAAGATATAGGGCCAGATGTGCACAATTTTATTCTACTAGTGACAAAGTGATTGACCTCGGATTGTCAAATAGAAGCACATACGATTTGACGAGCCCTTTACGCTAGTCTATTGTACTCCAAATTCCAAAACCAAAGAACTATATATCTTTAGATCATCTCCTAAACATTGCCTTGGGAATTTATAAAGGATGTGTTAACTTTAAATGGTGGATGATTGCTTTCTGGATATAAAGTAATATTTTATTTTTAGGGAAAATGGTGGTCTACAAGCTTGTTGACTGTTTAGAATTCCTTTGAAATGGAATATAGAAATAGAGCTCTCCTGATGTCAGTTATAGAAGTTAAGTTATACCCAAAAAAATGCAATCCTAGGTAATTGACAAGAGCCTAATTATGTAGTTATCTTGGCAATATCATGGCTTTACTGTTTGCTGCTATTCCTTTGAAGTTCTTTCTTCTGATTTTAACATCTCCAATGTGACATTTTTGTAATATTCCCTTTTTTTGCATTTTTTGGCTTTCAAAACTTTTCTAAAAGGTCTGTCCTAGACATATTTGATGATGAATTACATAAACCATTTGAAACAGGTGAAGCACATTCACTGAAAGTTGAGAAGGTTCTGTTTCAGGGGAAGTCAAAATACCAGGATGTAATAGTCTTTCAGGTATGTTAAGTCCGAGTCTAATATGTTTCAAGTATGCTGATTTTCAGGTCTACATCTTCGATTAACTTAATGTTGTCTTTGCTGTCGCAGTCATCAACATACGGGAAAGTCCTTGTTTTAGATGGGGTAATTCAGCTCACCGAGAGAGATGAATGTGCATATCAAGAGATGATCACTCACCTCCCGCTTTGCTCTATACCAAACCCCAAAAAGGTTTGTTTTTTCTGACCATATTTCATCGTCATTTTCCTGCCTTTTTCTCAATTTTAATTGATCAATCTTATATTCTTATCAAGACTTCTTTAATGGTTCATAGTTCACCCCTTCACCTTGTTGTTTGTGATTCCAAAAAAATAAAATAACTTTATATTACCCATCTCCAAGTTGCATAGCTTTTATAGACCATAAAAATGCCAAAAGAAAGCATATATTCTGGATCTTTTCCAGCTCATTTGGGTTTAATTGGTATCTCAAAAGGCCTTTCACTTCACCTTTACCCTTTATTCCTTGTGTCTTATTTCACTGGAAACGAGTTGGTGGGTTTTCAATTCATTTATGTATGCTTTAGGCCTAATGAATGTGTCACTCTTGCCTTGCACGTGATGTGAAGTTTTTGAAAAGAATGTTGGAAAGCAGAATGTTCTGAAAGCAATGCGTTCTAACTTTGAAAATTGAAATCATACATTTTTATTTTCTTCAATATCTGCAATTTAGTTGACTACGATCTTGTATTACTCGGTGTCTATGGAATGATCCATTTAACTGCTTTGTGGCTTGACAATTAAACTCTTGAAGAAGGGCCTTATTTAGGGTCATATTGTTTTTCGTAGCCATTGAATATGTAAACCTTTGTTTAATTTGTAGGTTTTGGTTATTGGAGGCGGAGATGGAGGAGTTCTGCGGGAGGTAGCTCGCCATTCATCAGTTGAGCATGTAGATATTTGTGAAATTGATGAGATGGTAGTGACGGTGAGTACTTGAGGCTCTTTTGCTTCTATCTTGGTTTTCGTTTTCTTGGAGTTAGAAAGTGTGCTGTGTATTCATCTCTTTCAACCATGTTTGTTGTCATAGTATTGATTCCTTGTAAATGGAGGCATAATCTTGACTTGTATTCTTGATTATGGGGTTATCATATTTTCTATATTAGTTTGACATATACTCCTCTTATATCTTATATGGGAAGTCTAACTGAATCTCCTCCAGATTTCAAAGGAATTTTTTCCCGAGGTAGCTGTTGGATATGATGATCCTCGAGTAAAACTGCATATTGGTGATGGTATGAATCTTAGTCCCTTCCCCTTCCCCTTCCGCTTCCTATATGATGCTAATATTGTTTTTTCCTCTTTTTTCACGTTCTCAAAAATCTACCCCTTGCATAGAGTAAAAAAGCGGTAACGATTGTGATTGTGGTAACGAAACGGTGATGCGGTGATGGGAGTGATGCATTTATCCTAACGCCTAAATATCGGTTGAAACCAAAAGATATCCCTTGATACGGCCTAAAACACGGTTTTATTACACTTGTACAACGTGGGAAATATGAATTTCGTTGTTTTTAAAAACTATTAGAATGCAGTCGTTGCGATGCAGAGCCTTGTTTTTACGCTATGACCCATGGGCTTTCTAAACATTAAACCATAATGACTCGTGATTTTCTAATTTTGTAGGAGTTGCATTTTTGAAGGAGGCTCCAGCGGGGACTTATGATGCTATTATTGTAGATTCATCTGATCCCATAGGTGAGACTAACATTGGTTGTGGTTCAGTGTTTTTTTGGCCTCATTAATGCTTAAATTTCGTTTCTAATGGTAATCAGGTCCAGCAAAAGAGCTTTTTGAGAAGCCCTTTTTTGAGTCTGTTGCAAAGGCACTTCGACCAGGGGGGGTTGTATGCACTCAGGCCGAAAGCATATGGCTTCACATGCATATAATTGAAGATATTGTCTCAAACTGCCGTCAGATATTCAAGGGCTCAGTCAATTATGCGTGGACTACAGTTCCTACATATCCAAGGCATGTTTCGTCACTCACTTCTTTTTCCTTCTGCACAAACTTGTAACTAGGGGTGTTCAATAGGCCGGGCCCCATTTTGAGCCCTTATCCTGCCCATTTTTGGAAGGGCTTTGTAAGGGTCGGGCCGAAAACAGGCTCTACTATAATTAAAATGAAGTAGGCTATAAAAGGGCTCAATAAGGGTCGGAAATGGACCTTTACAAATAGCATAATTAATGTATAATTTTAAATATTATAAATGACAATGTCAATGGAGATTATTAATAATTTTTCAATTCAATTATTATAAATGATAATTTAATTGTTATATATTGTTAAATGGGGATTAAAACAATTTTTAGCAATAAAAATGGGCCGGGTTGAGCTGGTTCGGGCTTTTAAAACCCGGCCTATTTAAGCCCATATTAAGTTTAAAGGGCTCTTATCCAACCCGACCCATTTTTACTTAAGCCCGGCACGGCCCTGTCCTTATCCAGCCTATTGAACGGGGTGTTCTGGCTAACATTTTTACTTGTAACGAATCGATTCCTTGTGAAAAATGGAAATTGTGCTTTAGATGGTAGTGAATATCATGCTATTCTGGCATAACGTGTGGTGTGGTTTTCAATTTCAGTGGGGTTATGGGCTTCATGCTTTGTTCTACCGAGGGGCCAGAAGTTAATTTTAAGCACCCCGTGAACCCGATTGATAAAATTGACCGTGGAAATGAGAAGCATCCGTTGAAATTCTACAATGCAGAGGTACATGTATTCTCGGTATTTTGTCTTCTACGCAAGTGTAATACATTCATTCATTTACCATCTAAAATCTCACTTTTACTCGTCTTGTTTGCAGCTTCACTCGGCAGCTTTCTGTTTGCCCACTTTTGCCAAGAAGGTCATTGATTCAAAAGCCAAGTAATCTTCCTTTGGTGTGAAGATGTCCGTTCCGTTTAAGTAGATTTCATTTGGCTTGGGCAGAGAATAAATCAACTATATTTAAACTTTATGAGCAGATAAGCTTTCGTATTTTCTTGTCATGAGAAATGTAGTATGATAGTGTTAGTTGGAATTTCTTCCGTTATTATGCAGAACTGTGAGAATTCATGGGATCCGATTTGTTGGCTTATTTTACCTCGAGTTTTCATTAATGACAACGAATGTTGATGAGCCTTTTATTATTATTATTATTATTATTATTATTATTATTATTATTATTATTATTCTCATGATTATATGAAGTTTCCGTTAAACCAGCAGGTAACTTGTGCTTAAGTGAATTCAGTTCTGCAGTTAAATAACTATGGTGACTGGACACTCGTGTGGAAGAAAAAAGGTAATCTTTCATCCCCCGGAATAGTTGGTCGTATTCTTGTAAGACCGACACAAAGGCTATCAGCCTGTGATTCAATATAATATAAATTTTAGAATATATGTCTGGAATTAGAGGATACTAGGAATAAAAAAATAAAAAATAAAAAAATAAAAATAAAAAAAAATAAAAAACTGAACTTCAGGTAGATTTTTTGATGATACATAAATGTGCAAATAGGAGTAAAGTGATACGAGTGAAAAGCCGAAGCTTTAAGTTATGTTTCTGTTGGACACTACCTTGTCTCCGTCAACAGCAGAATTGGCTGTTACACTTTCTTCATTCAACCCTGTTCCCGGAACCTCAACCCCGATTTTGTTGGATTAGTCTATGTCTTTGTCTTGAGCTAGATCGACAATTGCACCTTCCCTGAACCCTGAACCGGAAACCTTAGTTGCCGCTAATTTACTTTGACAATAATTCTCTTCTTGTCCTTCAATACAAGTAGCCATCCCTCCTACTTCCTCATCAATCTCTGCTACCAATCCCTTACTCTGTTTACAATGATGATAGTATATCACACACACCACCCACTTCATCAAAATTGCTAACCATAACAAGCTAGTCCGACTTATAACTCCGATCACTCCATCATCGAAAAAAACCCGAGAAATCCTCAGACCGAAACCACTAACAAGAAAAATGAGCATTAACCTTCGACCAACCTTTTCGTTCCCTTTGCACAGGTAAAACGAAAGGCTGAACGCATCAATCCCATGAACTTTTTGCCAAACAGAAAGCACCAAACTCATATTCCAAACAACATTCAGCTCCAAGTACTTAGGAAAGCATATAATAAAAACAGGTAAATAAACTACTGTAGAAATCAGGTAATAAAAACTATCACAAAAGCCGAAGTAGCTTAAGGGTAACAGAATGAACCCCAACAACAAAAAAGTCGAAAGTAACAAAGCAAACAAACATGTAACAAACAAGCCTTTCAACCTTTCCCTGTTTCCGATCACAGATTGTCTTAAGATCTTGTCTTGGAGACCAATTGGGTTACGATCATTTTTGTATTGAAGTATACTCGAGGAGAAATCAATGGTAAGGATTGCGACAAGAAAATCTAGTACATGAAGGAGGAAAAGGTAGATTAAAGGTAGAAAGGGAAGAATGATAAAGTCATCAAGAGGGTAATCCTTATTCAAATCAGGCAGAAGATATGAAAGAACAGAACCCCATAATTTCTGATGATAAGGGGAAGGAGCTAAGAATTTTAAAACTTTAGTTGATGATCTTTCAAAATGAATTTCTAAGTAAATCATAAGGAGTAGAAAAGGGAGGGATGTAAGAATGATAAAACTGGTGAAGAGTTTGTTTCTGAAGGGGATTCTCATTGTTTCTTGGAGAACAGTAAGCACTCCTACTTCCAGACTCATTTTCTTTTTTTTTTTTGTTGGATTGATGAAAAACACTAATTTCAAGATATATCTGAAAAATTCGACTTGGAGTATTAGATTATAGCTTGTTTGAATTGCAGTATAAGAACGTTGACTAGTTGACTTTGGTTCTTACAAATCAGCTTGTTAGGATGTAGCCAATTATGATTTTTGACATTGCACAAACCTGCCACGCCACTAAAAAATTTGATTAAGGAGTGTTTGGCAATTGACTGTTGGTGGTTGGCTTGTTTGACCAACTGTAAATGTTGGTTATTTTTGTTGGCTTTTAAGCTAGCTGAAAAAACCACCTGTTTGTGGAGATGTTTGGTAAATTTGAGTATTGATTGTTGGTTGTTTATTTGAGAAAAGTAGGCTAACAAGTCAAAAACCAATCAAAAAAGCTAGCTAGAGTAGCTTTTTTATTTTGGCTTAAAAGTTAGTTTTTTTAAAAATCATTTACCAAATTTTTTTTTTGACTGTTTGACCAACTAACAAACCAAAAGTTAACTAAAAAGCTAAGCCAAAAGCCATGTACCAAACACCCCCTAAATTGCAATAAAAAGAAACAATGAAAGTTGCTTTTATATTTTCTAGTTTTGAAAGTGTTTGACAAACGGCTGATAATTAATAGCTTATAACTAATTTAAGTGATTAATATATCGATTGATAAAAATCAATTGGTTTAACCAGCTGATTGAACACGCTATTTTGGAGCATTATGTTTAAAAATTGTTTGTTCATATCAAGCTCTTTCAATTAATTAATCTACTAAATACTAGCATTAATTAGTTTATCTATTAAATTATTTTACTAAAATATTTTTAGCTTTATCTATATGCTTTATCTATATCCAGTATCCACTATTAATCAAAGAAATGGACAACCTATTTCCTTGATTCCCACTATTAGTCAAAAGCCCATAAATTAAGTCAGACTTGTCATATACTTCGACCAATAGAAAGACAACAAGGATCCTGGTCAAAATTGCTTTAAGTACTTTTATTTTAACTTGTCTTTTTTAAATCACATAACAATAAACTAATCTTTTCTTAAGGGTATTATTATTTGCCGCAACCCTTTTCATTTTATCGCCACCCTCCCTCCTAATGAAATTACGAATTTGCCCCTGATTTTTAAAAATTTACAAATTTGACATTGAGTTAATAAATTTTCATTTTCATTTTTTTTTAATTTTTTTTAATTTTTTTTATTTATATTATTTTTGTTATAGTTATTATTATTATTATTATTATTATTACGGTTATTATTATTATTATTATTATTACCGTTATTATTATTATTATAACGGTTATTATTATTACGGTTATTAATAATAATAATAATAATAATAATAATAATACTACTAATAATAATAATAATACTAATAACATTAATAATAAATATAATAATAATAAAAAAAATAAAAAAAAAATATCAGTCGCACAAAACGTGCACAAAACGTGCGACTGACAGTCGCACAAAGCAGTCGCACACGTGCGACTGATATTTTTTTTTTTTTTTTTATTATTAATTTTATTATTATTATTATTATTACGGTTATTATTATTAATTTTATTATTATTATTATTATTATTATGGTTATTATTATTAATTTTATTATTATTATTATTAATATTATTGTTGTTATTATTATTATTATTAAATTATTATTTTTGTTTTAATTATTATTGTTATAACTGATGTAAGAAAGAAAGCATAAAAATTGACAAACACAAAACACACAAAATTTACGTGGTTCACCAACAGTGTGTCAACTAAGTCCACATGCAAAGGAGAGAAAAATTTTATTACTAGAAGAAACCCAAAATACTAATATTGGCTAGATTATAGAAAATAAGAGTTTATAAATTATTCCAATACATAAAAATTTAGCCAAAACAAATTTTTTTGGGATGATGCAAAACTAATGCCCAAGACTCCTTTTATAAGGAGAAGAATAACAAGCCTTTGTTATTCTTCCGATGTGGGATAATGATAAACATTAATCTTCCAATGTGGGATAATGAAAAACATTAATCTTCCAATGTGGGATAATGACAAACATCAATCTTCCAATGTAAGGTTATGTCTTGAATCCCACATTGGAAGATTGATGTTTGTCATTATCCCACATTGAAAGATTAATGTTTTTCATTATCCCACATTGGAAGATTAATGTTTATCATTATCCCACATCGGAAGAATAACAAAGGCTTGTTATTCTTCTCCTTATAAAAGGAGTCTTGGGCATTAGTTTTTCATCATCCCAAAAAAATTTGTTTTGGCTAAGGTTTTTTGTATTGGATTTCTATAATCTAGCCAATATTTGTATTTTGGGTTTCCTTTAATAATAAAATTTTATGCTTTCTTTCTTACATCAATTATAACAATAATAATTAAAACAAAAATAATAATTTAATAATAATAATAATAACAACCACAATATTAATAATAATAATAATAATAATAATAACAAATTAAAAAAAAAAATACAAGTTGCACAAAACGTGCGACTGTTTTGTGCGATTGTCAGTCGCACGTTTTGTGCGACTGTTTTGTGCGACTGTCAGTTGCACGTTTTGTGCGACTGTTTTGTGCGACTGTTAGTCGCACGTTTTGTGCGACTGGTATTTTTTTTAAATTTTTTTTATTATTATTATTTTTATTATTAATTTTATTATTATTATTATTATTATTAGTAATCGTAATAATAATAACCGTTATAATAATAATAATAACCGTAATAATAATAATAATAATAATAATAATAACAATAATAATATAAATAAGAATAATTAAAAAAAATTTAAAAAAATGAAAATGAAAAGTTATTAACTCAATGGCAAATTTGTAAATTTTTAAAGATCAGGGGCAAATTCGTAATTTCATTAGAAGGGGGGTGGCGATAAAATGAAAAGGGTGGCGACAAATAAGAATCGGGTTTCTTAAAACCTATGCTCCCATGCCCATCAAAGTCACTCTACCATAACTTTGCAATAATATAATAACCAAAAAAATGATTTATAAAAGAAGTAAGAGAAATATGTAGTGTGTAGATAATATAAAAAGAAATTATGTATGTGGATAAAAATTTTTAGAAAAATGTGAATTATGATTATTGCAAAATTCATTGTACGAACAAAAAAAAGTAGTAAAAGTTTACCCTGTTATAAAAGCAATAGTTATTAGCAATTTTGCTACATTTTTATTTTTAGCCTATTTTCTCTTATTTCCACTTACTTTTAATACTATTCATATCATTTTTTTAATATGCGTGTAAAATTGAGTTGTTGGATTATGGATTTTATTAAGTAAGGTCAACAATAAGATCAAATTGATAGTTGAATATCAAATTATGTACAAATGGTTGTCACATTTTATACTAGTACAATTAATGACGGTTTTAGCATATTAGTATAATTAATAGTGAATTTGAGATATTAAAATAGAGTAGGTTGAACATTCATATTTACCTATGCCGTATCAATCACAACCATCTTCTATATTATATTTCTATATTACATAATTCAATACTCGCCTTTTTTATTCCAAAGTAATTCCTTTTTCTTTGTAATTGACATCGAAGGTGCACTAAACTTCACCGTTAAAATTCATAATGAAAATGTGAATAGTGCCGTAGTTCAATCAACATCATCATTCAATTCTTCAAGGTGGTAGTTGAGATGTACACATTGTCCGTACATTACATCGCATCGATTTGTGGTTGTACCCGGTGGTCCCAATATGTGTTATATGTTTTATTACGCTTTTTTATTCAAATATGCAATCATAAATTTTTATGAGAGACAGTCTTTTTAAATAACCATTTTTAATTGAGTTGACTCATTATATATTTTTTTAAAATATTGTAATTAGGCATTAAAAATAATGTAAGTAGACATTTAAGATATTGAAAGTAGGCATTAAGGATACGGTAAATAAGCATTAAGAATAATGTAAAGAGACATTAAGAATATGGTAAGTAGACATTAATCTTTAATGGATTGGGCTTGAGATATGTCTCTCAAGAGACTAGCTAATATAGAATTACTCTTTGCATTTGAAGTGCGGATGCAACACATGTAATCTTTGTACATGACGCTAAGGCTAGATAAAATTTTAACTTATGACCTATTCATCATTCTTGTTTTTGGTATTGTTAGTCATGCTGGTTTTTATACCTTTCATACATGTTCTAAAATATGTTATATATTCAAATTTATAATTTGCACTTGTACCTTAACATAGTATTAGTGGAATCCTGCAAAAATACATGGGAAAAAAACAATGCTAAGTCCTATATTTGACAGTAAGAAAGTTACTCAAATCAGCCAGAAAAAAGGGAGACTTTTCTTCACAGTTGACCAAAGAGAGACCTTTAAAAATATCAATATGTCAAATAATTCATGCTCTTTCTGAGAATATTTAGTAAATGTAATACAAATTTATTAAAATTTGTTCAAATTTTGATTAAAAGTCTTTGACTTGTCAGATTAGTTAAGTTTGATTCTTTCAAGGTCAACATTAGTATTCTAATGCAATGGTATAAACTATAAACTGAAGAATTATAGTTTCAGAAGACATAAACATCCATGGATTTACAAGCAAATGAAGCTTTATTACAACCCAAAGAAGAAGATGAAGGGGTGAGATTTCTCAAGTTCAAACAGCTCAAGTCCTTACAGATTCTGAAATCATCTGTCAAGAACATTACAAGTAACATCAAATTTATGTTCTTTATGATTTTATCTCTTTTACCCATCTTTGCTTTCATAATTTTCTTAGAAATTGAAATCAAACCAATAAAAGATGCTATCTTGAATCTTCTTTTGCGAACTCCTATACCATACATATATGATATTAGTACCCCTGTTAGGCTCGATAGCGATGATGAGAAAGATCCAAGACGGAAACTTTATCGAATCATTTTCGATTTGTTTCCTTTTCACTTGGGTCTAGTCCCACTAGTCGAGCTACTTAGCTCGACTGTAATAATATATATTGCAGCTAAAGTATATGAAAGCGAGGAGGATGCAGATTCAACTAGTCCGAGGATGGTTTTTTACCAAAAGAATAGCTTAAAAGGGCCTTTTATAACCTCTCTTTGGGTTCAATTATTCTCAGATTCTACCCTTTTTGGTGTGATTTGGGCAGTGGTAAATCACCTTATAGTAACAAATGGGTTTAACTATTCATCTTATTATTACTATGAGTTTACTAATGACTATGTTCTACAGAAGGGTCTAATTGTGTATATAGTTTCATTAGTGATTCATGGAGCAATATTTATGGGTCTTCTTAAGAAGTTTCTAGAATGGAGTGTTCTATGGAACATGGGTATTGTGATTTCTGTTCTAGAAGAAGAGTCTGGAACTGATGCATTAGATATGTCAGCATATTATGGAACACATTGTAAGAGAACTGGGTTTGAATTGATGCTTGTTTTTGTGTCATACAGTGTTGTTCTTAGACTGCCATTTATGGTTGCTAAAATGTTTGATTATGTGAGTTTTGGAGTTTTAGAAATTGTGATTATAGCAGGGTTGATTTGCTTAGGGAGTTTAATTAAGTGGGTTGCTTTTGTGTTGTATTATTATGATTGTAAAGCTCAATTGTTGTTAAAGAAGGTTGATGAGGAGTTAGTTATAGTTGTGAAAGATGGTGTAGTATGAATTTTCAAGAATTCTTTTCTATGTATTCCTATGTACCTAAATAAAAGTATTAACTTTGTTTTTTAAGGGATATCTTATACTATTGGTGTATAGTTGTAGCATTTAGTTTGTTTAATTATGTGTCTATAAAAGACTTATGCCTTTTTATTTGAAGTATATATTATATAGTAAAATGACTAATTAAATTGTGATTAATATATTTATACGTAGTTGTAAATATATTTGTTATCTAGGATATTGAAATAATCAGAGTATTGGTTTGACATAGGTAAGGTTACCCATATTTGAATGATAGATTGTTGAATAGGTTAGTAAGGATGTTATTAAATGCAAAAACAAGTTTGAATTGCATTACGTCGGTCATGTTGTAAAGGTGAAAAAAATCTAAATTTGTGTGTTTTGATGGATATCTAAAGTTTTAGGCTGATATTTAGCGATACGATCATTGGTAGCCGTATCACTCCTAATACCACATTATCGTTCCGTTTTCGCAACTGCATTTTTGCACCATGTTGTAAAAGTAGTCATTCAAACATTCAGCAACTTTCCATATTGTTAGTCAACCATCAACTTTCTAAATATATTATCATATCTTTATTATTACATACCATGACTATAATGGTAATATACAATAAATATCATCTGGCCTCAACCATCAGCTAAGCTTTTGGTTGAGTTGGTATTTTTACATGGTATCCGAGGCATCAATCATCAACTTATGCTTTGGTTGAGTTAGTTCCTTGACATATAATGCCCAATACAATTGATAGGTTATGTAAACTATATTATATCAAGCATTGCCCTGCCTCACAAGACATCAGAGACAGATTAAGCAAATGAACTCATGAAAGCACAACCAAATGATAATTTACCAAATTAGTGTTCATATACTCCAAATTTTTATACATTTTTATGACATAATCAAGATAAAACACCAGTACTTTCTAGCTTAACTCCCAATTCTTGATCATCAACCTTCTTTTCCATTATTTGCTGCTTACAATGATAATAATACAGCAAAAAAGTAATCCATTTCACCAAATTAGCCAATAAAAACAGCATTATATTCACACAAGTGATCAAAACACCAGCAAAACTTCCATTACATAACCCACCATACAAACAAAACACCCTCAAAACATTACCAGTCAAGAAAAACACCAGCATCAATTCAAACCCAGTTTTCTTACACTTCTTTCCATAATAATCTGATATTCCTAAGACCGCGATCCCATTTTGTTCTTCCATAACAGAAATCACCATACCCAAGTTCCAAATTGCACTCCATTCTAAGTACTTGTAAAGCAAACCAAAGAATATCATTGAATGAAAAGAAATAGACAAAATGTTCAACCCAATCTCAACATACTCGAGATACGAGTAATAGCTTATGAATGAGAAGATTTTGTAATTTCCTAATACCCCAAGAAGGCCTAGAAAAGTCACTGAAGATTGGAAATAAACATAAAGATAGGTAATAAAAGGACATTTTAGGCTAAGTTTTTGGTTAAGTATATGCTTGATAGTTACCTGTTTTTCTCCTACATGAAGTTTTTCCGCGATTTTTATGGTATAACATATGCTAACACACTCTAGAATCGGGTAGAGAAACACATAGAAGAGACACAGTTTGAGAATTGCGGGTATAAAATCTTTTGTCGAGTTCGATAAGGCATAATCTATGGCCTCTTGGAGCTTTATCTCTGAAAAGACCATGAAAATATACAAAGGGAGAATACAACATACAATAAACAACATGAATTTGATATTACTTGTAAAGATTTTTAGTGCTGATATCAGAATTTCAAAGGATTTTAACTCCTGCAGATTACTGAAAACTTGCCTAATTTTGAATACCATCATACCCTGTTGATCTTCAACTTTCTTTTCCCTGTATTGCTTCTTGCAATAGTAATAGGATAACAAAAATGCAACCCATTTCACCAAATTCCCTAACGAAATCGATATCATGACGATACATGTTATCGAAACACCGGCATAATCTTCATCAAATAAGCCATCATACATGTAAGGAAGCCTTAAAACAATATAAAATACAAGAACACTAAACATCAATTGGAACTCGATTTTCTTACCTTGTTTTGCATAACGTTCTGATCTATCTAATGCTGCGATCCCAGAACAATCTTCTATAAAGGTAATTACCATACCCAAGTTCCAAATTGAGCTCCAATACAAGAATTTGTATAGAAAACCAAGGAATAAGACTGAATGAACTGTAATTGATACCATATTTAACCAAAAGTCTGCTGGTGCAGTCTGAAAGTGATGTACTAATATCAATCCAAGAGCTATTAGTGTCAAAGTTGAATGAAAATATACCCAAACAAAGGTATTAATTAGACCCTTAAGTTTAATTATTGATTCATTGATAATCTCTTTAAGGGTAGTTGATTCAATCTGTCCTGCATTGATCTTAGCTGAGACATTAAGGATTATAGGCAAACTAATGATCTCAAACAAAGGAAGAAGAATCAAATGAAAGGGAAAGAACTCGAGAAGTATACGAAAACAATCTCTTTTGGGTTGGTTCATATCTTGGCTACTCGAATAAGCATCAAGAAGGTAATCATCATTGTTGGGGTAGGAAAATGGTATTAGAAACTCTGATATGTCGATCTTGACTTCTCGAATGTTCGTCTCTAAAATAACCATGAAAAGGAAGAAAGGTAGAATAGATAGAATCAAAATGAACATGTATTTGGTATTGCTTGTGATAATTTTGATGGAGGATTTCACAATCTCTAAGGAATTTGGATGCTTGAGATTGAGATCATCCACTATAGCTTGTAGATTTTCATAAGGGTGTTGTAATGATTGATCAGATTGATTGTTCATGATTGTTTTAGCAACTAAGGTAGTAACTCTAGATCTGTATCAATTTAGCTGGTTGAAGTTTTTCTTTTGGACAGACTACTAAGAGTCATATTGTAAGTTGTGAACAAGCAATATAATATACTAGTACTAGTAAAAATATAGTGCAAAATACTGATGATGATCTTTGACTATGAAATATTTAAGTCTTGTGGGACCGTGTGCGCAATAAAAATATAGTGCTAAATACTGATGATGATGACCTTTGACTATGAAATATTTAAGTCTCGTGGGGCCACGTGCTACGCATACAGTCTCCCAAGTTACACTATCAAATGCAATAACGCAGCTTTATATATTTTTATTAAGAATAATGCGAATGTATATATTAAAGTTTCAACGGGTGGTGAAGGCAATCTCGCATGAAGAAGAGAAGGAATAATAATATGAATGTGACTGTGAAAGTAGCGTAGACATAATATTGTGGAAGAAATCTCACATGAAGAACACAGGGAAATCTCACGATGTAAATTGTTGAAGGAGAAATTATTGTGCCAAAAATCAAGTCATGAAATGCATCAATTTACACCGATACACCACATTCGACAATTATTAGTGTTGTTATCAATATTAGTAAGCCAGAAGCTGAACCAGACACAATTTCTTCAAAATGCAGTGCATCCTTTACAAGCCCTCGAAGGAGTTGCAAGGAGCAAATTATTGTAATCCTTCTTGAACGTTGTATACTTCTTAAAGCTCTAATATAAAAAGAGCAAAAATTTACACTGTTCACATTTTCATCTAATGAACAGTTTGATTTCAATAGTTGACACGTGGCTTGCTATCTTTGAGATTGTTCCACGTGTATTTACCTATAGCAAGCTTGCCCTACACTTCCTGCTGCTACACTCCCTCTTCCCTTCATCTTCCCTTTAGCTCTTTCATGAAGCTCAAATTCATGTAGCCATTTTTATCCTCTTTCACGAAGTATGAATTCTTTCACGAAGCATCAATTTCAAGTCACCGGAATAAACACGGTACGATCCTTATGGAGATGAGGTTTTAGTTTTAGATTTATTGGAAAGCAGTTATGCAGTTGCAGTTTATTAGGCAGTTATCCTTTGTTGAGCAGTTATCATTTTGTCAGTTATTCTCATGTATATATATTAAACATACACTCCCCGTAATAAGAACAAGATATAGGATTGTAATTTTCAGAAATAAAAACTCCATTATCATCAAATCTTCATGGTATCAGAGCCTTAGAGTTTAGATTCGGGAAGGCCTCATCATCTATCGTTTCTTACCTACAAATGGCTGATTTTCCAGAAGAACAAACACACAATAACCCAATGTCCTTGGAACAGTTGGAACAGATGTTCCAGATGTTTCAAAAGCTTAACAAAACACATAACCAAACAGAAAATTCAACCTCTGTCAAAATTTCAGAAAAACTCACATATCATAATTACACAAAATGGTGCAAATTGATGCACGTAGCCATTGGAGGTCAAGGACGGCTCAGCCACATCACTGCCGCTCCTCCAACCTTTTCAGATCCCAATTACGCTCAATGGGAACAAAGAGACGCCATGGTCATATCATGGATAATTGAGAATATAGATGGAGAGATTGTCAATCAGTTCCTAGACTATACGACAGCACAAAGTCTATGGCTAGGAATCGAAAGCCTCTTGGGATATGGAAGGGATGAACTTCAAATTTTTGATCTCAGTTCCAAGGCAGCGACAATGAAACAAGGCAATGACGCTAATGAAACTTACTATGGTAAACTAAACATGTTGTGGAAAGAGATTGACCGGAGAATGCCAAACCCGATGAAATGCTCACAAGACATAACCGAGTTTAATAGATACATACAGAGACAACGACTTTACCAATTCCTCACTGGAATTCATGATAACCTTGACAAAGAAAGAAGAGAAATTCTCAACAGTGACCCCTTACCCAAGGTGGAGATAGCCTACGCTACAATCAGACGAGAAATAGCACGCCGGCGGATTATGAATGGCGTCACATCACTGGGAACAAATCCCTCAGAGATTGGATCGGGCTTGGCCACAAGAAACAAACTCTTCCAGAAAAGCCGAGAAGAAGATGACCGGAGTAAATTCCGATGTACTCATTGTGGTGGTTTACGGCATACTAGGGAAGGATGCTTCAAGATTGTGGGATACCCTGAGTGGTGGGATGATCTACAGAAACGGCGGGCCGCTACCAAGGCATCGGCAAGTCGGACTAGCGCCAAGGCCCACCTAATTATTGCTGATCAACCCAACTCATCATGCAGCAAATCAGGTAAAAGGGAAGGAGAAACAGTAACCACAAGAGAGGTGGGCTACAATGGCGAAAATCAGAAAGATGAAGAGAGAGAAAGTCCAGCCGTCAAGGAGGAAGAGAGAAAGGGGGACACCAAAACCCTTAACCTCAAGCCTATTTATAACCCAGCAAACCCTTCTCCCCTTACAAAACTGTTCAACCCAACTAAGTAGCCCAATACCAATTCTAGCCCACATCACCAAATCTCCACAAGTCTCCTTAGCCATAAACGTCGATCTCAATGGATATTTGACTGTGGGGCGACCGATACGATGACCTTCGATCCTAGTGATTTTCTATCCACCTATCCTACTACCCGAACACATATCCAAACGGCCAATGGGGAGTGTGTATCGGTTGCCCAAGCTGGAGCAGTCAATATTTCTCCCTCTCTTCATCTTAAAAATTGCTTGTTATTTCCCAGCCTGTCTCATAAATTATTATCCGTTAGTCAGTTAAACAAGGACTTAAACTGTACTGTGCTTTTAACCTCTGAAAATTGTATTGTACAGGATGCTCAGACGGGGACGATCATTGGGCGTGGTACTGAACGAGGTGGACTATACTACGTCGATGAGGTGATTCAAAAAAGTGGTGCAATGCTTGCTCATGGATCTCCTGCTCACCAATTGCGGACTTGACATCGTCGTTTAGGTCATCTATCCTTAGGTTATCTAAAACATTTTTTTCCTTCGCTTCATAGTTGTACTGAATCTCTAGATTGTGAAACTTGTGTACTGGCTAAGAGTCATAAACGTTCTTATTTTCCTAGTAATACTCGTGCCCCTAACCCATTTGATGTAGTGCATTCTGATGTATGGGGCCCAGCCCCACATAATGACTCTCATGGTTTTTCATACTTTGTGTTATTTATTGATGATTGTTCTCGCATGTGCTGGGTGTATTTTTTAAAGCACAAATCTGAGGTTTTTGATGTCTTTGTAAAATTCTATAACATGATTCTCACTCAGTTCCATGCGAAACCTAAAATCCTTCGCTCAGATAATGGTGGTGAATATACCTCTCTTGCAATGAAACAGTTTTTTCTTGAACATGGTCTTATTCATCAAACATCCTGTCCCGATACTCCTCAACAAAATGGGGTTGTTGAACGCAAAAACTGTACCCTTCTTGACATGGCACGGGCTCTCATGTTTGACACTCATGTACCTGTCCATTTTTGGCCTGAGGCTATTGCTACTGCTACCTATCTCACAAACCGACTTCCCAGAAAAATCCTCAAATTCCAGACCCCTCTTGCAACACTTAATACCTTTACTCCTGTTCCCTCCTCTCACTCTCTTCCTCCTCGAATATTTGGGTGTGTTGTGTATGTTCATCTTCCATCTAGAGTCCGAACAAAGTTTGAACCACGGGCAGTGAGATGTGTGTTTCTTGGGTATGGCACTACTAAAAAGGGCTATCGATGTTATGACCCAGTCCATCACAGACTTTATACAACCATGGACTATGACTTCTTTGAACACTCTCCCTACTACACTCTAGTTAATACGTTAATTATGCATTATTTGTAATTTTGTAGAATATTTAATTTGATAATAAATTAGTGTATTAGTCATCATTTGTTGAATTTATTTTTTTTTGGTTAATATGATAAATATTTATAAATATAAAAAAAATGATTTGAATTTGAAAGAATTATTCAGCATCGAATCGAACCTTGAATCGATCGTGAACCGAACCTTGATTCGACTCGAACCGAAAAAAAGCTCGGTCGAACCATAACTGTTTCACGATTCGATGGGCTCGAACCGAGACTGAATCGGAACCGGTCATGAGCGGTTCAGATTCCGGTTCAAAAAAGTTTGATCCGAACCGGTGGCCGATTCGAACTTGAACCGGTCCGAACCGAACCATGGTCATCTCTAAAAGAAGCAAATAAAGATGATTTAAAATCAAAACCCAAAAATAATGAACAAAAATGACGTAAACATTCATAAGATTTTAACAATTTTTAATCTTGTAGACTCTATCATTTTGAAATTTTGTTTTGAAATCTTTCAAAAATATTACATTTTACTTTTTAGATATTTTAACAATAAAAATAAGATTAAAATAATTAATCGTTGACTATGAATAAAAAAACTCAACAATATACCTCTTCATCATTGTATTAATAACATTACCGACTCATGATTCTTGTATAGATCATTAATTAGGTCATTATGAAACTTCCTGATGGACATGCATAATATTAATAGATTAATAGGATTACAATATAAAGATTCATGAACATGTGCTTAGAATATCCTCCACTCCAAAAGAATGTGCAAACATAGAAACTGTGACAACTGGATTAGCACATGATTAAACCAGCCATTTCGGACAAACAAATATTTCGAGCTTAACTGCATGAGTTGGCACTTTACTCAACCAATTCTTCACTGATTAGCTACTACTTAATAGTTACTCCAAACAACATTCATTATCTTATTTTACGGCCTATTTGATTATCGATATAAAATAATTAAAATATTAAAAAAAAATTAGTGTAATTTTACTAGAAAAATCTCTTGACAAGTTAATAGTCAGACTTTTTTAATTCAATTATCATATTTAATTCATAAAATTCATTATAATGTATTACTATGTTTAAATTCAAGGTTGTATTATGTTAATGAAAATTTATGAAGTAGCATTAGGAAGTTGGAAGTAGGCCAACTAGCGTTATGATTTTGCTGATCAAAATTAAATTGATATTAGGCCCTCGAAATTTGGGCCAGTAGTTAAGAGGAAGGCCGCAAAGAAGGTTGAATCTTCTTATTTGGCCCATTTAATAATTTTAACTTATATTGAAATCTAAAAAAAAAAATTATCACAAGTTCTTAAATAAGATGGTCTCATGATAAAATCGCTTTTATTAGGCTAACAAATATATACTTACTATTATCAATTAGAAAAATAGGCTAGTTATATGACCCGTCTCATAGTGTACGATCTAATACAAATTGAGTTGAATAAATAGATCATCCATTATTAAAGATCTTTTTATAATGCATTACTGGAGTTACAACTTTTCACAAAGTTAGCTTTTCTTTTTAATCCAAATTGAAACCTTACATATTCTTGGGAGAGACCATTCCTAATTTAGTGAGTCTATTGTCATTTTTTAGTTATTTAAGATTTAATGGATTAGGCCTGAGAGACGTCTCAAAAAAACAAACATTATTAAAAAAGTAATCACAGTAAAGTCTGTATCCAAACAACTGTAAAATACCCAGCCCATTTTTTTTAAATCAATTGATATTGCAATACGAGTAACGACTAAATCTGTTTAGCCATGCAGTAAAGTGCAACGTATGATTGTATTATAAATTCATACTAACTAATAGACTATAAATCAATCGACAACTATTACTAAATAATATGCTATATAATCTAATAAATTAGAATTGACTAAAAGATTTAGTTTTGTTTTGATCGAAATTGATCTCATCTAATAAATCATCGTTTACTATTACTTGATTTTTAACACAATAAAAATATGAAAAAAAACACCATGTAATTTTTAATTTAAATTTAAAATAAACTATAATTTTCTTTTGATACTTTACAAAGATATCGTGATATATTGACTCAAATTCAATTGAAAAATAGTATATTTTATCTTCAATATATTAAAACATAAGTTAAAATTATAAATACATTACAAATAAGTTGAATTATTAAATCAAATTTAAATGAATTATTTTATTAGACGGGCTAAAAACTACGTACTATTTTAGCCATGACCGAGTAGTTGCCCTATACCCCTATCGATTAAAGTCTTTATAAATACTTTATGAGATGATAGTGTATCTCCAAAATAAAGACAATTAATCCAACAAATATGAGTTACCACTTTCATTGACATAATCTGTAGGGATTATATATATATATATATATATTAGAATTATTCTTATATAAAACGGTTTTATTGTGAGATGTGTTTTATATTTGGATTAAATAGTCTAATAATAAAACTTTTAGTATAATGGATCTTTTGTATGAACTCGTCTCACCGTGAGACGATCTCATACAAGAGGGACCGACAGTCTTTTAATTTAATGTTTGATCAAAGTTGTTCATAAGATATCATATAATTATTTGGAGAAAAAAAATAGCAGTAGTTATCATATAAATGCAAAATAAAACCACATACAATCATAGATGAAGCAAAAATACACAATATTTTTAATTATTAATTTATATGTAAAATTCCCAAGTTTTAGAGAATCTAAAAATGAATAATTAAATTGAATTAAATGTAACGTAAATTAATATTTTAGATTATATATACCTTACGCATATTTGCTCCTCCTCAATTTATAACAAAAAAAAAGTTTTAGACAGCCGGCTCAAAATAGAATACAAAAATAATTAATTAATAAATACTGGATCAAAGGAACAGTTGCCCATTCCAGCTTTGTACAGGAGTGTCGTTTGCCATCAAGCTTAACTAATAGGAAATCAACAATAACTGGAGCAATCATGTATCACAAATTCTTACTGGAGACCGGCTTTATAAAAGACGTTTCAAGTTTGGGTCAGTCTAATTTTTAAATTAAAAAAAAAATAACTCAACTTTTTAAACAATGCTTTTTAACTTTCATTTTCAGTTTTTTTTTTCTCTTTCCTAACAAAAGTACTCATCTTCCTCTCTCAAACTCTATTTGTAGTTTTTAATCTCCATCTTCCTCCCTTAAACTCTATTATTGTTTATAAAATTCTGCATGTCAAAAGTTTTAAAAATAAAAAATAATAATTGTATTTTTTTTCTAGTATAATAATTAAACTTGGTTAGAATACTGACGTCATTATACTCAAAATATAATAAAACTGTACAAAAAAAGACATATTTTATATTTATCTATTATTGAAAAAAATACGTAAAAGAAATCTCCAACTAAATAATCCTTGAAGGGTAATAATAAATTAACTAATACTTCTACATGTGCGAAAATAAAATATAATCAACATAGTCCAAGCTTATGAAGATTGATTTGTAACATTCTCTAACGACCTTCATTACCATGTAAATGACGTGGAACTTTTGATAAAAATTTACACTATAAATCATTCTCATTATCATTATTTAGTACCACTGACCCAGTGGATCGTAACTTCTTTATCTTGTTTATTAAAAATAAAATACGAAGTGAGGTATTTTAAATATATTGTCATTATTTAATTTAACTTTATCTAATTGATAAAAAATTATCATAGCAAAAGTTTTCACACTTGATATTTTGACAAAATTTTGTAAATGTTTTTACTCAAAGATTATAAGATGATCATAAAATTAGGAGTGTGAGACAAAATAAAATTTTGCCTTAAAAATTTTTCAACTTAGATAACACTAATTAGCACTTAGAGAATTCTTATAGCTCAAAATTACAAAAAACAAGTTGAATATCATTATCACTATTATACCTAATAAATTCTGCATATTATACTAAATGAAAGACAAATAATTCATACACATACTTTAAAAAAAGAGTAATTTGCAAAGAAACACCTTATAAAACCAATTTTTTGTAAAAAAAAACACCTTTTAAGAGACTTTTTATTAAAAAACACCTTAAATCAATTTCCGGTGACTTTTGTCAACTTTCAGGCGTTGACTATTCCATTTGTCAACTTTCAGGCGTTGACTTTTGAGCTCAAATGGCATAGTCAACGCCTGAAAGTTGACAAAAGTCACCGGAAACTGCTTTAAGGTATTTTCTTTAATAAAAAGTCTCTTAAAAGGTGTTTTTTTACAAAAAAAATTTTAAAAGGTGTTTTTTTACAAAACACTGATTTTATAAGGTGTTTTTTTATAAATTTTCCTTAAAAAAATAAAAAATGACACCCATTGAAGCAGAATGTCTTATAATGTAAGTAGTTGAATATCATGGCCTTAAAAGCCTACTCCTATTATAAGATTTAAAGTGTCCAATAAAATTAACATTGGAAAATGGTGTAGCCAGCACCATTACTTCCCAGAATAACTAGAACACATCATTGCTTTGATATGCAAATTTATAGTACCAATCTCGTCCTAATTTCCAAGGTCATTAAAATTCAAAAGTATGAATGAATGATTGATTTTTGATGTCAATCAACCAAAAGATCAGAAAATCAAAATTCAAATGGATGAAAAGACTTTAAAAGATTTAATTTGAAACGAAAATATTATATGAAAGGAGATACGAGTCACAATAATGAAAAAAATACGAAAGAAAGTTATTTTACATAATTTAGACATGTGCAAAGATGAGGTACAAGAAATATATACAATTGGAAAGTAGGGGAGTAAAGAAGACAAGAGATATTGAAGATGACCTGATCAAGGGTGGGAGTAGATAAAATGAATAATTTAGACTTATATATTGAGATGGTAGAAAATCAGAATTAATGGAGAAGAAGAATTAATGGAATTAAAGTTTTGCCATAATTCTGGCATGGGTCCACCTAGGTCTTAGTCTGAATCATTTGATAACTTTATATATTGAGTTGTACAACTTAAAAGAATGATATTTAGTTGATTCAACAAACATACAAATATGAATTTTCGACCCACCTTATACTAATTTTCTTCATTCATTGCTTAACTCATACGAATATATAGGAGATGTCGACTGATAATCGAAAGATAATAACTAAACCTTTTATTATATAAAAAAATTTATGTAATTTGTTTAAATCATAGAAATAAATATACTACTTGAGTCCTAAAGATATATTCTAATTTAATTAAAATAATAAACTTATATAAATAAAAATGTGAAACATATATTTAGAACAAAAAAGTTGGGACAAATTTTTCTAAAAGCCAATAAAAAAAATGACCAAATTCATCATTGTTAGGGGACTTGTATCACTAAGATGAACAAACCAAATTTCCAATTACCAACAAACGACCACGTATTAAAAGAGAGCTTTATTTTTGTTGACGATACTCTACTAACTTACAAATATACAAGTATATAAGTCACTTTCATACAGAATTTTGAAAAGGACTTTAATGGGGACATTTTGCATTCAAATATTAGGTAAAGGCCCCCCCTCCCACCTCTATTTTTTATCTACTTGTTTGCTACCCACAAATTAAATTTAGGTATTTTCTTGAACGTAAATTTTTATATAAGACGATTTTACAATATAATTATTTTTATTGAGTTAATTTAATATATATTTAACATTTTAAAGAATTTTTTTGTAATTTAAAGTAATCACTTATGATTTTAAAATAATTAATCATTTTTATCAACATTGTCTAGCTCATCAAATAAGATTTTGTAGAATTATATGAAATAGTATTAAAAATTAGAGATTATTTAATTTTGTATTTATATTATACCATATTCTTTGTTGGTTGCAGCTCTCTGAAACGCCATAAATAAATATAGTTTTGGTATTTAATTAAAGTTTTTATGTATCATGATAAATGACCTAATTAAAAATAAATAAAAAAGATGGCCGGCAAAAATAAAATTAGATAGAAAGGTTGAATAAATCTTCATGTTAAGACTTTATTAATTAGTAGTAAACTAGTAAGTATGTACTTAATCATAATTAAATATTGTATTATATGTGATGTTTTGGTGTTTACGTACACAATTTTCTGTCCATAAATAATGATAATTACAATCTGTGACGAAAGCTATCACAATCATCAAACTATTACACGTTTTCCAGAGTTTTCAAAGATATGATACTGTTATTAGTTTACTCTACTTTTAATTAGAAGAAGTTGCTTAGCTTCTTTCATAGAACCATTAATTAATTCATATTTAACAGCTAGGCTAATACTAATACTAATACTAATACTAATACTAATACATACTATTAATCATTTAAATATATACAACAACTTATAAAGATCAGGGAGGACCCAACTAATGATGCTTAAGATCAACTCTCTTAAAAGCTCAAATTTAATGTTTCATATTTTTGTAAGGTTACATAATTTAGATAATATCTTTGATGTTAACGTTTTAAAAGGTTATATATTCATATCTTATTTACTTTATTTTATCTAATGTAAAATATTTAATGTTAAATATGAAAAGGGTTTAATTTATATTGTTTTTACGCATTTAGTCCACATAATTCTCTTATAATAAAGCGTGATAAGTGCAGGGTGCTTGAAAGTGAAAGTTTATTAAAGATGCTCTAATAATAAAGTTTATAATGTAAATTTTGATAATATACAATATTTTCAATGCTAGTGATAAAAAAAACCGTTGTTTCTTATATATACAACTTCATATACATTAATATTATATATTTTAATTTAAAAATAAATAACTATATATATTTTAATCCAATCAAAATAATATAATTTTTATTAAAGACTTGCTTATTCGTTTCCATATAAAAAGATAAGAGAGAAAAAAAAGGCGGAATAAAAAAAATGAATAAAGGGGCCATGCATGTAACAACTTTTGGTCTGAATATGTTGGGTTTGACTGTTAGTGAGTAGCAAACGTGCATCCCATAGTGCTGAGTCATATACATTGGAGTAATTAAAGTCGGCACGATCAACAAATAAATCAGGTCACTTTGAAAAGAATTAGTCTCATCTACTACACACATTTGACCTTTTAGCCAACTTATCATCAATTTTCAAAGATTGTCTTTTTTTTTTTTTTTTTTTTTTTTGTCTTTTAGTTCCTAACATTCATAATATTTTTTTTGAGTTTTGGTTATCAATATATTATTACACGTATGCTTTTTAATAAGCTCGATATGTTAAAAATTAGGTTTATGAGGCTAGTTAGGTGAGAATAAGGGTATGAGTTTTTTTATGAAAAATAATTAATTGTGTGGTTTTAATAAATAGAAAAATTTACTTTCAAAAATTTTAATCTTGATTGGTTTTTTAAAATTTCACCTTTGAATTTTTTTTTTTAAAATTCAATGTTTCTCATTCATTTTCTTCTAAAGAACTTTCCTGTAACCCTTATCCATTGTGGCCAATTTTTCTTTAAAAACATATTAAAAATGTCATTTATCTTCGTATTATTTGTCAATATAATTATGAAGAATAAGTAATTGTGTGGACTTTTATATATGTCAAGGCCAATGACAGTAATGGTAAGGGTCTAAGGCTGATTTACTTCCAAATGTCTTTTTTATGATTTCATTATCATTTAATACAAAATAAAAAGGTACGAAATGAAGGTTTATAAAAAAAAAATTAGACAAAACAATTGATTCAACTGAATTGTCTTACATCCTTAAAGAGAAAATGATATACAATTTAAAACTTGAGAAATTTGAGGAATAACAACTACAACTAATAATTAGTTTGGTAGTGAATTTTCTTTGGGCGTATAAGTGAGTTGTCTTTTTTTCTCCTTATTAAATTGTCTAGTCCTATATTCTAAAATCTATTATAGTAACAGAGCATGATTTATTATTGAGTCTTTGTAATTAGATATTTAATCTTACCACTGATCAAAAAACTCTTAATTGGATGTTCATTCCTCATGAGATTTATAACCCTTCTGGTAGAATTCTAGAGACACTTCAAGTAATGAGGTGCTGTCCCACGTTGAATAATAAGAAAGATAAGAGAATATGTTATTTTATAAACTTAAGAAGTAACTCTTGCTACTACCAATTGGTTTTAGTTGTAAACTTTTATTAAACGTATAAGTATGTTACTTCTACTTCTTATTTGATATGTCCAATTTCTAGACCCATTTTCTAAATTCTATCAAGACGTATGTCGTTAAAGTACAAGAATATATTACAAAATGTCTATGTGGCCAATTTTAAATCCTAGTGTGTAGGTTCATCATATGCTAGTGATCAACATGACATTATTGACAAAAAGGATTTGCATTTTAAGAAGTGTAGAGTTCACTTTATCTTTGCTAATAAGTGTGATAATTGTGATGGGGTCATCATGTGAAAAATAAGGTAATTAAGGGCCATATTTTTCCACTTAATTAAACTCCATCATTACAAGAGTCCATTAGCAGTAAAAGGCGATTAAATAAAGCAATTATAAGTTTATCAAAATCACATAATATAAAGTCCAAACCAAATTGAAAGTTCATACAACATATCATATTATGGTATGACTACAAAGGTAATTCGTAAGTGCTCTTATATAATGAACATACTTTCATAATACAAAACCTTTAATTGTCCTCTTTTCTTAGGACCAACCAAACAAAAAGGCAATTATAAATTGCATGAATAGTTCTCTAATTATGTAAAGATATTATATTGCCAATAATGAGTTCTCTTAACCATGTAATTAACACTATTAACCATGTAATTGCCAATAATTAACACTATTTTACTAAAAAAATATAAAATGTAAATATAGAAGATGAGAATAACTTGCAAATCTTACATTTTAATTAATAATTTAGCTTTATAACTTTAGCCCTTCAATTTGATTTCTAATATCAACCAAAAAAAAATTACAGTGATGATGATAGGCCTAGTCCCTAGAATATACTCTCTTCTATTCATTGATTTAGGTACATTTTTTTATTGGATTAATTCATTAATTATGTCCAATATCTATTTTTGTCATTTTTTTACCTTTTTATCCTTACTACAAAAATACAAAACAAACAAATACCAATATCTTTTATAGTTTTCCACCCCTTTTAAGTGGTCCCCCACCCCTTTTTAGTTTTTGGTACAATAGGAAAATATCCCTAAATATTAAATTGGAGGGTGTATTATACACCTCCATGATGAAAAGAATGTGTTAATGGTAGATGTGTTCATTCGGGTCATTGGGTCGATTTTAGGTTAAGTTTTTTTAATTCGTTTAAAATCGGATTTTGTGTCTGCATTAATTTTTACGTAATTATAAAATCATTATTAAATCGTTCAAATTGAATTCGATTACAAGAACGGCGAGATAGGTAACTATCCAATTGTCGAATCTGTTTTAATGAGTTCTAGTTTGATGCTCTAATGGAGGGAGGAAGTTTACTAACAATATTTGTCAAGTATAGTAATTAGGAAGCAACCATAGTCCATAAAAAAATATCACAACAACTTTCTTGGCCTACTTTCTTCATGATTGAATTATTTTTTGGGTAAGCAAATGGTCCTACAATTGGACAGAAACAAAAGGGAAACCCAGCTAAATCCATCTTATCTTGCATCACTTACCAAAATAAAAACCTTTTCTTCCAGACATTTCTTCCAATAATTAATTAGTGAAAGTGATATTGGGCTGCTTCAAACCACTTTTTTTTTAAAATCTTTTTTCCAATAATTATATTTAGTGAAAATCATTTTTTTATTTATCTTTGTTATTTCCTTAAGTCCGACTATTGGGATAAATGAGTAGAATTTAAATATTTTAAATACAAAATTAATTTTGTTTTTTATTAAAATGAAAAGTTGTGTATTAAAATAGAGAATTGTTCAAGATTGACAAGAGAAAAGGGAGTTTTCATTCTTATCCTTTTGATTAGGAGATGTGCTATTACTCCCTCCTATTAATTAAATGTTTGAATTTGATATTACACACTTATCTAAGCAATATATTAATTCTAAATAATTTTAATTGTATTTCATTAAAAGTTATAAAAAGTTTATATCAAAAATATATATAATTTATATTAAGATGAATTAAAAATAATTCAACGTAATTAGATTTTAACTTATATTGAGAATAAAATACAAATAAATAATAACTGATTAATAATACTAAAAAATAAAAAAAAAACATTTGATCAAGATAGAATAAAGTACTCATTAAGTTTGATGGAAATGTGTATTTATCTATGAATATCCAAACAATAATTAATTAATATGTTAACAATAAGGGGGCAAAAGATGTCAACTAAGGATATTCTAACAAGTTATCGTACAATACGTAGTCGACTCTCAAATCAAATGGTAGCTTTCTTTATATAACCTTATGAATTAAGTTTTTAGCTATAATTGATAGAAATTGATCATGATTGACTTGGAGGATAGTAGATAATAAGCTTTAGTATTTATGTCTATTTAACTTATAATGGATGGGTAGTCTAAAATTGATTTCATTAATCAAAATTGAATATGAGCTCGTTTGATTTGAAATAACCCTTTTATATATATATATATATATATGTATATATATATATATATATATATATATATATATATATATATATATATATATATATATATATCAAAATCATTATTTAGATATATGCATATACTAAAATTTTGATATTAACCCAATGGATATATTGCAATTGAAATCGAGGTCTGAACACCTTTGATGATAAATATGCAAATATCCATTAATTAATATATATAATTGCTTTTAGATGAAAACGAAATACTATCATGATCTACTCCTCTCTATTAATAATTGTAACTCTTTTTTATTATGTGAGATGTATTAGATAATAAACTATTAATATTAATAAATAAATAAAAAAAATAAGTAATAAATATCGTACCAAAATTGGCAGCACTGATTAAACCTAATTTACTCTTCATTAATTAATAACGTTTGGGGCGCCTTTCAAACGTTGACTTGTTACACTCCAAGATAATAATATGGAAGTTAGGACTGAGGATTTGTATAATTTGCCTTGTGTGTCTTTTTTCTTATGTATGTATATATTTATATAGAAAAAAATATTTGATGATTTATAAGCTTTGTTATCATAAAAATAAGTTCACAAAAATTGTGAAAATTAATATTACTATATATTCTTATGAATTTATATTACATATTATTCCGACAAACCAAACAATATTCCTCAATATCGGCTGATGAAAAATTAAAGCTTTCTCTTTTGCGCACAATGCCACTTCACTCTCTTCTGTAAACCAAGTGGTAATGCATATCCTCCTCTCTTTTAGTCTCTCTCATGAACAAATCTTGAATATACTTTTTTCTAATAGAAAGTGTTTCTGTATGTTTTTTAGACAATTAATTAAGAATTTAATTTCTTAATTTATAATTACTCAGAAATTAATTGCCGATGAAAGTTTGTCTTTGCTATCTTGTCAAACTATGCAGTAACATTGTTTGAGAAGATGGTCGTTTCAGTAAAATGCTATAAGGGGTTAGTAGGGTCCGGAATGTTTTTCCGGGGACTCACTCCGACGCCCAAGTCAGTAATAGTTTGAGACAGATTGCCTAATAAGTACTTCCAAGAGCACTATGGCTACAAGGTGGACTACTACTTAGGACTTATTTTGACGTAGGGTCTTTTGTGATTATATTGATTAATATCCGACAAATGTACTTTTGTGGATTATTTAAGTCAAAAGTAATTATCCTATTAGATTTATGATTGTGTAATTATAATGCTTCTCTAAAAATCAATGTGGGTCCTTGAAAATTAGATGTAATAACTCATTCGTAATAAATTACTTAGAGTTCTTTGTTTCTCTCTTAGAGTAGTTATTAGTTAAAAATTAATTACCCATTTTCTTTATGAGCTTCTTGATGTGTATTTATAGTCTATCTCTGTACATGTAGAACATTCCTCTGTTATTTCAACAATCCCTAAAATTCCTTTGCATGCCACTTGTAGTTGTTTTGGACGTGTCAAATTCCTCTTTTACTTTGGTGATTTTTCCTTTATTTTTCATGGCACTCTTTGCTTCTCCTATTAACATTTGTCCCGCTGGCTTATAATGATCTTCTATAATTGACTAGTGTCTTCCAACCGCACATGACCTTCCCATGCACTAATATTACTGTTTCAATGCTCCTTTAATCCTCTCATATGAATGTTGTCAGATTACCCTCTAAACTTACTAATTCCTCCCATATTCGTATGCCTTTGACTAATATTTTACATATACACAAACTCTATTTTTATTATCACAAATTGAATCCAAAATCTTTTTCTCAAAAAATAATATTTATTTTTTAATTGAGATATATAATAATTAATTTATCATCATATCCAGTGTATTCCGCCCATAAAAATATATATAATAACGAATTCTTAATACATAATTATTTATATTGAAAAATCAACTTATTTTTTTGTTACTTGGTAGGTTGGAGGCCGGATATCAATACGAGAATCGAATTTAGCTCACTTAAATAATAGTATTATGATAATTGTGGCTAGACCTGGGAAAACGGTCGGTCGGTCGGATTTTAGGTCGGATCAATTTCGGTCGGGTCATTTTCGGGTCGGGTCAGTTTCGGATCAGGTCAGTTTCAGGTTGGATCACTCTGGGTTTCGGGTAGGTTCGGATTGACCCAACGGGTTACCATAAAACATTAGAATATCCAATTGACTAATTCAACATAAAAAAAAAAAATCATTAAAATGTCTAAAAAAAATCATTAGAGAAATTACATGTATGATTTTCAAAAAATAGTTGATATGTCAGGTTCATTTAAGTGCAAGAAAAATAGGGGAATTAATACTTATTTTGAAAGACTTATAAGATACGCGCTTTATAAAAGTTATTTTGTTTATTATAATTGTAACGTTAGATAAAAATGACATTAAAATTATCTTCACAATTTTCATGTTGGAAAGATATACAACTAACTAAGTACTTATTTCGTCTTATAAGATACGCGTTTTATAATTTAGGGTAGCGACATTCGTTTTTTGAAAAGCTCATTCAAACGTGCGAAACGTTCGTATAAATTATATTGATTTGCTTACTGAAATGTAGAAGAATTAAAAACTCATTTGACTGATATAACAAGATACATGTATTCAATTAAGATGATTATAACGTCCTGTTTTTAAAGAAAAATAATTACGATGGCTAAAAAGACGTTAAATACTTGTTTTTTGAGATCTATTGATGAGTTTTAGGGTTCAAGTGATATACTCAATATGTTGGGATACTTTAAAAACTAAAATTTTATTTGAAATGAATTCTAACATTGATATTACTCTAAAAATTGATATTAAATCGGTCAAAACGGATCGGTTTTCGGTCGGATCATTTTCGGTCGGGTAATTATCGGGTCGGTCATGTTTCGGATTAAGTCGCTTTCGGGTCGGTCGGGTTCGGGTCCCGGGTTCATTTTCGGGTCGGATCAAATTTTCCCAGGTCTAATTGTGGCCATAAGACAAGATCTTACTCCAAATAAATCAACTTTATTCTAACAAAGCCACAACAGTTAACTGATTAGTTTAATTAAAATATATAAATATAATGTTGGTAATAGACACTTATAATTGTAACTTATTAAGGATGTATGTAAAAATTCAAAATAGAAACAACACAAAAACTAAATATATACACCCAATTTTACCCATTAATCCTATTTATTTTAAGCGTCTCTCCTGAAAAACCGTCTTTATAAGAAACGACTCTTCAGGCCCGGCCTAATAAATTTTTAAAAAGAGAAAAATCTAAAAATTGACGCGCGCGTCTGATTCTATTTAGAGTTGGTGTTATAACCTATTAAAGTTGGTATTATAACCTATTAAAATTGGTATTTGGAGTTGGTGTTATAACCTATTAAAGTTGGTATTATAACCTATTTGGAGATACCAACTTTAATAGGTTATAATACCAACTCTAATAGGTTATAATACCATCTTCAATAGGTTATAATACCATCTTCAATAGGTTATAACACAAACTTTAAATAGAATTACATAGCGTGCGTTTTTCTGGTAGTTATTTTTTTATTAATAATGGGCCGGCCCGTTTGAGACGCGTCTTTTATAAAGACGGTCTCAAGTAAGAATTTGTGATTTATTTTTAATCACTATTCATTTATCACTCTTAACTTGTATTTTATTTTTAATTTGTAAGTTAAAACATTGTCATATAAGATCTTATTTGATTCATCTTGATACAAAGATTATTATTATTATTATTATTATTATTATTATTATTCAATCTATTACATTTGCTACATATCTCTTTTACGCAGTTTAATATGTAATTTTAATCTTTTATATCTTAAATTACTTTGGTAAAATTCTTACTTAACCATATTTTTCCTATAAACAAATAGTACGACTAAGTCTAATATAACTATTATCTAGGACCAAACAATCATAACATTAAAAATGTATTTATGGCCCATAAACTTTAAGAGAATGGTGTAGTTCATAAAATAAAACAAAATTCACCCACTAGAATTGTTGAAGTGATTTTTAGGTGTAAAAATAATGTGAAGGTGTAAGAACTAAGAAGGTCACCAAATCATGTTAAATTTTTTAACAAAAAAATACATAAAATAAATTTCCCTCCCTATTTTTGGTCCATGCCTCATTCCTCACGCAAAATATTCCAATAATCTGCCCCTCAATTTATATACTCACTCTTTGATTCCATATTTCTCTCTCATCTCCCATTCTCTGTCTTTTTCCCTCTCTCTTAAAAGTGTTTAAAGCTTCAACCTTTTTTCTTCCTCATTTTTGCTTTGTTCAACTGCTTTACACATACCCACAAGAGAAGTTACAGTCTTTTTACACATACTCCATTTTTTTCTTTTAAAAGAAGAAGGAGAAACACATTAATTACCTTGCATTCTTTTCAAAATCTGTTTTGTTGTACTTCTGTTGCAAGATTCTGATAAAATAAAGTGTTACTATAAATGGGTATTTCTAGAATTTCATTGATTTGATTCTATCAAAAAAAAAAAATTTCATCTTTGAGTAGGTTGGCAACCAGTTTTGCTAAAGTGGGTATTTCATAAATCCATTGATTTAGCCGAGAAAATGAGTATAAGGCCTTTTTGATTGATTTTATTATGGATCCAGAAAGTGGGTTTTATCAAAATCAAATAAAGGTGAGACCTTAATTAAAAAAATTGCATGTTACTATGAATTTATTAGTTTTTTAATTACATATTAATTATTTCATTATTGTAATGCTAATTGCCTAATTTCTTTGTAATAATGATGCAGAAGAAAGAATCATGGAGGCAAGTTTTGATCTTGGCTTATCAAAGCTTAGGGGTTGTTTATGGAGATTTGAGTACATCTCCACTTTATGTTTACAAGAGTACATTTGCTGAAGATATTCAACATTCTGAAAGCAATGATGAGATTTTTGGGGTTTTAAGCTTTGTATTTTGGACTTTAACTATTGTTCCTTTACTTAAATATGTGTTTATAGTTCTTAAAGCTGATGATAATGGTGAAGGAGGAACATTTGCTCTGTATTCTCTACTGTGTAGACACGCCCGAGTCAACTCACTACCCAATTGCCAATTAGCAGATGAAGAATTATCTGAATACAAAAAAGATGTCGTTGTTGTTCCTACTGAAACAAGTTTTGGGTCAAGATTAAAATCTACTTTGGAAAAGTATAGAGTTTTGCAAAAATTATTACTTGTTTTGGCTTTGCTTGGAACTTGTATGGTGATTGGAGATGGTGTATTAACTCCTGCTATTTCTGGTAAGTTCTTTTAAAAAATTAATTTCATTTTTTTGGAATTTCTATGTTTTTTTTTGATAAATAATGGGTTTGGATTTAATTTTTGGATATGCTATTGGTTGGTTATTATTATTGATGAAGTTTTTTGTGGTTGATTTTTTTGTAGTATTTTCAGCAGTTTCGGGATTGGAGCTTTCAATGTCACATGAGCATCACAAATGTAAGAATCCTTGGCATTTATCTTATCGCCTACTGTTTTGCATGAATTAGAAACTATTTGGTTTATGTTAATTCCATAATTAGTATAGGTTAGGATTTAACAGTGTTGATTAGGACCTATGATTTTGTTTTAGCATCAGATTTAGATTTGTATGTTAGATGCTTTTAAATATTGATTTGTCTAATCATTGTTAAATATGCAGTTTGGTGATATGTATCACTAAGATGCCAATCAACTGTGACTCCTTGGATTTGTTCTTCTTCCTGCATAGTCTAATCAGAAACTGTGGCATGAATTTTTTTCATAAGTTTCATAATTTTCCTAACTTTATTAAGTCCGCATTGCATCGGCCATGTTGTAGAGACCCAATGTTGTAACCGAACCCAATTTAATCCAACTTAAAAATGGATTTACAATTGTGTAAAAACCAATATGGACATAAAATTCGATTTTGAACCGACCTGAAATATTTGATGCGAAATCAAGCCAATGATCCGAATAAACACCTCTACTCCTAACCTTATAAAGATGTAAAAAACGTGTTTGGGCCATTTCAAGGAATATCTCATTCTTTCGGATTACCGCATCATTGTGTCGTTACCGCAATCGCAACAGCTATGTACTATGTTACCTAGAATTAATCTTTCTGTATTGCTAGTGGATTAGGTTCACATTCCTTTGACCTGATTTTAATGTGATATTACATCAGTTTGTCTATGAATATCAGTATTCTTTAAGGATTTGAGTGCTGGGTGATGAATAGAAAGAATATTAACATCTATACTATTAAATATTCACTATTGATGTTGCTTTTAATTGGAAGTAAGCAACTTATACATTAATAACACATAATCAAATGTGAAACAATAATACTTTTAAGGCGCATATTATGTCATTAGATCATTATTCATTGTATTTTGGATGCATTTATTCGTTTCTTTTTATTTGCCTTCGCCTCAAATTGTTTTTTAAAATATGTTGTGACTTCAGAATTTTGATTAATACATTACATTGACTAATAAACACTTTAGTGGTTGAACTTATGAGCTACTTGGGTTGCAACAAAACTTAGTTTATCTTTTCTGTTGCTTAAGAACCCGTCATTGACTATTGACCGAATAAACAGCAGCCGTTATATATAATTGTGAAGAAAGAATGTTTCCTAGAGGGTACTTGCCAATCTTACCTTTATGCTAAATTGTAAGGGTAGGCTTAATTTTTTATCTTTGAAAATGAGAGTTGGAAAAATATATGCTTCTTTTTTGAAGTCTTTTATCTTTGACTCATTAAGATATGCTTCAACTAAAGCAACTTTTGGAAATAGGTAATGGAGTAACTTTCATATAGTAGCTTTAAGCTCAAGACACCTAGTGACTCAACCAAATGGCAAGATTTTTTATCATTTATGCTACATATTGAATATTCGGTATTCGAATTTTTTTATGGTGTGATCAAAGGAATTTTATCCTGGTTGTTGGCTTCCTGCCCACATTTGAATTCCATAATTCACAATCTGAAGTTTTATATTGACGAAAACTCAATTTGGACTTCTGAATTCTGTATACTGCCGAATCTGGTTCAAAATAAGCTTAAATCTAGCTGTAGTGAAGTCAAATAATGTCACACAAGCTTATTTTCCCAGTTATAGAAAGCATTTCGATTTTGATCCACTGGATACTGAAATTCATGATTAATGGATTCTATTTACTTGTGTACATGAGTTAAAGTGTCAATTTTTAAAAATAATGAGGCCTAGTTTTCCACTTGTAAGTGAAGGATGATGATGTTTAATCTATGGAAGGATAAGAAATTATTGCTATTAGAATGCCCATTTGTTACCCGCATGTAATTTGTCCCATATCGGAGATTTTATAAACTTGAAGAGTAACTCTCACTACTATCAATTGGCTTTAGTATGTGAACCTCCTTTGGGCTTATAAGTGAGTTACCTCTTCTTCTACTTGTTTGGGTTGTTTAGACCCATTTTCTAAATTTTATCATATTATTAGAGCTCGATTTGTTGTTGGGTCTTTATAAAATGGTCATTTAATCAAAATCACCAGTAAAGAGGCTTTAATTGATGTTCATCCCCAAGTTTGTAAATTGTAACCCTTTTGGCGGGCTAAAATCTAAGGAAACTCATAAACACAAGTGAGGGAGTGTTAAAGTATTCATTTGTTATTCGTGAATTATCCCACATCGTAGATTTTATAAACTTGAGGAGTGACGTCCTTTGGGCTTATAAGTGGGTTACATCTTCTCCCCTTGTTTGAGTTGCCCAAACACATTTTCTAAATTCTATCGGTCGCAAAATTCCTTTCTGTTTTCCAACGTTTTGTGTGAAAAAGTCATGGCTGTTTTTCTTTTCAATAGTGAATCGTGTAGGCTATCACTTGAATTTTGATGATTAATAACTTTGGATTATACTTCTCGGTCACTCTTTGTTCTTTTACTAGATATTTGCTCCTAAAGTTTCGTACTCCCTTTGCAAGGCAGATGTGGAAGTCCCCGTAGCATGCCTCATACTTGTTGGCTTGTTCGCGCTTCAGCATTTTGGGACCCATCGGGTGGGATTCTTGTTTGCACCTATAGTTGTGACCTGGCTTTTCTGCATCAGTGCCATTGGGTTATATAATATCATACACTGGAACCCACATGTTTATCAAGCACTCTCCCCGTATTACATGTACAATTTTTTGAAGAAAACACAAGCTGGTGGTTGGATGTCTTTGGGTGGAATTCTGCTGTGTATCACAGGTAACATATTTCCTAGAATTTCAATATCTTTTATGTCTGCCATGTGTTGACTTTGCAATGGCATATTGCACATGTGCAGGTTCAGAAGCCATGTTTGCTGATCTTGGGCACTTTTCTCAATTATCAATTAAGGTATTTCTCTCGCCTAAAGCCCATTTCATAAGTCGAGCAAAATGTCACTTTTTTGTCGTTCTACTGTAATTTGCTTAAAGTTTTTCCTGTTTACGATAACTTACTAGTAGATGTTGTACCGCGTCTTCCTTTTGGCACATTGTTACGACAATATGCTTGCTAATGCCAGAGCATTTAAATGGTCGACATTTATTTAAGATCCTATTGTTCAATTCATGTTTCTTTTATCTTTCTCATTTAGAGGTTTAACTCGTGGTCTACGTCTTATTTACGTGTTGTGGCCCAGATTGCCTTTTCATTTGTTGTGTACCCCTCATTGATTCTTGCTTATATGGGGCAAGCTGCCTATCTATCAAAACATCATGTGATGGCCACTGGCTACCAAATCGGATTCTATGTTTCTGTACCAGGTAGCCATCTTTTTCCAGATTTACCGCGTAAGAGTTTTCCCCCTTCGGTTCATAGTTTGAGATAAGCTGCAATTACATTTGGCAGAAAAACTGAGATGGCCGGTGCTTGGAATAGCAATTTTAGCAGCAGTAGTCGGCAGCCAAGCAATAATTACCGGGACTTTCTCCATCATTAAGCAATGCCAGGCCCTTGGATGCTTCCCTCGGGTTAAAATTGTGCATACTTCGTCCAAGATTCATGGACAAATTTATATCCCCGAGGTCAATTGGACATTGATGATATTATGTTTGGCCGTCACTATTGGATTCAGAGATACAAAGCGCATGGGCAATGCATCTGGTATGTTCTCGTTTCAGATTTTTCGAACTTTTCCCCCACTCCCTCTGGAAAATCTATCGAGATACCTAACTGCCTAACCTATATATGGATATGTCCTTCCAATTTTAGTAATAAAGTGATGCTAATTCTAAATACGGGCTACCACATTTAAATCATGCTTAAACTAAGTTCGAAGAAATGATTTCATGTGGAAAGATTGAATCCGTCATCTAGTTTTGAAATATTTTGAAACGCATGTCAACGTGGCATATAAACATGTGCTTATTATGTTTGAACCTAAATAAGAAGCAATGATTGTCGGTTAAACAGGTTTGGCTGTCATTACGGTAATGCTTGTGACGACATGCCTTATGTCACTTGTTATTGTCCTATGTTGGCGCAAAAGTGTGTTTGTAGCACTTGCTTTTGTAATATTCTTTGGCGCCTTTGAAGCACTCTACTTCTCAGCATCCCTGATCAAGTTTCTCGAAGGAGCTTGGGTCCCGATTGCCCTATCATTAATCTTCATGGTTATAATGTACATTTGGCACTATGGCACCCTCAAGAAGTACGAGTTTGATGTCCAAAACAAGGTATCTATTAACTGGCTTCTTAGCTTAGGGCCAAGCTTGGGCATTGTACGAGTCCGTGGCATGGGCTTGATCCACACTGAGCTTGTATCCGGGATCCCAGCTATTTTCTCACATTTTGTCACCAATCTACCGGCTTTCCACCAAGTACTAGTTTTTCTTTGCGTCAAATCGGTGCCTGTTCCACATGTAAAGCCTGAGGAACGCTTTCTTGTGGGTCACATTGGGCCAAAAGAATACCGGCTTTATAGATGCATCGTGAGATATGGGTATCGTGACTTTCACAAGGATGACTTTGAGTTTGAGAATGATCTTGTTTGTAGCATAGCAGAGTATATAAGGACCGAGAGTAATAAGATAAATGGATCAAAGGATGAGTCGGACAAGGATCATGATGAGAAAATGACTGTTGTTGGAAGTCCCTCTACCTATGTTGATGGGATAAGGGTACATGAAGACGTTGAGCACAACGAAGATTTACCCGGAACTTCCGAACTGAAAGAGATACGATCACCAATCGTAACACCAAAGAAAAAGGTGCGGTTTTTACTGCCGGAGTCACCAAAAATGGGTGACGGAGCCAAGGAAGAACTTCGAGATCTAATGGAAGCCAGAGAAGCAGGAATAGCATACATACTAGGACATGCTCATGTACGAGCAAAGCAAGGTTCGAGTTGGGTTAAGAAGATTGTGATTAATATAGGCTACGATTTCTTGAGACGAAACTGCAGGGCACCGTCGTACCCGCTTAGTGTTCCTCATGCATCGACGTTAGAGGTAGGTATGATCTGCCACATTTAGTCACAATGTAATGCAACATGATTTTGAGTATACTTTGTAAATGATGTATTTTTTGTTTTTGTATATGGAATGGCCACCATGTTTTTGCTTAATTGAAAGGGTAATTATAGAGAAGCAGATCAACAAAATTATCGGATTCGACGATAATATTTTTTAATGTAATATTATTGAACTTTTGTTCAATGTGGAAGATAATAAGAGTCATAGATAACATACGTTTAGTTTGATTAGCATTAAGAAGGGAAATGGGACAGACACACAGAAAATGAAAGGAACACTCATTTTTTGGCATTAAATACTTCTAACTACACCTATTTTTGTTATTACTAAAAATGATCAAAGGACTCATGATATTTTTATTTATACAAGGAAATATTATCCAGGAAACCCATTAAAAAATAATTAAAAAAATTTATTTATACAGTGACACTTGACAGTAAATATTCATAGCTTGTTTGGTTGGGTTGATATTAATTAGTATAAAAATTTGAACTCCTTATAAATGATAATACGATAAAATGAATTATCTTTGATTAGCAATTAACATAAGAATTTAAAGTTCAAATATAAAACTTAATTCCTTGCCTAAGAAGGAATTTAATCATCATAGCACCCTCTTGGTAACCACAAATTCTTGTACTAATTGATGTTTTCATGTGCAACCAAACATAAATTTAAATTACAACATTTTTGCAAGGAAAATTATATCCTACGAAAAATAGTTCTTAAAAAATTATTTTTTATCCAAAATTATATTAGCTTTTATTTGAATTAATTTTTTCTTCACTAAAAATATACAATCGCCTTAACATTGATCTTAACTTATTCAACGTTATTTGAATTTGATTTTTCTTATCTAACTACCGTTTTTAAAATAAGCTTTACATAATCTAAAATCTTTATCAAGACATATATTGATGTTATCTAGTTGTGAGTATAGTTATTTGTTGATCGCAAATTCTTGTAAGAGACTATCTCTAATTGGGCTGACTCATTATATATTTTTTAAAATATTGTAAGTAGGCATTAAGAATGATGTAGTAGACATTTAAGATATTGAAAATAGGCATTAAGGATATGGTAAATAATCATTAAGTATAATATAAGTAGGTATTAAAAATACGTTAAATAGGCATTAATCTTTAATGGGTTGGGCTTGAGATATGTCTCTCAAAGAGACGGTCTCTCAAGAGACTAGCTGGTTGTTAATTATCTAAATAGTTATTAATTGCGTGGGTAGTTATTATTAGATGTACAATTATAGCTTTATAGCAATTAGATATTAGATAAGGTTGTGAAGTATAAGTAGATAAAAGAAAAAAAACAATGAATTAGTGGGGATGACCCTTGGCTCTGATGCATCAATTTGCTTAAAACATTGTGGTTTGATGACTCTCAAGTCTTATCAATCAAATGCATAAATAATTGCTTCAAATGTGTGTTACACTCAGCTGATTGGAAGCATTTGCTTAGTCATTTGAATTTCTAACCATTTCAATTGGTGGTTGCGTAGACACCCTTGAAGTGACTCAAGTTTGCTTGGACACTCCTAACACTTGAAGTGACTCAAGTGTCACCTCATCCTCCACTACTTTAAAATATTTGTTAATTTTGGAGTTAGTTTAAATATATTCTCGATTATGAATTCTTGTAAGACACGGTCTTATCGTGGGATACACCTTATATATGGGATGAATAATCTAACTAATACAGATTATTAGCATATAAGCTTCTAATTTTATCGTTATTATACTGAGAGACAGTCTCTAACTAGAATAGCTCTGATATCGAAATGCAATGAAAAATTAAAATTAAGAAACTATTAATAGTTGTTCATCATACATAGATAAATTCATTTTTTGTTAAAAAAAACTTTAATAAGAAAAGTAAATAACCACTAGTCACCATTGAAAAATTCTTCCAACTCAATGTTTTTCTAGTGTAATGGCCTTGACGTCTTTTATGATAGATCACAAATAAAATAATTAAACAGCAAGTCTTGTATGAGACTGTCTCACCGTGAGATAAGCCTATACAAGCAGTCCATTAGCAAAAAAAATATCAAAAACAATGAAATTTAAATTGTACAGAGAGCAGTTTTTTTAAAAAGACTTTCAGTTGATCCAATTATGACTGTCTTATGGTGAGATGAAACAATTTAATAAAAAAAAATACTCCCTCCGTTTCTTTTTGATCTTCCACATTACTATAACGGGTAGTTTCAAAAGTTCTTCCACTTTAGAATACTTTCTATTTTTAGAAAGTTTTTATCTCACTTTTACCCCTTAAAATCCCCCTTTTCTTTTAATGTACCCATTTTCTTTTATTTATAATTATTTTCTCTCTCATACTTCCAATACAATCATTACTTCACACTACTATTTAATTAAAATAATACCCAGTACAACCTCATACTTCCTATACAATCATTACTTCCCACTATTATATAATTAAAATAATACCTACTACCACCAAAGATTCTCTTTTTCTTAATCTTTGTGAAATACCCAAATAGGAAGAACAAATAGGAACGGAGGGAGTAAATAATAAAAAAATGAAAAAAAAAATTGGAGTAGACTAGGATTTTAGTAGAGGAAGTTTTGGGCTTGGACTGACCCCGTGATCATAAAATTTGGTCCTCAAAAGGCCCAATCATTCATAAGCCTTGAAATGCTGAACAATTTTTGTAGTTGGGCGTATCCACATATGCCCCCTACCTCTTTGGGAAGCAACTTGATCCAATCTAATATATAGTGCCGTTTTATTTGGGCATAAATTTTCATATAAAATTGTCTCACTATGAAATAGTCATACATTAAGTTAAATAGCTAAACTAAATTTATAGAAACATTTATTTTCATATTTGATATATATTTTAACTGAGATAATATTTAATATATTTTAATGAATTAAAAAAAGTGCTTAGTATATTAGTTCACTAATCAAATAAAACATTGAAATGTAGTTATCTTTCAGAATCAAAACCAAATAAAAGTGGTCTACGCCTAATTTTGACCAACTTGCTTAGGTGAAACTCCCTTTTCTACCTTCAAAATATGAAATCGTTAAGAGTAATTACAAATAAATTATCAGTAAAATTAAAAATATATATATTATTGCCCATCATTGTAGTCCTTTTACCAACTAATGAATAATTATATGATGATAATTTAAAATGAAATTTTCATATACGGTGATCATTTTGGGAGTATAAATATCAAATTAGATAGTAATTATGAGAATTTTCTTAAATAATTTAAAATCTAAGTAATTATGAAAACTATTTTTCTACTTTAAAATATTTTCTATGGAAATTTCACGTGGTGACCTAGAGTTTTTGGCTTTCTCACAAATATTTTTAAAAATCCACGAAGTGACCTCGAGCTTTCAACTTTACCATGTGATAGACAAAATGTTAAGTTTTCCTTTAAATTAAGTATTTATTTCGACTGAAGTTTGAAATATGTGACAATTAAAATGTTCACAACATTTTTTTTTTAAACAAATTATCATTATCTTGGATAAAAATAGCAAAATATTTAAGAAAAAAATACAAAAATTCAAAATTATCATCTGAAATTTTCCAATTATCTATATATGTTTTGTTATGCATAGTGTATGATGGTTATTTTTAATGCAAATTGCTTTTTTTTTAACATAGGAAGCTAACCAACTCATAAGTATCCACTATCCAACTATCCTCCACTTTCTCCGTCTTTCATCACTATCCCAATTTCATTTCTTCAATCTTCTTCTTTGTGTAAAACAATTTATACAAAGCCGATAGTTTGGTAATTATACATCAAATCAATTTTTATTTTTTTTATTTTAACATGTCTTAGTAGTCATTAACTAAATATATTTTTCTCTTCATCATAACGGATTTACCTTTCCTTTCCTGTTCGGATTTACCTTTTCTCCTTTCATTTACAGTATTTTTTATTTTGATTTTTCCTACTTATTTGTATTGTTTGTATTTTTACATAATGACCTATTATTTTATTTTAATCTTATTTATATATTTTAACTTTAATTTAATCTTATTTATATAATTTATTCTCTTTTATTATTTATTCCTACTTCCTTAAAATTTAAATACTTCTATAGACAAGTGCAATTTATCCAATCTAGATAAACCAAAGAAATCCCCCCATTTGTCATGCCTCTTGCGAAATCTGCTCATCTTACCTTGTGTCAAATTGTGTTATATCAATGCCTGTCGTAAATAGTACTACATCATGTCATATCTTAGACATGTCATTCGTGAGCGGCCCGCGTGACCTAATATTTTTTTAACATTTACTTTCTTTTCTATTTATTTTGCATTAATTATCATTTTAATCCATTTTATTAAGTACCATTTTTATTTTCAGATAATAGTTTAACACTATTTTTTATTCTCATTCATGTATGTTAACTCTTGTTCTAATTCCATCAATATAATTCGTTTCTTTATATTTATTTATATCAATATCCAGTTTTTATTTAAAATCTCTGTAATTCTCAGTGTTGCAATTCTATTAGAATAGAGGGGTGATACTACTAATAATTTTTTTAAAAAAAGAGACTATTAGATGTACTCTCTACTTTCTATTAAATTTGCATTATTTTTTATTTTAATTCGTCTCACTTAATTTGTATAATTTTTATTTTTAGACAATGATCCACTAATTTCTTTTAATCTAAATCATACATTTTAACAATTATTTAATTTCATCCACATAATACATTCTCTTTGTTTACTTATTATCATGTTTTAAAAATATGAAGTATCAATTTCTCGATGCAATTCAAAAAAGGGAATAGTATAAACTATGAAATCATATTAGACAGATGTTGACATTTGAGCGTGGAGGAGAACATTCTACGTAGAAGTGGGGCCCAATACACTTTTAGGAGTGGATAAACATTAGCTCAATTTCTTTTAATCTTTTTGTTTATTTTTACGTTGCTTTTATAGTTAAAATAAAAATAAAATGAAAAAAACAGTATGTAGTATATGTAGCACTCCTTATCCACATGCGAGAGTGGTCCCAAATGAACATAGGCTTCCGTTTAATGCGGCGAATTGATAAGCTTCCTTCCCACTTTTCCTGTATCTACCCCCCCCCCCTACGTATTTACCTGTCTTTTTCACTTTTCTTTTTTCTTTTTTATATTTACTTCTATTCATATTTAAGTGTCTCATTTCTTTTATACACTCTAACCAATACACTTATTCGATCCTTAATATATCTAATCATGCGTGATTAAAAATTATAAAAAGGTTGATATTAATAAACTTTACATTAAAACGAATCAAATGAGATCCCACATAATTGTATTATAACTTATAGATTAGTAATAAAATATAATTTAAGAGTGATAAATAAATAGTATCCTAAAAATAAATGGGACACCTAATAAGAATATAAGAATAGTAGGGAGTATTTAATTCTTATTTGTAGTATTATCCTACGTATATACTCCTGGATGCGATGTGCTTTTCCTCCAAAATTTATTTTATTTGTATCACATTCAAAATTTTAATTTTAATTTTGAAATAACAGTTGAACGCAAGGCTATCAATTAGGGTTTTAATGTTATTGATTTTTTGACATGATACAGAAGTTAATATAATAGATGATTACGAATTCAAATTTCATTTCATACATCATTTTAAGTGAAATTTATGAGTTTAAATACAAAAAAAAATTAAAAAAAAATTCAAAGTTCGAATCTCATTTACCTGCCATTTTTCGTGGAACATTAACATATACGTGTAAGTGGATAATTACCACTATATATGAGAAAGGCACGTGTTGTTTTCACAATTCTAGCCCTAAGAGCTCTTTTGTTAAAGGGTGCAATAGAGTATTAAGATATCGTCTTTAATCATAAATTTAAATTTTTGATTTGTTAATTGATTTTTTTATAATTAAATAATAGAGATAAAAAGGAGTGTTGGATTATATGAATGAATTATGTCCATGATCAAGCAGGCGCCTCGATCATCAAGGTATCGATCTCATTAAAAAACAACTAAGCTCAATGAGTTAGTCTATTATAAGTTTTTGATTAAGTTGTTTCATTGATATTGTATCAGAGTCAGCGTGATGAAAAGGTCAAAGATTCGAATTTTAACCACCCTTCAAATTTAAATGAAACATTTTGCGTAAGGAATGAGAAGGGTCTGTGCTGCATCCAACATTTCTAACTTAAAGGGTTGTCGTGTAAAAGGATGTGTTAGAGTATATAAAATATTTTAGAATCTTAACCATCAGCTTAAGTTGATTTTTAAAGACCCAAAATATGTTATATATTCTAACAAATTATTCATTAGAAAATCGATTCAATTATATCAAATAAACTATTTAAGACATTATTATTAATTTTTTTGTTTTAATTGGTCTTATGGGATCAATTAACTAAATTATAGATATATTATTATGACAATTATGAGGACGTTGTTAGATCGAAGATTTAATTATGATGAGATATGGATTTTGGGGGATAAATTAGTAGGGATTTTAGGTATAAATTACTTAAGAGTAGTAGAAGTTTCATTCATTTTTTGCTTGTAGTAAGTTGGATTATTTTATCTAATGAACTGTTTTTTAGAAACATTGAGACCCCGACTTTACCATATTGGTGTATTTATAAAGTTATGAGCTATTATATTATGATTTATGAGTTTGAACAAATACTTCTTTTGTTTTTACTCATTAGCAACTAAATATTGAGTTTTGCTATGAATAATTTCATTTTAACGGCCCGTTTCATATCGGTATTAAATATTAGAAATGATAATAGAAAGTTAGTATTATGTTGGTAGAAATATCTCTCAACAAGATAAATGGTCATGGTTATACTCCTACAATCTCATTTTCTTTACAAAATTCATTCTACACTACAACAAATTTAACAAAATTTATTCCACACTACAAAAAATTTAACTTTTTGCGAAATTAAATTTAGTGGCATTAAAAAAATGCCACTGATTTATATCTTTAGTGTAATAATTGTTGAATTTTATTTTAATTTCTGATTTAGTAATACTTTATTTGGCCTTAGGTGGCATATGTAATTATTGCTACAGTCTATAATATTTTCATTTGTTCTTCCCATTCACTTTTTGTGCAGATCCCGATGCAAACTTAAAAATCAAATAATTTTTTAATTGTAAATTTTTAAAATTCTAAAAAGTTGATATTTAAAAAATATATATTGAGACGAATCTATCAAGATTCCACATGAATATGTTTTTTAAAATAGAATGATGAGAAATCCACTATAAATTTGACACTAAAATTTGTAAATTCTATTTGAGAATAACATGTGAAAACGAAGGGAGTATGTTGCAAAAAATTTTAGTATGATTTATTATTATGCTGCTAAAATGTTTAACAAATGTCATTAAATCCACTATATATTGTTAAAAATTTAAAGTAGTGACATTTAAATTAAATGTCGCTAAATATATCACTCTAAAAGCAAATTATATTCTACTACCAATGCATTACCACTTAAACATATGCTATTAGGTGGTAATGAAAAATTGTGAATAAAAATCTTTCTTATGATCAATTTTTCATTACCATGTTAATGAGTAATGACAAGATACATATTATGAAAATAATTTACACTACAAATTATTTTTATTACTACCAATTTAATTTGTATTTAACTTGAGACCGACTCTCATCCAAAATCATTCAAAAATACAAATACACAAAACCATTATAACTTTTGATTTAATTTGCAATTGATCGAATCCAGTTTTAACTACACAAATATCCTATAAACATGACTTAAAGAGAATGTGTTGCACTTATTTTTATTTATTTTAACGCTGATAAGTTTACATATATAAGAGTTGATAAAATCTTATAATAAAATTTAAATAAATTAGGATAACACATGTACTACTTGTATTAATTCACAAAATAATTACCCTCTTCATTCTCTAATATTCTTTCTATTTGAAATATTTCATCTTAAGGAGAAAGAAATTTAATTATTATTTTTGGCACATATTTAAAAGATAAAATAACCATATGAGATCTTATTAGATTCGTCTTAATCTATAATTTTTTATTTTTTATTTTTAATAATTTTTTTAATATATATTTAGAGATATTAAGATTTAAATTTATATCGAAAACTGTGAAAAAGTAAATAAAAAAATAATTTTTTTTTTATAAAAAAATGGAGACTACTATAGTCATAGTAGATCACTGCACTCCTCCACCAACTAATAATTGAATGGATAAGAACAGGATAGTAGCCAGCTTGTTACCTCAAAACAATAAAAAAAACAAAGAATTAAAAACAAATAAATTAAAGTCTGTTGAGTTGGAAATAGGTAATTCTTCTATGTCATTAAATTTATCTCGTTTTTTTTATTTCGTGAAATAAAGTCTGTTGAGTTGAAAATATGTACGTACTCCTTCTATTTCACAAATATATATATATATATATATATATATATATATATATATATATATATATATATATATATATATATATATATTATACATTTGAATTACAAAATTATAAATAAAAAATTTAAAAACAGTTGACAATATTTAATTAGTTATTTTCAAATTCTCAACTTAATAGTAATAGTGAAATAAATTCAAATTTAAATTTGTGAGTATCTGTTAATAATATATAGCTAATATATAGCTAGCTAGTATCACTCTTAATAGTATATTCTTCTACTACATACTTCTTCCGTTTCAAATTAATTGCAACATTAGAAAAATAACACTTTTTATTTATCACTCTTAATTTGTGATTAGTTTTTAATCTATAAGTTAAAACATAATTAAGTGAGATCTTGTTTGATTCGTCTCATTGTAAAGATTATTAATATTAAATTTTTATAATTTTTTTAATACATAATTAGAAATATTATGGATTGAATTAATATATTGAACTGCGTGAAAAAAAAAACATTACAAGTAATTTAGAACGGAGGAAGTAGTTAGTATTCAATTACTCATTTATTTTACAAGATTTGTACTATTTTTTGTTTTAATTTTTCTAAATGAATTTATTCTATTTTTAATTTTAGATATAATTTTATCACTTTTATTTTATATACTATTCTTTATCTATTTATAAATATTTCATTATTTTAATTTATTATCTTTAACGTTTTTATTTTCTTGTCAAATCAAATGAAGTAAAATAAAGACGTAGGAATACCTAGAATACACGGACACTTCTCTAGACCGGCGTGTCCCGTGTCGGACACGTGTCGGACACGGACACGCGACGGACACGCGAAAATCCGTGTCCGACACGCCAAATGAAGTGTCCAATATTTTAATATTTTTTCGGACACGCGGACACGGCATGGACACGGCAAGGGACACGACAAGCAGTCAAGGACACGTTTTTTTGAAAAAAAAATAAAAATAAAAGTTGAAATGTTGTTCTTGATTTTTTTGTATATCCTCTTTGAATATTTGTTAATTGCTATTTGTTAAGGTTAAATTGTTAATGTGTTATTTGTTAATCTTAAATTTTTAATCTTAGTGTTTGTAATTTGAATTTTGAAAAGTTGAAATGTTGTTTTTGATTTTTTTGTATATCCTTTTTGAATATTTGTTAATTGTTATTTGTTAATGTTAAATTGTTCATGTGTTTGTAATTTGAATTTTGAAAAGTTGAAATGTTGTTCATGATTTTTTTGTATATCCTCTTTGAATATTTGTTAATTGTTATTTGTTAATGTTAAATTGTTAATGTGTTATTTGTTAATCTTGATTTTTAAATCTTAAATTTACCTATTTATTTGGTTTTCTTTGATTTGGTTTGTATGACTATTTTTAAATAGTCATGTTGTTTATTTGGTACTTATTTGTATTTTATGTGTGTTTTATGTTTTTAAAGTGTTTATTTACATATATCAAATGAAAGATTGTAAAATTATCTTTAATTTGATATATTTATTATATTACCATTTTCGTGTCCCCGTGTCCGCCATTTTTAAGTTGACGTTTTCCCGTACCCATGTCGTGTCCGTGTCCGTGTCCGTGTCTGTTTTAGTGCTTGAGGAATACTACTCTTACCAAAGGCAAGATAAGGATAAGTATGATCCAACGAAAAAGAGATTTATTATTCATTATTGGCCTTTGAGTTTTATGGTAAAAGTAAAGACGTGTACAAATTTATCCCACGTGGTATATCACGTGTCCGAAGCATATACATCCGTCGGTGTTTATAAAAGCCCAGCTTTGATGGTTTTTCTATTAACATGTTTTGGGGTATTGACAACTAATAAGTGGGGTCCATAGTGAAATGGCATTGATTACGTGGCATGTTTTAATTGGTCAAAGGAGGGTGGCTCAGTGTTTGAGAAGAAGTGTTGGATTTGAGGTTTCGTCTATTGTCTTTATCTTTAGGGTTTCCCATTTTCAGGTTGGTGCAATCAGCAATGCATATGCTTTCATTATATTTATAGGGTACATATCTTTTCTTTTCCAATTTTGTACCATTTTCATATTCTTTTTTACATTATTGCCATTTCTTCTTTATGTTATTGCAAATTTGGAACATTCTAATCCTTTCAACTCTGTGGTCTTCTTTAATAAGTTGCATTTTTTTAATAAAAATTTAATACATATATATATATATATATGAAAGTGTTTATTCGATTATGGGGTCAATTTCGAGTAAGGTGTTTTGAGGCAGTTTAAGATAGGATTTTGCGTCCACATTGATTTTTATTATTTTAAAAAATTCTTTTTAAAGTCGAGTTAAGTTGCATTTGGTTTCAAGATCGGGTAAATACCAGTCTATTAGATCTGTTTTCAACACCTCTCAAAACCAACAAAAATTAATATATGGGGTATTTTTAATTTATATAGCTTTTATGTAGTTAGATATATTCTAAATTTAATTATTGTCAAAAGTTATCAATTGAACTTCCTTACTTGGTTAAGAGTTGAATGCAAATATTAATTATTATGATTATGATTTTATTGGCCCGTGAATCTAGTTATATAATATTTTTTTAATCATATTTAGCTAATTAGGTGTAATTGTTGGTTGTTATTTGTAAAATAATTTATAAAGTCAAAAACATGTTTTATTTATTTTATTTTATTTTCAATTTTACCTTCATATTAATAACATTTGAGCTAAGGATTGATTAAATATTAAAACATCAAATAAAGTTTCTGAACATATTGTGGTTTGAATCTTAATATAAGCTACAAAATTAATAAAAATATACTATTATGAGTATAATTTAATATACTATTTCTCCTAAATTTTAGAATCAGTCAAGAAAACATTAGAATTCTTATTTAACTTTATAAAAGTATTTTTCTAGAATATTTCTGTTATAAAATTGAGATGGATGGATCCTTTGATAAAATATGGTGCAAAAAATTATGGCCATATGAATGGATGACCTAGTGGCCCGTGGGCACTAATTAAAAGAATGAACTTTCAACCTCTTACATGTTCAATTTCCATCCTGATATAATTCTCTGATTTATATATATTTTTTTCCAATTAATTATATGCCGACATATTTCTGTATACATTAAGGAAATTATTTAATAGGAGTATCAAAGGTATAAATATTAATTTATGCCCAACGAAAGTTATCTTTAATTAAAAAAGTTATCACATAAAAGAGAAATATATTATTCAAAAGCAAATGTCACAAATCATACTATTCAGTAATTTTGCTGTAAAATGGTAAATGACGACTCATAAGAGCTTTGCAAAATGTCATTATTTAATGATTAACACAATGTGTCAATTAATTAAATAACTAATTGCAAAAACCAGTACAACATTTTAAGCCTGTTTTAAGAAAAGGTTACTTATTCTAAAGATCTTATGACGGCAAAATATTACACCCTAATAATAAGCTCTAGAGAATAATTGTCAATTTAACATGTATGTCATACATAGGAATTTATTTTAAGAGTTTATTTTAAATATTGTGATATAATAGGAGTATATAACGTTATTAAAATCATAATCATCATAATAATCATAATCATAAATACTGATAAAAGAACTGGAATATAAGTATAGCACATGATGATTTCGCAGATTTTCCAAATATATTAATTTGATAGGACTATAATTTATTGCATGACAACTTATTTTTCTAAATAAATTTAAACTTAATATTATTACATTAATTCTTTATATCTAATTAAAAATCATAAATAAATTAATTAAAAAAAAAATATAATTTATACGTAATTAAGAAAGTATTTTTGAAAAATATATTAATTTAAGTTATCGTCATAATTATAGATATTAATAAAAAGAGTTGAAAAATAACAAATGATGACTTCTTAGAGGTTTGCCAAATAATCAATTTGGTATTTACATACTTTTCTTAAACAAAACAGGTTTTTTTATATATGTCACTATACTAAACTCCGTGCACTATACCGGCTTTCAAACTAGTATATAATAAGTTTAATATTTTTTTTCTCTTCTTGAAAAATTCCAATATGGATATGGTCAATTTAAACCCATAGGTCGTATATAAGTTATATATGTAAGTGTAACAGATTATAATTAAAAAAGCATAATTAATTCTTCATGTATAATATAAAGCTTCTAAATTTTCAAAGTTCATACATGAAACCCTTTGAAAACTAATAATCATAATCATCATCATATTCAGTGTAACTCGCTCATAGGGATTATGATCAAGATTTGAGAATGGAAAAAAAGAAAATGACAACACATACCCAAAGAGGAGGATGCAGCCAAACTCCCAAAAAAATTTTCCTACAACTATTCACTATCCTAATAAAAGTTAAAGATACATAAATGTATTTTAATATATGAGAGCAAAAAGTTTTTATATAAGGCATGCAAATGAAATGAGTGACATTTTGGATTAGATTTGAGTGGCTAATTTAATTTTCAACAATTTATTTTATAAATATAATTTCTTACTGATTATTGCGTGAATATAGCTATATTTTCATAAAATAGGCTCTCATCAAATTATGACTCGTGGAATTTAATGGATTTAATATTCTAAATTGGATGATTGTAATGCAGCTATCTAGTGGTAGCACATATACTACTCTAGATGTACAATTAACGTTGTAACTACCAAGTAGCAAGTAGAATGGCCCAAATAATAAGTGTGATTAAATAAGATTAATAATTAATAAAAATAGGTGTTAGGAGTAGTTGTTTGGAGCCTCATCAAAGTTGGTGCATCAACCATACATGCATGCTTATTGGCTATTGGCGTGATACCGTGGTCCATAATTAAGCCTTGCGCATTGGATGATGGCTCCTGAATCATCATCATCATCATCATCATCATCAACATCAACTGTAATAATTAAGTCATTGATCCATATAATTAATTTTAATTAATTGCAACTTGGCTTATAATTTTGTTGTTGACTATATATTACCAATATCACTATATCCTTAAGTCCAACTCAATCTATATACAATCTATACACGAGATTTGAAATTCCGACTAGTATATATACTCTCTTTCAAACTTTTTTTTATCATATATATAGTAATACAAACTCAAAAAGAAATAGTGAACAATTATTGAATTATATTTTTTATGATCTTTACATTTCGTAATGTTAGACATGTTTGGTATTATGCACAATAATTAATAGGGTAATAATATTAATAACTCTAAGGACTGTAAATAAAAATTAACAATAATTATTATCTGTTCAAGAGAATCTAGTATAGAAATTCGAAACAATTAATATTTTATATAATTATTTTAACTTTAAAAAAAAATGGTAAAATAATAAAGTATAATTAAGAACCTTATGATTCCAAAGCAAAAACAATATTAAATTACATAAAACAAATACAAGATTCTTTTCCTAAGGTCTATATATATCATTTTCCTAATTAATAAAAGTTATTTTGAGGCGGATGTTTTACTTTAGATTTTATATATACTAGTACAGACACTTACGCAATGTACAAATTTATTAGCATGAAAGGTATAAAAATATAATTTCCAAAAAATAATGCATGCATACATTATAATTATCAAATTTATTTAATGTACTGTTGAAATATCATCCATATTTGCTGGAGTTAATCTTTTGTATGCAAAAACCATAATTACCCACCATTCACGAATACTTCATTACTCAATTGCCCAACCCACCACCATTTCATGCATTTTCTAATCACCAATCACCTGTCCACCACTGTACCGTCAGCTGTGAGCCTGCCGCTGTCAGCCACTGTTTTCCGGGTTGCCACCAGCCCAATTGCCCAACCCACCACCATTTCATCTAATTTTGAAAATTATAATCAGCTTTAATCATAGGTGTAATTTTTTATTTTAATTCAATTTTACAAATCTATTTTGTAATGTTCCCAATAATCTTATGATTCGTCGGTTTCAAGATATGAAAGCTTGTCAAAATAGATTATAAAATGTTCTTTTATAGGAATAAAATTGAAAATAATATTATTTTTGTATTTAATGAATTTTATATTAAATTATTATTTTTTCGATTGTGCTTTCACTGAATTTTAGTGCTGGGTCTGCAACTGTGTGTATTTCTTATACACACAAATATGGACTATATTTATCTCTAGTACTTAAATATATTTGCTGACTTTTTTTTGTTTGCTTATTTTAAAAGAGTAATTTTTTGTTTTCTAATACACAAATTCTTCTGAGGGACAGTCTTTTTGAGAGATCATCTCTAAATTGGCCGGTCTATTATACAGTTTTTAAAATTATATTAGTAAATATTAAGAATGATGTAAGTAGACATTTAGGATATTGAAAATAGACATTTAAAATATGGTAAGTAATCATTAAAGATAATGTAAGTAAGCATTAAGAATATAGTAAGTAGACATTAATCTTTAATAGATTGGACTTGAGATACGTCTCTTAAAGAAATGATCTTTTAAGAAATTAGTTGTTTCTAATATTAATCTATTTTTGGTTGCGCTTAGAGGTAGTACCGTAATAGGAGTAGCATTAATTGTTCTTGTACTAAAGGTGTTAACCACACTATTAACAAGATCAAATCTTGGTTAATGAAATATAAACATGAATCACCTTATGTTTTGTAATAAATTATTATGAATACCACATGTAATCTTGAACTTTTTAATTGAAAAAAAGTAAATGATCATATGTTTCTAAATGCATTAACATTTTTTTTTATATTAATGAAGTATCAGGATTCTAGAAGAATGCTTTTATGGAATCGAGCAATAAGAGAGTAAGTTTTTTAACTTAGCCCTTTTAATTTAATAAATAAATTGTATTTATTTAATCTAATATATATTTTCATTTAGCTTTGATGCTGTAGCTGGTAGTGGCAAGAAAGGAGTGATCGCGTCTATTAGAGCTATTTTAAAGTTAAGGCAGAATCCAAAAAGTTCCTGCGGGTCAAAAGTTACTCGTGATACTAAAGAGTTTTATTTTGAAGAATTCAAGGTAAATTAAATTCTAATTTTGCAAATAATTTTTTTATTGTGTTATTATTTAATTAATTTAAATTAATGTATAGAAAAAGTACAAATAGAATCCCCACATAGATGGCGAGGTGCGCACCGCCTTTTTGTCATCTAATATACTCTGCTAGAAAAGAGCAGAAAAAATGGGATTATGAGGAGCATGCTACTCCATACAAACCAAATTGGACAAATTAAATTCATTAATATGAGAGGCTTGGAATGGGTATACTAATACCCCAGAGTTTAAGAGAAAAAGCAACCGGGGCAAATAAATCGGCGCAAAGGGAATCTTTCTGCAAAATCACTTGGAACATATCGTTCTGGATTTTTATCTGTCGTATGAGTAATGGAAGTGATGGTAAAAATCTCTAATATTTTATTTTTTTAAAAATATTTTAAGTCCAATATATTAATTAAATATGTTGTTGTTGTAGCCAAAAAAAAATGAACGACCGAATGCTTATAAAATTTTTTGTCGAACCAAGAGAATGGTTGATCAAGAAGGAAATAGGGTTCTTGTCAATCCCGATGTCAAAAGACTCGAGGTAAGTATTTTTAATTTATTTAGTTATAGTTATATTTTACATAATTTTTACTTTTGTTATTTCAAATGTATGATTTATTAAAATGAGTTAGAGTGAGATTAGAAATGCTTAGATCATAGTCTCATGTATAGAGGTTCAAATGTGAATTTGGTTAACTTATTCTTGGTAATATGATTTTTGTTTTTTTATAGTAATAATGTTTTTATCTTTGTATTTAACTATCAAAATCTTTTAGGCTATATACAACAAAATGGTGGATGAACAGTTACGGGCTAGCAGTTATGTAGTTGACGGATCGTCCTAATCCTCCTTCGTCGGTAAATGGGATGGGGTCCGCATCTCAAAGATACTACCCTGATTTAGTGGAACCCCCTCTTCGACGGCTGACGATTGAACTGCTCATGAGCGTATAAGACAGCGATTTATGTGTCAAGAGGAGCAAATAGCTGAGATTATACGTCACATCACTGCAGTGACAAATTTTAGGATAAGTGTTCAACAACAACAATTGGATATGTTGCAACAACGTTTAGCCAACATTGAACATGAAATGCGCGTTTAAAAGATATTCTCAGTTGAGGGCCTTTTAATAGTGGATCGGGGGGTCTAGTAGAGGTGTTCCAAGTCATGTAATTATTGTAACGTTTAACTTTTATATTAATTGCATTTAAATTATTTGTTTATTTTTAGTAAATATTTATATAATTGCATTTAAAATTATCTCAATTGAGGACCAAATTTTTTATTTGTTTATTATATCGAAATTTTCTAATATTATTAATATATATAAAAAATAAAATCTTATATTATTCTTAATATAAAAATTATATTAAGAATAATATATGGTTTTATTTTTTAATATTTTTTAATGGTGGCGAGTAACCTGGGACTTGTATCTAGTCGCCAAAAGTAAAACCAAGAAAGACATTGGGGACTAGAGTTGATCACCAATAGCAAAGAATTGGGGGACTGGTTGGGGACCTAAATTAGTCGCCAGTACCAAGTAAATGGGTACTAGAAAAGGACTTGTTCATATAGTCGTGAATGACGACCAATTACCTACCAAGTCGTTTTAGTCGCCAATAGCGACCAGTTTGGGACTCCTCTCTTCCCGACAGTGATGCATACAACTAAGGCCTCTAGTCCCTATTTGGTCGCCAACTCCGATTTCATGACTGAGATACGACCTCGGTCTTAGTCGCCAACATCATTTATTTTTGTAGTGAGTATAGTGATGTCAGGAATAACTCTATCAAAAGAGAATAATATTAGGGTAATTATAAAATTAATAAATTCTCTTTGTTACCAATAATTTTTACCTTTTCAAAAAAATTTAATTAATTTTAAAATTGGAAAACAATTAATATATTATATAATTATTTTAATTTTTCATGAAAGAATAAATGATAAACTAATAAAGTATAATTAAATTCTTGTATTTCCAAAGCAAAAACAATATCAAATTACATAGATTATATATATATATATATATATATATATATATATATATATATATATATATATATATATATATATATATATATATATATATAGCTATCAGGATCGATACCCATATGTATTACTGTATAAATTAAATAAATACTGAATATACAACCTCCTATTCATTCAATGTGTTCCATTTTAGATGGGACCACATGTGAAAGAAAAAAGTATAGTGTTTTTAAATTTTAATAGAGGTAAAGTAGGGTTAGTAGGTGTAAATGTGTGAAAAATTTAAGTTTATTAAGGGTAAATAAATTGATACAATTTATTCAAAATAGAAATAAGACATTTAAAGTGAGTTGATCAAATTAAAAATAAGACATTTAAGATAAATAGGAGGAAGTATATATACTCATCAACATCATAACGTGTAGAAAATGTATTAAAACAAAATAATTATTATTTAATTAAACTTATATATCATTTATATAAGAGGATAATGGTCAACTGTGGAACTATTAAAATAAAGTTTTTTGGGTTTCGTTTGATGTATATATTTATTTTTTTATTGAAATTATAAATATAATAGTTAATTCATTAGATATATACAAAAAAAAAAAAAAAAATAAATCTCAATTTTCAAGGACATTACCGTGAAATTAAACAAAGATTAGGAGTATGTGTAAGCGATAGATTATGATAAATGTAATACTAAATGGTAGGTTAAGTGCAATACGTTGAAGTGGAGTCGAACTTTATTCACTTTCTCACTTGACTAGACTTTTAGATAGTACAACTTTTCCATTAAATATTAACAGGCCACCCAAGATAACATGCATTCAACAAGATAACATTTTTTATTTTAAGCTATTTATTTTTTTATTTTTTTATTTTATCTTTACCATCTTCAAACAAAGACCAAAGTAGCTAGCTAGGATTCACATTCACTTCCTTTTTCACTCACAATTAACATCATTTTTCTTTTTAATTTGTAATAATGATTTTACTCTCATATTTTTTAATTTTGTCTATATTTTTTTTTCTTTATCTCCATCTGAATTAGTTATTTCTATTATCTACTTCCTTCGTTCCTTTATATTTGTTTACTTTAAGTTTGTCCTAGAGAAAAATTTAAATTAGATTTTTAAAGTATATATTGACGATAAAATATATTTATGTGAGATGTTGTTAGATTTATCTCGTTATAAAGTTTGTTAATATTTAATTTCTATAATTTTTTATGATGTGTACTTGAAGATATTAAATCTTTTAAATTTGCTAAAAAATATGTGTAAAAGGTAAAGTGGACAAACAAAAAGAAATGGAGGGAGTATTTGTTTTAGTATGTATTTTGTTATCAATAATTGGCAAAATTATTAATTTTGAGTTATTTTATTAGGTTATAGAAAAGTATTAATTTTTAAAAATTGCAATACATTTAAATACCTCAATGACATCTATTATTTATGATCCTAAATTTGAATAAATTTAAACAAAAAAACATGTTACTTTAATTATTATTATTATTATTATTATCTATAAAATAAACAATTTTATTATCGTTATTATAGGATAGATGCAGTGCGAGGGAGGTTTAGGTGAAAATCGAATTTAATATCTTATCTAGATTAAGTAATAATTGCTCCAATTAAAATAAAATCTAATTCTTTATTAAATAAACAAATCAACTTGTTGTCATTGTAAAAGTAAAATAACATGTTTATTACTTTTGTAAAGATATGTAAAAATAATTTAAATTATATGAAAGTGTATTAAAAAACTCTCATAAATATAATCACAATTTATAATTCTTAATTTTTGAAATTAAGACTTTGATATTATTATTGCCAATTTCACATTTTAGATGTTATAACATCGATTTTCCAACCATATATTTATTTAAATAAGGAAATACAATTAACCTTGTAGGAGTATTTATTTAATTGTACCCTAATCTTAATCATATCCAAAAGTTAGGCCTTGAAGTAGGTAAGGGCATGAATGTAATAAAACTCAATAAAAATGGTCAAACATAAGAGTGGAGAAAAATAAGCCTTATCCAAAACTGAGGTTTAAATCTAACTATGGTAAACCAACTCCCCATTTCTCTTTCCACTCTATTTTTGCTCTCATCTTTTTTTTTCTTCTTCTCCATCTTTCTTCATTTCTCTTTATCTTCAGCGCCTGTTCACATTTCTCAATTCCAATTTTTATTATTTCTGCCATTTTTCTGGTGAGTCAACTCAACATCACTTCTTCTTCATACCTTTTTGCATCTCTTTAATTTCTCTGATCTAAATTTTGCAATCTTAAATAATTTGTCTTTTTTGTGGTTCAATCTATGCTTATTTCCATAGTTTTTTTTTTTTGGGTAATCTTATGTTTGTTTGATGAATGAATGAATTAAAGGAAAAAGAATTATACTTTCTACATACCCAAATCATTTTTTGTATGATTTTCCTTTTCATATTTTTTTTTTAGCTTTCTGGGTATTTCCTTGATTTGCATAATTTTCCTTTTTTGGTGTGTTTTGAAGTTCATGATCCATGTCTCAATATTGTTTAGCATGTATGCTTGTTTTATACGGTAAATTTATGTGCCTCTGAGATTTAAATGAGAGAATGCTGTATTATTAATAAGGCTTATTGAATTGATTCACAAGGAAAATGAATTTTTGATGTAGGTTTCTGTTTGAGAATTAATTAAAATAAGTTATGTTACTAGATATTTTGACCCACTAAATTTCTTGAATAAATAGTGATGTATTTAGAAAAAATTATTTTTTCGGGGTGTTAGTAGGAAAATCTAGCTTATATTTAGTTTGTGAAGAAAAAAATTAAGAAATAACTGAAAAGGAGGTACTCCATAAAGTTTCTGACTTGGCCAATGGTGAAGAAGTTTTTAGGTTATTAGGTTGTTAAAGGGTTGTAATATTTAACAAATCAAGAGGGTAAATTTTTGATTGACTCCTTTTTGAGAATATATGTAAACCACTGAAGTTTTCTTCTTTTGCAATATAAAATTGGGTAGTGGTTGTTAGTTTGGTTTGAACATTTCTTTGGAGGTTGGCAACTTAAAAGTTTAGTTTATCTGGTATGTTTGATGGAACTTAGATGAGGGGTTGCTATGATTGGTAACGACACATTGTGAGGATTCATGGAATGCTAGTGTGGATATCTTGATGTAAATTGACTTGTGTTCTGTGGACAGTCGAATGAGACTGCAGCAACTGAAACAGAGAAGGAATTTGGTTCCTGAAAGTGATATTTATTGATGAAGACGTGATGGTTGAAGGTGTGTCTGTTTGATATCATGGTTCATTAAGTTGGTGTGTAAAACTACTGCACATTATTGACTTGTGTCTTTATAAATTGCTATTGCATTTTGATGTTTTTGTAAAGATTTTTATAGTATTTAAGTGCTTTTCGATGGATTAGATTATTCCTGGTTAGTCTACTTTCTGTGTTCGACCTTTTTTTGTTAACGAGGTGAGTGTTCTTGTAGATTTATTCATTTGTGCTAAGATATCTTTTTAGCCCGTGTCACTGAAAATGATGAGATGACTTACATATGATGTCTTCCTTATTTATTTTTGTCATTTCTAGCTTCTCCGCTAGTGCTTGACCAGTCCTAAGAACTTGTATTCTCTATGTAGTATTTTGTTTTGATGTGAATAGCACTTGATTAAGTATAGCTTATTGTGTGGTGCTCGTGAAGACCTGCACTAGGCTTTGAAAGTTTATAATGCTGATAAGCTGGGGAAGAATGTAGCTCTCTAACCACGAGTGTGGAAATTCTTTAGAATTTGGTTTGTCGTTCATTGTCCGTCATCTTATTGGCTATCACCATTATAATTAATGGAGATTAATCTTTGCAAAGTTAACCCTAAGAATTGTTTCGGTGATGTATTTTAGTAATGTAGAACTTGGTCGAGATTTTAATTTGCCTTCATTCAGTTATGCTTGTGGGTTGAAGTCGCATCTATTGACATTAGCACAACATAGAACTGGCAAAGTTCTGTCGTTCTTGTGACCTATGTCTATGAATATATCATATATAAATCACTTTAATCTGTTGGACTTTGTAAAAATTTTCAGATCACCTGTATGACTGCTACATGGCATCAAAATCGTATGGAAATTTGCTGGGCCTAGTTTCTGGTGATTTACTGGATATACCTTGTACTCCTAGACCTCTTCCCCGAGTTATGACTGTTCCTGGAATCATCTCTGACGTGGAAGGTCGTGAAAGTAGTGATGAAGATGTGGATGCCTCCGTACGTGAGCGGAAAATTCTCGTTGCTAATATGCTGCCTCTTAATGCTTCTAGGGATACAGAAACTGGAAAGTGGCACTTCAACTGGGATGAAGATTCCTTATTGTTACAGTTGAAAAATGGATTAGCGCCTAATACGGAGGTTATATATATCGGTAGTCTGAAAGCTGACATTGATATTAATGAGCAGGATGAGGTTTCCCAGAGGCTTCTTAAGGAATTTAAATGTGTTCCTACTTTTCTACCTCAAGACCTCCAGAAGAAGTACTATCATGGGTACTGTAAGCAATATTTATGGCCGCTTTTCCATTACATGCTACCTATGTGCCCAGATCATGGTGATCGTTTTGATCGGTCGCTCTGGCAGGCATACGTTTCTGCTAATAAGATATTTGCTGATAAAGTAATGGAAGTCATAAACCCTGAGGATGATTATGTATGGGTACATGATTATCATCTCATGGTCTTGCCTACGTTTTTAAGGAAACGATTCTACCGAGTTAAGCTAGGGTTTTTCTTACATAGCCCGTTTCCGTCATCCGAAATCTACCGAACCTTGCCAGTCAGGGATGAAATTTTGAGAGGCCTACTAAACTGTGACCTAGTGGGTTTTCATACCTTTGATTATGCTAGGCATTTTCTATCATGCTGCAGTCGGATGCTTGGATTGGACTATGCATCAAAGAGGGGGCATATTGGGTTGGATTATTTTGGTCGTACGGTTTACATCAAAATTTTGCCCATTGGGATTCATTTGGGTCGTATAACTTCTGTTCTAGATCTTCCGTGCACATCCGACAAAGTTAAAGAAATACAAGAACAATACAAAGGCAAAAAAGTGATAGTTGGGATTGATGATATGGATATCTTTAAAGGGATCAGTCTGAAATTGTTGGCCATAGAGCAACTACTGTATCAGAACCCTGCTTTTTTGGGCAAGTTGGTCTTGATTCAAATCATAAATCCTGCTCGAAGTACAGGCAAGGATGTGCAGGAAACACAGAGGGAGACATATCTAATTGCAAAAAGAATCAATGATACCTATGGTTCTTCACATTATAAACCAATAGTTTTAATTGATCGCCCTGTTCCTCGTTTTGAGAAGTCAGCATATTATGCTGTAGCTGAATGTTGCTTGGTGAATGCTGTAAGGGATGGAATGAACCTGGTTCCGTACAAGTATATTGTCTGCAGGCAAGGAACACCTGCTCTCGATGAAGCATTGGGCATTCAACCAGACACTCCGCACACTAGCATGCTTGTAGTTTCAGAATTTATCGGATGCTCACCGTCTCTCAGTGGTGCCATCAGAGTAAATCCATGGGATATCGAAGCTGTGGCCGAAGCCTTGAATTCAGCTCTTACAATGCCAAATACAGAGAAGCAATTACGGCATGAGAAACACTATAAATATGTTAGTTCTCACGACGTGGCTTATTGGGCAAAAAGTTTCGTACAAGATCTGGAGAGAGCTTGCCAAAATCACTACGATAAGAGATGCTGGGGATTTGGGTTGGGACTGAGTTTCAGGGTTGTCTCCCTATCTCCAAGTTTCAGGAAGCTCAATGTTGACTATATTGTCTCGGCGTATAGGAGGACCAGTAGAAGGGTGATATTCTTAGACTATGATGGCACTCTTGTATCACAAAGTTGTATGAACAAATGTCCAAGCCCAGAAGTTATTTCTGTTCTCAATGCTCTTTGCAATGATCCGAAAAATACTGTTTTCATTGTGAGTGGCAGAGCAAGAAATCAACTTGGTGAATGGCTTAGCCCATGTCAGTTGCTAGGAATAGCTGCCGAGCATGGTTACTTTTTACGGTGAGTTGATTCGTTTAACATTTTTTTTGGCCGATATTTATGATGCATTTATTGATTTCATGTGAGACTGATAGCAATGTTCGAGAATGAACTTGGTTCTAATTTTGTGGAGATTGTGACGGGGAAAAGGATAGATTACTATGTGTTTGGATGAGAAAATAAAGAGAAATGCTGTGGAAGGTGAATAGTGATTTGAGAGGCTCGGGACGAAACATTCTTTATGGCCCTCTAATTACTAAATATACTATTAATAGGTCCATAACTACTAACTATTAAAGCGATGGCCCTGGGGCACAGGCCCCTCTTGCCATTGGGCTGGCCCTATGTAATTATCGCCAATGTATCAACTAGGTGTAGAACACATTAGGTCTTTTGCACAAGTAGTTTCTCTGTTTTGGTTAAAGCTGATTTTACTTCTCATCTTGCAGGTGGAACAAAGCTGCTGATTGGGAATCAAATACTGCTGAACTCGAATGGAAAGAGATTGTAGAACCTATCATGAGATCATATACCGAGGCAACCGATGGTTCCAGCATAGAGCCTAAAGAAAGTGGCCTCGTTTGGCACCATCAAGATGCTGACCCTGACTTTGGGTCTTGGCAAGCGATGGAATTAATGGATCATCTCGAAAATGTGCTTGCAAATGAACCAGCTGTTGTTACAAGGGGCCATGGCATTGTCGAAGTTAAACCACAGGTATATACGTTTAGCTTATTCGTCTTCCGTATCGTTACCTTCTTGTTTTGCCCCTTCATTTTATGTGTTTTTTTTCTTTGTTTAAGAAGGGTGTTAGCAAGGGGCTTGTTGTCGAGAAGGTGATTTCTAAATTAGATGATGACGGGAAACAACTGGATTTTCTCATGTGCATTGGGGATGACAGATCTGATGAAGATATGTTTGAAAGCTTATTAAAGTCCTTAAATCCATCTTCAGCTAAGCTTCCCGAGATCTTCTGCTGCACCGTCGGTCAAAAGCCTAGCAAGGCTAAGTACTATCTAGACGATACAGCTGATGTTTTACGGCTACTTAGTGGCATAGCTTCTGCTGCCTCGAACCAAAAACCTCGGTATAATCCCCACGCCCAAGTCTCGTTTGAAAGTACTTTCTAGTAGCTTCTTGTGTGCTCGTAGTTATAGGTCAGCCTGGTGCGTCAATCGGACACTTTTAACACATCGGATACATGTACATGGTGACAGTAGTGTAGTTCTTCGACAAGAAGGGTTCTTTGATGCTGATCATCTTTCAAAGAAATACGTACGCCTACTCTCCTGCATCAAATTGTACAGGATTCTGTTTGATGCCAAAGTTCCCTGATTGTCTCTAACAAAGTGATTTGAACGATCATGAACAAAAATCATACGGGATATCCTACTTGTTCTACATAAAGATCAACAGGATACTCGTTTCTAACTTAAAGGCTTTAGCGGACATAAGCGGTTTCTTCTTCCCATTACACAAAAATCTGGAAAAAAGAGTGAGTTTCTGCATATTATTGGAATGGGCTTGTATGTTTTTGGCTTTGTAAATGTCTATTATACATGGACAAACTCTAGTAGAGGCGTATTCCTTGAAGTAGTATTAAAAACGGCTGTTGTTCATTTTCATATAAATATTATTTGTTCCTTGTTAATTCTTTGGTCTATACTTTTCCCTTAATTTTCATTTCATTAATCATCAAGTGTCGGCTTCGAAAAATGGTTATATTAAAATGACTTGCAAGTTACTATTCTTATTTATGTAAAGTTATAGGTGGTATTTGCTATTAACTTTTTTTATCTCTTATTTACGTGAAGTTGTAGGTGGTGTTTATCGCGTTGGTGAGAGTTAATTATAATGTTGTTGATATATTGTCGAGATAAAGACTTTGAGATTAGTATTGCAATTATTATACTCTCGAGATAAATTCGAGCTGAGGGACTCTTTGACCGCATACTTTTTTGTGGGTATGAGTTGTCGTCTTTCTTTTTATTTTAAAGTTTGATAATAATTACTATAAACGGGAGGCACTGAATACGATGAGGATGAAGATGATATTCTTAACAAGCAAATGGTGGTGGTGAGGGGTGAGGGGTGAGGGGTGAGTGGTGAGTGGTGAGTGATGAAGAAGTTGGTTATCCGAGAGGATGAGGGTGTAAGCCTAAAGAAACAGCAGGTCCACTATGTGATGGACAAGTTGTAGGGTGCCTGCACATGATTTGGGGTAAAATATGTGATAGAGATTAGGAGGTTTTTGTCTGCATTTGGTTTTTTATATCATGCCTCATCGTATCCTCTAAGTAAATTGACCTGTTTGGTTGGAATGATAATTTTTCATGTCCATATTAATTGTTGAATTTTGATTGTTAAGGTTAGTTAAAAATTTAAAAGTTATAAAAAAAAAATTTCAGATTATATTTTAAAGTTTTTTCGCCCAAGTAATGTAAGTATTAATTATAAAAATTATCACCAAATTGTACAAGGATTAATTTGATAAATACTTAGTAATTTGTAGTATTTTTATTTTAAATCTTTATGTATAATCTATATATCTATATATTATTTTTGTTTTGTGAAAGTCTCAATGGACCATCATAAATTGGGAAATTTGGTTATGCAGCCTTTGTTGTTGTTGGGAGTTTCAATTTCTTATCAAAGTTAATAGTGTGTCTCCAACCCAATAATTCACAGAAAGATTGAAATAAATAAGATTAATTAGCATTTTAATTCCAAGTATAAGATTGGGATAAACTTATGTCCCAAAATAAGCTTCCGTACGTCTAAGCCTAGCCTCGGGTAAGTCGCTGTTAGTAACAGCGACTTAAGGGAAAAAAATAAATAAATAAAAAGTTGAAAGTCGCTGTTAGTAACAGCGACTTATAACTTTATAATTTTCCAGAATCCTTCTTCTTCCTCACTTCATTTCGCGATTTACTTTTCTCCCGCAATTCTCTACTTTCTCCTTCTTCATTCCAACCTTGTAAGGATCTTCATTCCTTCAACTAAGGTCATCAAGTTTCAAGTTTGTACCAGTAATTAGTGCTGTAGTCTTCTTAGATCGATGTAAGTTATTTTTTTTCGATTTTTTTTCAATATTCGAAAAATTAGGGTTTGTTGTGTTTTAATCAATTTTCACATTAATGTAGGTTGACAAGCTTCCAATTACTTAATTCTTCTTGATCTACAGCTAATTGAGGTTCGTTTTTATTATAAATTTTTTCATTTGGTGGTGAATTTAAAATGTATGTCATGTGTAGTGGGCATTTACACTTGAGCTCTACGATTATGTCAAATGTAGTTGTTATTTACATTGATCCTCACTTTTAAAAGTTTGTTCCAGAATTATTAGTTGAATGTAAAATGTATAGTGGACATATATTTATGAAGTTGATGGTGATGTTGATTTTTTATGTGTTGTTGTAGAAATGGCTTCATTTCGTGTCACCGTTGTATGCTTTTGGAATGGTTCAATTCGATCAACTAGTAATAATGTTAAGTATGTTGGGGGAAAACGTAAACTGTTTGCATGCAACTCATACATGGATTTGAATGAATTTAAACATTTTATATGCTCTAGGATTGGCATTGACACTATAAGAAGTACTATTAATTTAAGTTTTAAATACAATCTGAGTGGAGATTTGTTAGCTTTTCCGGTTGAGGATGAGGAGGCTATAGATGCAATGTGGGAGTATTCAAGGTCTACCCCTAGTCCTTCTTTAGAGTTATATGTAGAAGAGGTACCCCTAGGGAACGAAGATGTGAACGTAGTGGAAACAAATGTATTTATGAATATAACTCCTTCTGCTCCTTCTCATACGCCCTTCCCTACCCAAGAAACCCAAAATCCCTTTATGCCATCTTCCTCTTATCCTTCTAATGAACCCAATCAACTTCAATTTCAAGTGACAAATGATGATACTTGTAACTTAGAAGATACAAATGAGCCTTGGGATGATGTTATTAGTGAGAGTAATGAATTCATTGAAGCTCCTTCTGAGGATGATGTTGGTATTGACGAGGAGGCTCTAGCTAATGACATGACTTTAGGAAACATTCCAACAATCGTTGCCCCTACACCCTATGCACTGGTTCCCCCTCTAGATGAACACATTGAGGACAACTCTTGGAGGTCTTGGGATTGTGATACAACCTACACCGACGAAGGAGAGTTTCAAAAGGGTATGATGTTTGACAACAAGGATGCCTTGTTAGACGCTGTTAGATTGTATCATATTCGTAGGAACGTTGAGTACAGAACTGAGACTTCAAATCAAACTGTGCTCACGTTGAAGTGTAAGAGAGGGTGTGGTTGGAGGCTTAGGGCTAGGAAGACCTCCTATTCACCGTCATGGGAGATAATTACTTATAAAGGGAGGCACGGGGGTTGTATTTTAAGTACTGAAAACGTGTCAGCTGGGCACATTCATTTGACATCTTCCGTGATTAACAATCGTATTAGAAATTGTGTTGCTGAAGACCCATCAATTAAGGTTTCTGTTGTCCAGCAAATGGTCAAAGACCAATTCGGTGTGGAAGTGACCTATAAGCGGGCTTGGTGTGCTAAACAACAAGCCCTTCTCTCCATCTATGGTACGTGGGAAGATTTTTATCCTCTTCTTCCACGCTTCCTGAAGGCACTGCAAATTTCAAACCCCGGTACCGTAGTTGAGTGGTTCTTTAAGGAAGATAATGATGTCGGTGTGTATGTCCGTCCTAGTATTAGAACTTTCCAACGCGTGTTTTGGGCTTTCCAACCTAGTATTGAGGGATTTAAGTATTGCAAACCCGTTATTGCCATTGACGGAACACATTTGTATGGTAAGTATCGCCATACGTTGTTGACTGCGATTGCCCAAGATGGGAACAAGGGAATATTCCCGCTTGCCTTTGCTTTGGTCGAAAAAGAATGCATAGCCGTGTGGTCTTGGTTTATGGGCTGTGTTCGTAAGCATGTGATGCATAGTCCAGGGTTATGCGTTATTTCCGATAGGCATGCGGGCATTCTAGCAACTATGGAGGAGCCGGAATGGCAACCTCCAAACGCCCATCATAGGTTTTGCTTGAGGCATTTGTTAAGCAACTTCAATCGTCAAATGGGTAATGTGAAGTTGAAGAAAATGTTTGGTAGGACTGCAGAGCAAAGACAACCCAATAAAGTCGTCGAGGGATTGAAGGCCATTGGTGTTGTTAATCGTGAAGCACTTTTTTGGATTGATGAAGTTGGTGATATGTCTAAATGGTCAATATGTCACGATGGAGGGTATAGGTACGGTGTTACTAATACGAACTTGGCCAAAGTATTCAATAACGTGATGAAGGGTGTGCGTTTCTTGCCGATAACCACTCTTGTGGAGTTTACCTTCTATCGTTTCTTGACGCACGGATCGTCCCGTACCTTCAGCTTGCGAGATTGCATGAATTCCACCTGATCGCGTACGGGAGAGTCGATCGGGCGCTGCTCACGGCTTTAGTCGAGCGGTGGCGCCAGGAGACTCATACCTTCCACCTACCTATAGAAGAGGCTACCGTCACGTTACTTGACGTAGCTGTTCTTACACGGCTTCCCATCGAGGGACATGCCGTGTGCATCGATGTACGCCAGTTTGAAAGCTGGCAAGATAAAGTCCATAGAGTATTAGGAGTGCGACCTCCGGCTGAGGTAACCAAAGGGAGTAGCCTGCGTGTAACATGGCTTGCACAAAACTTCTCGCAACTCCCTGAAGGTGCTGATGACGCCACCGTTGAGAGATACGCTAGGGCGTATCTCCTTTATCTGATTGGTGCTGTCTTGTTCTCCGACAAGACTGGCAACCGAGTACAACTATTCTACTTGACGTTGCTTGATGCGCCATGGGAGGTCATCTCCGGGTACAGCTGGGGTTCGGCAGCCCTAGCGTATCTGTACAGGAGACTTTGTGAAGCTTCACAAAAGAACGTGAAGGAGATCGCTGGTCCCCTGATTATTCTACAGGTAATAATAAGTTATAATGCTTATTCTACAGGTAATAATATTGTTGTACCTCTTTTACTTACTTATAATGGTAATTCTTAGCTTTGGGCATGGGAGCATGTTCTCATTGGTCAACCGATGAGGAGTGTGGGTCGTGGTGCATTTGCGCCACCACTGCTTCCTCCCTCGCATGTGCCATATGGATCGCGGTGGTCCTTTGAAAGACGATCAAGGACCCACACTGGATCGGGCGTGGGGTTCTACCGTGATCAGCTCGATCTATTACGTGCTGACCAGGTAACAATTTCACCACAACTTGTTTTATAAGTATCAAATTGAGTAATTTATTAATCGAATTTTCACGTTTAGTTTCTATGGGACCCTTATCCCGCTGAGGCATACGCTGCATTGCCTCAGCACTCGGGCATATTGTCAGGGGCGTGGAGAGCATCCGTACCTCTGATCTGCTTCGACATGGTCGAAGTGCATCTCCCTGAGCGCGTACTGCGCCAATTTGGGATGGTACAGGGCATCCCGCCTCCATGCGACACAGAAGCGGAGCTCCACCACTCTCGTAAGGGTCGGGATCCCAAGAACTGGCTAGAGGTGAACTGGCGGCATGTCGCTCGTTGGGAGCACAGGCTAGATCTGCTTGCCCAAGGTGCGCCGATCGAGGCTGCAGGCGCACCTACTACGGCGGATTACATGCCGTGGTTCCTCTCCATTACTCGCCGATGGATGACACCACGAGGTATCTTGGCGGCATCCCAGTACAATCCCGCAGCACCGACGATGACACACTTTGTAAGTATTCTTCAACTTTAATTATTATCCTTACAACTTACACTTTAAACATTTCATTAATAATTAAGTCTTACTGCAGGCACAGGGCATTGCATCAGTCATCGGCTCCTCCCAAGAGGAGCCCGTACGGGAGATTGCCCAAGGCACGCAGTTTCAACACTTCATTCCGGAAGTAACTGCGCCCCACACCACTACGTACGCGTACGAGTCATCTGCTCATCAACCCGACGTTCATCTTGAGGAGGTTGACTTAACGTGTCCGGACTACGGTGTCGGGTCCTCACAGGGTGCCACATCATCAAACTATCAATCCCCTCCCCTACCCGAGCGTCATGCGACTGCATCTTACTATCGTAGAAGGCGTCGTAAACCGTCACAATTAGACAGGGTACAGGAGGAGGATTAGCATTACAATAGTTTTGTAATTATTGAACATTTGTACATACTCATTTGTAACTGTTGGTCTTTTGTGTGTAAATTGTAACATATATGTACATGTATATATTTTTACCGTAGTATCACACGTTTATTATGAGTGAATTGATGTTAACTACTCAAACTTTTGGGCGATGAATCATTCCGCGAACAATGCAGCATAAATTTAATCAAAAACATACAATCATATTCAAATAAGGATGTTGCTATTCAACATTCAACACAATTTCAAGCAAGTTCAACAAATCCAAATCCAATTACATACTTCATGCATTAAGTTAAACTACCGTTGCTAACTAAGAAGGCTTAGTTAACTTTTTCATAATTCTTTCAGTCTCTTCTTTCCTATGTGCCATATCATCCATTTGTCTCTTTAGATTAAATACCTCATCTTTAAGCTCTTGTTTTTCCTTCTCAAGCCTTATTATTAAGTCTCTCTGCCATTTTGTATCCTCCGGAGCAATCCAGCGAAAGTATGTGCATCCTAATCCGTCAGCCAAGTAGAAAGGGCAAGCAACAAATTCACGCCCTGGATCGAAGTCGCTCAAATCAGTATTAATCTCAACTTCATAACCACAATCACAAAGCTCTTCAATACAATGCTCCTTTGACATCTACATAATACATATAATATATTAACGTTAGTGAACTTTCAAAAATAATGTTTACATTTACAATAATAAAACTAACAAAATACCTTATGTTAACTTTAACAATTGATGGAAAAGAATAAGAATGATCTAGAATGGATAAAATGAAGTATAAGAAATGATGGACCTATTTATACAACAACATTACAACGGCTATTTTCACATTCTAACAGCTATTTTTCTAATTAACAACGGCTAGTTTAGTTTTTAAATTTAAAAAAAAATAAATAAATAAAGCTATAAGTCGCTGTTACTAACAGCGACTTTCAACTTTTTATTATATTTTTTTTTTCCCTTAAGTCGCTGTTACTAACAGCGACTTACCCGAGGCTAGGCTTGGACGTACGGAAGCTTATTTTGGGACATAAGTTTATCCCAATCTTATACTTGGAATTAAAATGCTAATTAATCTTATTTATTTCAATGATTCATAATTCACAACACCTTCCACAATTAAATGGACCACCCATTTCCTTTTCTCAATATACTTTTTTATTTACTTGTCATTCTTACATATGAGGATTTACTTTGAATCTAAGCTACTTCAGCATATGTTATATAAACTAATCTAAATTCGGCTTTGGTTTTTGAATTATGAGTTAGTCTGATAACTTTTCTCTGTATTTTTATAATATTAGTTTAATTCTCATCATCTATTAGACTTATTAGTTCTTTTTTCTCCAAGCATATAGAATTCTTTAGTTTACTCACAAATCCACTAAAAAAGTACACCTAATTCGATCTTCTCATTGCACTAGATACTAGTTTTTTAAGTTAGAGACTTAGAGTTCTTTATTACAATTTTTAAGATTATCTCGTTCTCTTTGCACCTTTTTCCTTTTAGAAATGGTCTTCACCCCCATAATTTTTAAAATTTTGTCTAAAAATATATTGTTGGATTGCTTTAGTATGTGTGAGAATTAATTAGAAAGTTAAGGGAGATAATTGTTCAAAGGAAAAAGGATTTGACGACTTGGGGTCACAATCTAAAAGATAACACTATTCTACATTCACATTATTCTGTCAATATTCATTGATTGTTTTCGTTTATTTATTCAAAAACTCTCTCGCCTAATCCAAAATACTCCTTGTAGTCCACCATTACAATTTATTTATTCAAAAACTCTATGTTCATTTATTAATAAACATATTTGGCCTCTGGAAGGACATAATTCACATGGAATGAATATCAGTATATTATACTTCTTCTGTTCCATTATACTTGTTATATTTGACTTTTTACGCAATTTAATTTGCTATTTTGTTCATTTTATATGTTGATTATGTAAGTTTTCCTTTTTGCTCGCATTAAATTTCTTAATTTATGAGATTAACCCATCAATGAGAATTTGTCGTCGATTTGCTAGATTGATTGTTTCAATCTCATACTTCCGCAAACCTTCACCTCTACTTATTTATTCCATCTCTTTTAGTATTTATTTTATTTACATATATCAAAATTTATAAATTAAATGACAAAAAAAGGAGTACTTGCTCCATCCGATCATTTCATTTCGCTTTATTTTCTATTTTAGAACGTTTCATTTTTTTGCCTCATTTCCTTATTTGAAGATGAGCCGTACAACTTTGTTTACTCTGATTTATACATCTTGAATATCCATTAGCATCATCAACACAATTCAATCTTTCTCTTTATATATTACTAACTTTCACATTCTCTATAAAAACACTCAATTTGCAATTAATGCAAATTCAAGTGAATATAGTAGTATTTAAGGTTATTAGGGTCGAAATTCTACTTAAATACATTATAATAAATTTTTAAAATATAAAATTGTAATTTAAAATTTTTTTAACTTTATTTCTAATGAATAGGATGAAATAATAATCAATAATTACTCTAATACTCGATACTTATAAATAAATTTGTTTCGTAAATTATAAATAATCAGATCTGATTGTAAAATAGTGTTTTGATTATACTATTTAAAAACTTATTCAAAGTACGCCTGTAATATTCGATGAACATTGTTTAGGGTAGAGATCAATGCATATTATTATTATGATGGATCATGGCATGGATGATGTGATGTTAATTTTGCCCACATAATATGACGACATCTAAATTTATTGTTTTAGGCGGTGGCTTAACTCATCTCTCACCTTATGATTTGCTGTTCAAAACATCCCTTCCTCTTCTTCTCTCGCTCTAACAGTTGTACAACTTGTACTAATTTGTAACATTGAAAATCATGTGTATATACTAGACCTGTTTAAAAGTGATCCGATTCGAAATCCAAAGTAAACCGACCCGAAAATGTGTTTTTTTCTTTAGGTTTATCGAACCGATATTGCCTGACTCAAAGTTATATCCGAACCGGTTGACAACCGAAAATGAAAAAACTTAACTCGAGCTGTAACCGATTTTTCTAACCTACACATAACCGTTAACTGAGATTACCCGAACCTAATAATGACCGACCTGAGTCATATCCGACCCGAATCATGCTCGAAACCGAACTCGATCCGGCTAAAACCGACTTAAACCGAACGAAGTTTAGATCGAACTGCTATAAACCTGAACCAATTTTTAACACAGAAGTATAATCGACTCATATTTAATCTTCTTATTAGTTATTCTAATAAAGTGATGTATATTTTTTATAAAATAAATTTTATAAATACATGGTTTCATATATTTAGAGTTAACAATCAATGGTCAATGTTTATTTAACTACTTTTAATCGAATTAGATGAAAATTGATAGAACTTTATAATTTTAATTTCCGGTCAAACAAGTTAAAGTAACAATGTAATAATGATCCCTAATTGATTTTCATTTTCACTATTTTGCTTTAACTAAAGGAGCCTTATCGTCAATTAAAAAATGACAAACAACTTACTCTGATACTGACGCGATCAATAGTAATTAGTAATTCTCAATTCGTAGTTGAATTCTACTTAAAAAATACTCGATTTGTACCCGGTAAAATCGAACCAATTATTAATCGATGACAACCCGAGACCAATTGAAACTCGACATGAAATTCAACCGACATCGAACTGATGCTAATCCGATAGTTCGAATAACCGATCTTCAACCGAACCGTGACTAACTGACCCGACCCGAGTGTGACCCGTCGCAACACGCATCCGAAATATAACCGATCTGAAATACAACCGAATTGAATGACACCCGTCCGAAACCGGTCCGATCACCTGAATAAACACCTCTAGTCTTTACTTCTTCCTTTTAAGTCTTTACGCAGGTTAATATACTAATTTAATTTTTATTATTATTAATTATATAATAAAAATAATAGTAAATGCTTAAAATTTAATATTAATAATTTTTGTATTGAGATAAATTTTAAAAAAATTACAACTTGACTATTTTTTGATGTATACTCCCTCCGTCCTATTCAACTTGTATTATTTGTCTTTCTGTTTCGTCCCACTTAGTTTATATTATTTTTATTTATCAACAATGATCTATTATTTTTTTTTAATTTCATTTATAAATATTAACTCTCCTTTATTTTCATTCACACAATTCATTTTTTTATTTATTATTGTTATCTACTCTTTTCTTAAAAAACACTCAATTTTTTTTCTTAAATGACACATAAAAATTAAGATTTTAGGTTAAATATTCCTCTAGAAAGTCATAAATTAGTACTTCATTTTAATCAGATTCTTCTTCTCTGTTTCTGTTTCTTTCTACTACTTCATTTACACTATCTATCCCCCACTTCACTCACTCTACTCATCTTCTTTTATTTCTTCCTTTATCTCTCCTTTTTTTCTCCCCATCGTCTCTTTTTCATCCTCTCAAAAAGCATAAACAAAAGTAAAAATCTACCTCTTTTTCTTCATTTTTTGTCCAAAATCAAATTACCCATTTGAGATTCTCCCACAAAAGCCTAAAAGGTTCAAAATTTACTCTTCCAACATCTTTTTTCTTTCAGCATTATGCTTTCTTCTTCACTTTTTTCTCTAGGGTTTTTCTGTTAATGCAAAAATCTTGAGATTTTAAAGTTTTGTTTTTTATTTACCAAAAGATGGAATTGATAATGGGTAGGAAAAATTTTGTGGTTTTCCTCTGTTTTTTGCTCCTTTTTTCTGGGTTTTCTTCGGTTTCAGCTTCTACTCCACCTGCTAGTAAGTTTCCCACCTTAAGTTTTTGTGTAATTCACTGTTTTTTCTTTACATTTTTTACTGAATTTGTTATTATTTTGCAGAAATTGTTAGTGGGTTTATCTCAAGCTCTTTAGCTAAGTTGATGAAATGGGTTTGGTCACTTAAAGCTACTACTAAAACAGGTAAAAAAAATTTAAGAGCTTTTTTTTATTATTTAAAAAATTGTGGAAGATAATTGAAAATGTGGGTTGTATTGATTTGAGTTTTGTGATGATGTTAACAGCAATTTATGGGCGTTCAATGGTGAAATTTGAAAGTGGGTACAGTGTTGAGACTGTGTTTGATGGAAGTAAGCTTGGAATTGAGCCTTATTCTGTTGAAGTTTTGCCTAGTGGAGAGCTGCTTATTGTGGATTCTGCTAATAGCAATCTTTACAGAATCTCTTCTTCCCTTAATCTCTGTGAGTATTTTTTAATGTGTTTTGGTTGATTATTACTTAATAGAATTCATTTACCTTTTTATAATCAATTTTTATCACTTACCTTAGATTGTAACTTGATAGGAAGACAAATGATTGGTAATAATGCTAAAACTAATTGATTTTGGTGGTTTGCTCTTGTGATCTAATTGCAAATGAGTTGAAATGGTTGGAATGAATGAATGGAGAAGAAGAATTTATGTGTACGACAATTGAAATTGATCTATTGGTTAATGTAGTGGACAATTGACACCACTCCTTTGGTATTAAGGCTTTGGCATTGTTGCTGCATTTTCAAATTAATGTCTGTCGTTAACCTGGCCTTAGATTGACTTCTATTGATAGTTGATAATGTTTTTAGGAGTGATGGATTCATGGTAACAATTATTGCACTTTTTATATGTAGGTTGGATGCACTTTTTACACTTTTAAGTGTGACCTTTTGTGATCTTCAAGCACAAAATTTATTCTTGATACCATTGAGTTTCCTGTGCTAGTGCTTAATATGTAATTATTGTATTGCTAATTGGTTTTGTGATGTAATTATATAATTATATTGCTGGTTGCTTTTCTTTGGATTCCATTTTGATTCTTATGCACTTGTAGTTTTCTTATTTCCTTATTTAGTAATTAGTATATTTGTGTGATCATGTGCATGTGCATTCTTTATATGTATGGACCCATGAGTGATTCATGGTGATAATGCAGACAGTAGACCGAAGCTGGTTGCGGGATCAGCTGAAGGATACTCTGGACATGTAGATGGGAAACACAGGGAAGCTAGGATGAACAATCCCAAAGGTGCAACTGTTGATGATAGGGGGAACATTTATGTTGCAGATACTATGAATATGGCTATCAGGAAAATTAGTGAATCGGGTATATCTAAAACTCGCGAATTGCATCAATATGTTATGAATTGATTACAATTTACAAATATACTAGAAAGTTTTTTTGGTTTTGTTTCTTCCGAAAAAATGAGTCTTTAGCTGATTCTGTTAGGAAATTCAGATCATCTAGACTAATTGAGAATCTGTTCCCAGGAGTTACTACAATTGCGGGTGGAAAATGGAATCATAAGGGTGGTCATGTGGATGGACCGAGCGATGAAGCAAAGTTCTCTAATGACTTTGATGTAGTCTATGTCGGAAGCAGTTGTTCCTTGTTGGTCGTTGATAGGGGGAATCGAGCGATCAGGGAAATTCAGCTCCATTTCGATGATTGTGCTTATCAATATGAAAGCAGCTTACCTCTTGGTAAACTTAAAGGGATTTTGTGTTTTAGTTAACCTGTGTGGTGACATTGCTTTGCCTCACTCTTCTGTCTCCATTACAGGAATTGCTGTGCTTCTTGCTGCTGGATTTTTCGGCTACATGTTGGCCCTATTGCAGCGGCGAGTTGGTTCAATTGTGTCTTCGCAGAACGTAAGAACTGCACCATCCTCTTGATCTCAGCACTTTTTAGTGTAAATAGTTAAATGGATATTATGCTGGTCATTCTCGAGTCCGGTGCCTCACTGGCCGCAACCTCCTCATATCTTTTGATAAGGGGATGGTTTGCCGTAGTGTCACATGATTCGCTAATTAACTTACGAATTGGAAGCAAAAAAGTGAATTATGGTCGGTTTTAGGCTATTTTTGAATCATTTTTCGCGAATAGCGAATCCAAAAGTCGAACTAACTAGCGAATTATGTATCAGTGGTTTGCCGTTATTCAACCCTCACCAGACCCGACTCTGATCTTAGCTTCTATAAAAGGGATATATTGGGTGCAATGATGATGATGACAATGAGTTTATGAATTTATGTACCATATTTTTAGTATTGCTTAACGTGTCGACCTTGTCACAGGAATTGAAAATGGAAGACGACGTGCATTCCAGTCCATATCAGAAGCCTCTTAAATCAGTGAGGCCGCCGTTGATCCCTACTGAAGAGGACGCAGAGAAGCAAGAAGAAGGGTTTATCGGATCGTTGGGAAAGTTGCTTGCTAATGCTGGCACATCAGCTCTCGAAATAATGGGTGGAATATTTCCCGGTTTGAAGAGAAAGCCCGTTGCCTATCAATACAGGAATCAGGGACAGTATCAACAACTTAACACTTGGCAGTCGCCGGAGAGTTTTGAGATACCGAAAGAAGAGGAGCCTCCGGCCATTGAAACCAGGGCACCTACCCCAAAGAAAACGTATGCCTTCATGTCTAAAGATGCAGAAAAAATGCAGCAACAGCTGAGACAAAGCCGAATTTTCTACAGTGGTTGGGACACGGAATTTCAGCAGCAGCAGCAACAGGCACAACCACAACCACGACAGCAGCAGCAGAAACACGAAAGACATCAGCACCGTCATCAGCATCACTCATCGATGCCCCAGACTTTCTTTGAGCAAAGCAGCGAGAAAACCGATGAGATTGTGTTCGGGGCAGTACAAGAGGAAGGACAGCGTGATTCAGTTACCCGACCTACTGACTATGCTATGATTGACTTCAATCAGCAAAATCTTCGTTTCAGATCAGGGTATTTCCACAACTATGCACCCTATACATAAACCAGATCTTCCCTTAATTGGCATATATTATGTCGTCGATATAATGATCCCTTTTTGAAGTAGGGAGTATTGGGGTATATTGGAATTGGTGGTTGTTACAAATGTTGATCCCATCAAAGCCTTTTGTTTAAGGAATGGCATTCCTTATGAGTATTGGTATATTGAAGTTAGTAATATATTGTTCATTTTCTCATAATCCAGTTCATATTTCATATCTTCCCAACCCTATTTGAATACTTGATTCCATCAACAAACAACATTTAAAAGGATGCAACACGAGAACATTTCGATCTGATGGGATCCAGTGCATTAGTCTACATTTTAGAGAGATCAATCATTTGTATATCATTTATAATATTTCTTGAAGCTGATCAAAGACCACACCACATAATTTTCTAAAAAAAGAAGCTAAAAGTATAGCTAAGATGCTAAAAGAGGATGGTCTAATAATAAAGAAATAGAAATGGGATGGTTCTAGAGTTGTTGTTGGGTACATATAATATTCCAGATTCCCGGGGAGAGCATAGAAAGAGCCAAGTAGAATTAGCATTATTAATGGAGGAAACAGTCAAATTTTAGTGTGATGTTGTCGCAAGAATATACTCCGTGCTAAGAAAACTTACCAGTTTCCTTACTGTCACTTGTCAGCAGTCAGTAGGGCACTAGTCAGATGCTGCGCAGCCTGCACGCAGATATAAACACAAAGTTGGAAAACATATTCTCACTGATCTCCTTCTTTGCCAGCCACTAAGTGTGGGCCAGAAATGCATGTGTTTTCAGTTATATTATTTGCTGCATATAAAGTTGTATGTTTTTCCACTATGGGTTGTTCAAATTGTCATCATTAAATTTTTGAATATGAAAGTATTAAACTAAAGAAGCATAATATGTAGGAAATTTGGGTCTATCAGGTATGTTCGGACAGATTCTTAAGTTCGGATCACCGTAAATAGTCCACTGACAATCTGACATGAAATGACGGGCGATAAACCAAAAGAATTGACTATACTTGATGAGGTTCCTTCACAAAATCATATATGGTTAGCAGGAAGAGTAGCCCACCAAATTTATATGCTAGTTGCATATCTCATTAAATCACTGATTTAAAATTAAAAGCGGACAGTTTCTTAAGAAAAGGAGAAGAGAAAGTTTGTTACGTATTGTATTATGATTAGATGTACTTCTCTGTTCAATTTACTTTGCCACATTTCTTATTTTGATGTAAAGTTTATAAGCTAAGTGTTGCAAAATGAGTAAGACAATATAGTAACGAGTTAAAGTTCACTACGCAGAGATATTATTTGAGAGGAATGGTATCCTTTAAAAAAAAAGAAACATATAATAGTCAAATAACCTAACTTGCAATAGCTAAAAGATGAGGATCGGATGTAAACAAAGAACAATGGGATTCATTTCAAAGCAATGAATTTAGTAACTGAATTTTCTTCTGTCCCTTTGAGTTTACAACATAAACCTAAAAACACTCTCACATATTTAAGTCATGCGGTATAAATTCAAAGAAATATCGGAAGTAAAATTATTGTTAATGATACAAATTAATACATACTGCATGACTGATCCATATACAATATAGTTTAGCCAACTTGTCAAACTTATTTTGACACAAATAAAATTGCTATTGGGACTCCACCGGCTGAAGTGAACTTTGAAGTTGGGTATGATTTAATAGCTAGTCTCTTGAGAGATTGTCTCTTTGAGAGACGAATCTCAAATTCGACTTATTAAAGATTAATAACTACTTGTATTCTTGATGCATACCTACATTATCCTTAATGCTAACTTACCATATCCTTAATACCTACTTTCAATATTTTAAATATTTATTTACATCATTCTTAATGCCTACTTATAATATTTTAAAAAATATATAATGGGCCAATCTAATTAGAAATGATCTCTCAAAACATCTCCCACAAGAATTTGTGATGATTTAAAAGGTAAGTATGTATCTTTTGCTCCAGCTGATTGCACCAAGTACTAGGTCTCAATCTCATTCAGCTCAAATGTAGCAAATTACTACTAGGTTAGTTACTTTAGTATACTACATTACTAGTATACTACTACCACCTATTCAATTTAATTGTTTCATTTTTTTCGGCACTATTTACTTATCACACTTAATTTGTATTTTACTCTTAATTTATAAGTTAAAATATAGTCATGTGGAATCTTGTTTGATTCGTCTCAATACAAGGATTATTAATATCAGCTTTTTATAATTTTTAATTAAGAATAATTTGAGATATTAAAGATTAAAATGTTGTATCGACAAGTATAAAAAGTCAAATAGAACGGTTAGGCTGAATAGTAGAGAGTAAATTACTAGTCTACTAGTACAAGTAATTCTAATTGATGTAATCATTGCTATTTTATCATGTTTGGTTTAAAACAAACATTACTAAAGTGATTTTTTTTTGTTACTTTGATTTGCAAATTGAATCAGATGGTGGTAAACATTGTCCTTTTGCAATAAGGTAACAATGCCATTTCCCTTATTTTCTTACATTCCTTCTCTTACAGTCCTATACTCTAATTCGTAAGTAGAGGTGACTAAAACTAAATTGACTTGAAATTGGATTTTATTTCATTTAAAGCGAACATTACTTTTTTGGGTAAGATTTTAAATTTGATTTTCATCTATGTCTCTCTTCCTTCAGCCTATATGTAGCAAAAATTCTTGTAAGAGACGGAGACCATCTCTAGTTAGCCCAGCCAATTATATATTTTTAAAATTGTAGATAGGCATTAAGAATAATGTAAATAGACATTTAAGATATTAAAAGTAGCCATTAAGGATATGGTAAGTAAACATTAAGGATAATGTAAGTAGACATTCAAAATAAGGTAACTAAACATTAAGAATACGGTAAGTAGATATTAATTTTAGTGGTCTGGGCTTGAGATTGTGTCTCAAATAGACGGTCTCTCAAGAGACTAGCTGATAAAAAAAAACACAAATTTTTGTGAGAGATGGAGAGACCATCTCTCGTTGGCCCATCCCATTATATAGTTTTTAAAATATTGTAAGTAGACATTAAGAATGATGTAAGTAGACATTTAAGATATTGAAAGTAGGTATTAAGGATACGGTAAGTAAGTATTAAGAATAATGTATGTATGCATTAAAAATAAGGTAAGTAGGCACTAATCTTAATGAACTGGGCTTAAGACACGTCTCTCAAAGAGACAGTTTCTCAAAAGATTAGCTAATAAAAAAACAGCTCGTCTTGTATGAGACTGCTTACCATGAAACGGGTCCATATAATAGCCGATTTTTATATTAAAATAATAAGCGATCACTTTAACGTTATAATTGATCATTTTAAGACAAAAAAATATATATTAAGTCAGTTCAATAAAAATAATTTCACAGTGAGACCGTCTCATTTAAAAATTATTGAAAAATTAAATTGACACAATTGAGCCGCAGTTTTCGTCTGTTTCTTTGAAAATTTGAAAAAATAAGATTATTTTTAACAACTTTATTCCAAAAACAAGCTTCGTGAAAACTTTATTCCCAAAATAAGCTTCCGTACATCCAAACCTAGGCTTGGTGTCATGTTGCTGTTACTAACAGCGAACAAAAAAAAAGAAAAAAAAAAAAATATTAGTAAAGCCTCAAGTCGTTGTTACTAACAGCGACTTAATGCGTTTTATCAGTTACTTCCTCATTCCAACCTACGAGATTAAGGAGTTGACCAGTCAACCTTAAAGTCGTTGTTACTAACAGCGACTTGAGACTTTACTAATTTTTTTTTATTTAGCTGTTAGCAACAGTGACATTACACCAAGCCTAGGTTTGGATGTACAAACGCTTATTTTGAAAATAAAATTTTTACGAAGCTTATTTTTGAAATAAAGTTGTTAAATAATCTTATTTTTTTCAAATTTATGTTTCCTTTTCAAATTACTCTACCTTTGGGCCTGCTAATTGCTGACGGCAGTTAACTTAAATGTGCTTGGGCAATTTGGATTTTGATACAGGATTATACACATGAATTTAGGCATCATTTCTCATCCAGTTGGTCCCTTAAGAGAAGTCTGTCTAACCTATTAAAACTTAATTAAATTCAAAGATGATAATGGACTGATCAAATTATGAATGGTCTCCCAAAGAGACTATATTTCACAAGTGCTTGTATTTCTCATATGACTTACACAGCTATACTTCTGGTAATTTCTTTGTTTTTGTTTCGTTTATTTTGATTATCGGGTTAAGAGAATTCCATATAGGCAAAAGAAAAAAAATAAGAATCAATCTCATATACTTAAGGTAAAAAGAAACAGCTAGTCTTTTGAGAGATCGTCTCTTTGAGAGACATATCTCAAGCCCAACCCATTAAAGATTAATGTCTACTAACCGTATTCTTAATGCCAACTTACGTCATCCTTAATACTTACTTACCGTATCCTTAATACCTACTTTCACTATCTTAAATGTCTACTTACATTATTTTTAATGCCTACTTACAATATTTTAAAAAATATATAATAAGCCGACCCAATTAAAAATAGTCTTTTCCGAAGGATCTCTCACGAGAATTTGTGAAAAAGAAAAGCTTTAATTCATGATGACTATTCTATCTTCAATAATTATAGTAGTAGTTCATAACAAGCAAATTATGATAGATATATCATATATGATATGATGACGTAAAAGCAATTAATAGCACACCTTCATTTTTGAATTAGATGACAAAAATAAATTATTTAGTAATTCTTCATAGGAATTGAGTCACAAACATGATCCAATCCAATTGCTTATCTTTGACAAAATGCACCATCCGTTCTTTAATTATTTAGGATAAATTTCCGATTTTAGAAAAATATACTTTTCGAAAAATCAAAATACGGCATTATGAAAATTATAGGAGAATATTATTACTTTTGATCCTCCTCTTTTTCTTTTTCGTCTTATATTATTCCCTTTCAATATTGCGTAGTCATCTAATTTACTATCTTACCAAGTCATACTTGTTATTTTTATTATTATAATAAGAATTTCGGTAAAGACATAAAAATTATCTAGAATAATCTAACTTTTTTATGATTTTTCTACGATAATTCTACCTATTGATTATTTATGAATAATCCCAACTTTAAAGGATATTTACCCAGGGTAAGCTTGGGTAACCCGATCACATGCTATAGTAGGTAATTCATAAAAAAAATAAACTGAAAATTAATGTAAAATTAGAGAAAAATTTTAAAAATTTTCATAAAAAATTCTACATAATAAAAAAAGTCATCAATTTTTTTAAATAATTTTTAACATTTTTTTGATATTAATTATTTTAATTTATTTTTTTAAAAATAAATTTGCTGTAACAAGTCATCTTGTTACCGGGTTTTACAATAGGAAAATATCTTATTCATAATTATCAATAGATGAGATTATCGTATAAAAATCATGAAAAGGTTTAATTATTTTAGGTAATATCTCCTTAATTATATTATGTAATTAGCATAAAATTTGGAATTTATCATCAAATCACACTTTAAAATATATTATATTATTTTTTACCTTTTATTTTATTTTCTAAGCTTTCAAATATATTAATATTCTTGTTAACAAATCTCCCATACATTCAATAACTTTTACTTATAACTATGAACTTACACAACTTGCTTAACAATTAGTAATCAATCAATACGTTTAGCTGATTCAACCAACTAACAACTCTAGCTAAAATTCATTTTCAAATTAATATAATTTTCAATGATCCTACATATTGTTTTTATGTTATTTGTAAACTTGATTTTCTTTTCTTTATCTCATCTACTCATATTTTAAATCTTGTTTTATAGATGTAGCCATATTTTTTTAACAACAAATAAAAAAGTGTTTGGATTAATCATAATACTAAAACATAAAAAAGCAAAAGCAAAAGCATCATCTACATCTATTAATTATGAAAAATTAAAAATTACAAATTCACACACAAAAAAAAAATCAATACAATAAAAAATATTCCATTGAATAAAAGTAAGAACTATAAAGGCTATATTAGTCACATATTTGTTAAATGTCATATTTTGGTGAGAAAAAGGGTTGTAGTTGGTTTCTCATGCACTATTCCTCCTTCCCTATTTTCTCCTCCTTTCATTTCTATTGATTCCCTAGTCCCTACTTTTTGGGAGATCTAATATTCATATAAATTAAAAAAGACATTATTTTTTCTCCATCTTCCTCCCCTTTCAGAATTCAAATGGCAAGCAGAAAGATCTCATCTTTGTTGTCTCGCTCACTTTCATCTTATCTCTGTTCATCTGCTGGTAATTAACTCTAGTAATCCCTTCTTTTGTAATCAAAGTTTGATTGAAATTCTTCCGTTTTTTTGTTATGATTCTTTTCATTTTGATCATGGCTTTTCAGTTACATGATGTGTTTGTTGCGTTATATTCTTTGATGGGTTTTTGATCCAATTTAAATGACTTTATATAGTTAGAAATTCACCATAAATCTGGTGTTTGATCTTTCAATCTGTCGAAAAACAAAAGAAAATAAGAATAGAATTTTCTCTTCTGGGTTAAAAAATGCAACTATGTGTTCATAGTTTTGCCTTTTATTGTTTCTGGGGACTAGAGACTTTAAGAAAAATAATGGAAAATAATGGAATCATACAATATTTACAACATTACATTGCCCAATTACCTCTAAAGTCTTGATTAAAAGGGGAACCAGAATGGAATTTTAGGTGCAGAATTATTGCATGTTGATGAGAATTAAAGAATTCTACTATTGTTGATTGTTCATTGTCACTTGTGTGTACTTTCCCTTTGTGTAGTTAATAGTCATTATCAGCCGCCAAAGAGGAATCTTGTAACTCTTGATTCTTGAATAGTTATTACTAATATTCTAATAAGCTACTCCATGTTATTGGAAATTCAGGAACAACAACATTTTATTACCGCAACGCCATTAGATTCTCATGTGAGGTTTTGGGTTCAGATATACGCAATCTTACCTTTGTTGATATAACAAATAGGTTGTTTTCGATTGATCCTATGTAGCAAACATTATCTGCAATTATAGTGATGGTTTAAACTTATTAACTTACATAAATATAGTCTTTGTCCAATATAAATTGATCATTTTTACACCATTCAAATTTAGTCACTTTTTTATGCTTCATTTTATTCTGTGAATTTTGGAATGAACAATGAAGTGTCTTTATTGTAAACTGCTTGACATTGTCTGGACTATCTAAAACAAGGAAGCATGACAATGATGTACATTTACAATCAACCCCATTAAATGTATTAAAAAGTAGCTGGATAAAAGAGGCGAGTTTCTTGTATTAAAGTCATCAAGATAAAGTTATGTATATTCAATTTGTATACCCATAGCCGATTAGATACAAGTTTAAGGGTCTTACTTAGCTATTTTACGAAAACAATTCGATATTTTTGAACAAATTAACGTGTCCAAGTGTGCTACTAATGTTGAAGTGTCAAGAGTTTGACACGAGTCCCTAAGAATAAGATAAAGTGAAGAGTCCGACCAAAATAGGGATATAAATGATATAATACATGTTTAATGATTATTGAACCAATGTACATAAAGTGTGTACAGTCAGTTAAGTTGGCACAATTGTATTTTGTTATGATACACTCTTTTTTCTCCCCTGCTTTTTCTTTTTAATTATGCTTTATTTGGATGGAGTGTTTGTTGCTTTATGTGATTTGATGGGTTGTTTTGATAACTTTAATTTGTGTATTGGTTTTGAAATTCACCCATATTTTGGTGTTTGATGTTTCAATCTGCCTAAAAAAGGATCAAGATTGTCTTTTATTTTGTTTAGAACACTACTCTCTACTTTATTGTTTACAGTTTTTCTATTTTTTAATGGGGTTTTTAGAGAAATTGTAAAAAGAATGGATTATACAACAATATTAACATTACATTGACTCAATGCCGCTAAAGTAGTTCTCGCTTAGGCAGGTAACAAAGAATGAAATCTTCGGTGCATAGTTATTGCATGTTGATCAAAACCAACAAATTCTGGTTTAAGAAATCACTATTGTTCAATTTTGATAATTACTGTAGTGCACTTGACCTTTGTTTAGTTTTGGCTGTCACCCAAGATGAGTCGTTAACTTTTGATACCATGTAATTGAGGAAATTCAAGATTGATTCAGGAAGTTATAGTAAATAGGGGTTAACTTATTTCTAAATGTACTTGATATTAGTCCTTATGCAAAATAATTTGATCATATATCATTCTAAATGTCACATACTCCTCTGTCCCTCTAGGAGAGTAGCAAAAAAAGGTATTTTTAAGGAAAAGGGAATATTTGGCATTTGGCAATAAATGAAGACAAAGAACGAATTATGTGTATGAAATTAAAACGAAGTTAAAATGTATGGATGTAATTAAGAGTAAGTGGTGGATCATTGTTCAAAAATAAAAATGATGGAAAATATGAGGGACAACCAAAATAGAAAATAAAGCTAAATAAGGGGCAGGGAGAGTATATATATTATTTTAGTTCACCGATTTTTTACTTGTAGCTCATCTGATTAGATTAGTGTTTTTGTAGAAAGTTTGTTATGGGGATTATGAAGGATGAAGTGTCACTATTTTGTAAAATGATAGACATTATCTAGACTATGTATGAACATGACATTTGCAGTTGGTCATGTTTGGCGGGCTCTAGGGCCTCTTTGAAGATTGTGCTGATCTTGAACCTTGTGCCATTTTTTTTTTGAAATTAATAATGTGCCAAAATAATTTCACGAAGTATTTTCTAGATTGAGTGTATAATTTCTGCTTTTTATTTATGTGAATAAGCACATGGTGTTTGCATATAAAGGTCAATCAAAAACATTTTTGTTATAACAATGGTATGATGTTGTACAACCGTCCCCTAGACCTCACTTGGGTAATGACATGTTGTTGTTATATGGCTGATTGCAATCAAAGTGTGCCACACAAATGGCCGGAAGTATTGTTGTGCAGAGATATCCATGGCACATTAATAATACACACAAACTAGGCTGGAGAGTTATGATCAATCATACATAGATAAGACTTCTTATTTAAAGATCACTAGGAGACATTTTTGATAAATAGATATGATTATTTTGACACAAAACATTGTGTATGTAATTGTGCTCATTCTTAAACCGGACGGATAGCTGGTCATTTTAGAACTCGGAAGGCATATAGAATGCGAACCTTACCCACAAAAAGTTCGTTTAGTTGACATAGGAACTTAATTTACATGAGAATTCCTAATTCCTAAGAATATACCAAGGAAATTACTTTTAAGGTTTTAATAGAAGATTAAATAAGTCACCAAGAGCTCATGTCCCCACCTCCCATCACCTCCGTAGTTGTAGAAACAGAAATTAAGAGTTATGAGAGCTATAACCCCATAGTTACTCAATGGAAGTTCATTCTTCCATGTTGCTTACGTCTTTTTATATTTTTGAAGGTTTTAGTTCGTTATGGTTAATACCCAGTAAATCCTTGCATTTTTTTAATACCGTGCATCAGTAGTTTTTAGCATCTATTGTTAATCCCTTTGTAGATATCAATTTGTTTTGTAAATCATCTTTAAAAAAATAGCGACAATTAGCATTCAGTATGTGTTTTTGTATAATGTGATTTCCTAGAGGTCTGAAAATTGGCTTGTGAGTTTATCTTTTAGCGGCTGATCAAGAAAATATGTTGTGTTCTTATTTGTATTAGCCATACGTAATTTGGTATCTGATGATGAATATTATTATTTCTTCAATAATAAATAGGGAGGAGTTCTTCAGTAAGGAGGGGATTAAAAAGATTCAGCACTGCTGCTGCTATTGATGAACCAATTACCCCTTCAGTGGAAGTAAATTATACAAAGCTTCTTATTAATGGCCAATTTGTAGATGCAGCTTCAGGTCTGTTCTGAATAATTATATACTTTGCTTCCTGTGACAAATCTGCTTTTTTTTTTTTTTTTTTTTTTTTTTTCTTACACTAATGTGTTGTGGTCTTCTCAGGGAAAACTTTTCATACGGTAGACCCTCGGACTGGGAATGTGATTGCTGATGTTGCTGAAGGTGATTTCGAAGATGTGAATAGAGCGGTATCTGCTGCTAGGAAAGCATTTGACGAAGGACCATGGCCGAAGATGACAGCTTATGTAACTAAATTTTTTGACTTATGCAATATGCTCTGAGTTATACGCATATTGCTACTCCTTAAGTGCAATTATTGGTGATTTGATGCAGGAAAGGTCCAGAGTCCTTTTGAGATCTGCGGATCTAATTGATAAACATAATGATACTATTGCTGCTCTTGAAACATGGGATAACGGGAAGCCCTATGAGCAATCTGCCAAAATTGAAGTACCTATGCTTGCACGTCTTATGCGGTACTATGCTGGTTAGTAAAAACAGAAGCACATAGTAATAATCGTCACTTTGTCGTCCTCTCATAATTAATAAATTATCCAATACTGTTTTAGGAAATTAACAAAATTACCTGGAAGTCCAACGTAAGATAATGTGACGATTAGGGGTGTTCAACGGGCCGGGGCCCATTTTGAGCTCTTATCCGGTCCATTTTTAGAAGCGTTTTGTACGGACCGGGTTGAAAATGGGCCGACCTGAAAACGGGCTTTAAAAGAGCTCAATAAGGGTCGGAAACGGGCCTTTGTAAATAGCATAATTGATGAATAATTTAATTGTTATAAAAAGACAATGTCAATGAGAATTATTAACGTTTCTACAATTTAATTATTATAAATAATATTTTAATTATGATAAATTGATCAATGGGGATTATTATAATTTTTTAGTGATAGCCAGATTGGGCCGGGCCGGACTTTCATGTAAAGCCCATATTAAGTTTAAAAGGCCCTTATCCGATCCGACCCATATTTAATTAAGCCCTGCCAGGCCCTTATCGGGCCCATTGAACACCTCTAGTGACGATTAATTCTGGCTCAGGGGAATGAATTATGTAATGTGGTTCAATTTTTTTTTATTTGTGTCCTGGAACTAGCTAGTATCAAAGAGCTTATTGTGATTGAATTCTGATCTGCAGGCTGGGCAGATAAAATACACGGTCTTACTGTTCCTGCTGATGGGCCATACCATGTGCAGACTTTGCATGAACCAATTGGTGTAGCGGGCCAGATTATTCCGTGGAACTTTCCTCTTTTAATGTTCGCTTGGAAGGTTGGACCTGCCTTGGCTTGTGGCAATACAGTCGTTATCAAGACAGCCGAACAGACTCCTTTATCAGCACTTTATGTTGCTAATCTGTTTCACGAGGTAATTTCGTTAGAGAAGCACTCACAAGTACTTGATCGATCACCTAATTTTTAGGAAATTGGAGGTCGAATATAATATGGAAAATTTTGTTTTCTTAATCATGTCAGTTCACTAAAAGTGTTTATACCTTAATCTATGAGCTTTAGGGTTTTTTTTTTTTTTTAAAATCCTGTAATAAGCTAGAGTTCTCATTGATTGTGAGGGAGTATTTGAGAGTTTTCAAACAGAGTTTTGTATTATTTGTTGTTGATAACAATACAAGGGTGAACGAGTTCTTTCACCAAGAGTATAAAATTTTGTGATTGTTGGCCATTGTTGAGCGTATCCCATCGAAAGTAGTATTTTTTTCTAACTACTTCGTATAACTACATGTGTTGTTTTCACTATACCGAGAGCCTTTTTCCTGGCAGGCGGGACTCCCTCCTGGTGTTCTGAATGTGATTTCTGGTTTCGGCCCAACTGCTGGGGCAGCTCTTTGCTCTCACATGGATGTAGACAAGGTAATTATCGAGGAACTGTTTTCTCTCAAAATTACATCTTTCATTATTTTAAGGATATTTTACATTTCCTGTGAACTTTTTGTGTAATACTCTGTTAAAATGCCAATTAGTCTCAGCCTACTCTTTTAACAGCTTGCTTTTACTGGATCAACTAGCACCGGAAAACTGGTCCTTGAATTAGCGGCAAAAAGCAATCTCAAGCCAGTAACTTTGGAGCTTGGCGGAAAGTCCCCATTTATCATATGTGAAGATGCAGATGTAGATCATGCAGTGGAGACTGCTCATTTTGCTCTATTTTTCAATCAGGTATGTGCCCGTTTGTGTGCCTGATATAAACAATTAACGCTTTCATTTGCAAATTATTAATCCCTATATTGCAGGGGCAATGTTGTTGTGCTGGTTCCCGCACATATGTTCATGAACAGATCTACGATGAGTTTGTTGCAAAAGCAAAGGCGCGCGCTGAAAAGCGAACAGTTGGTGATCCATTCAAGCAGGGCATTGAACAAGGTCCACAGGTAATTACAGTAATAACGATATACTTAAAGCCATTACATATTTTGTAATGTCTTTGATTTATTGAGAGTTTAAGGTTCATTAGCTTAGGCTGTTAGTTGAGTTGGTTCCTTGACATGGTATCAGTACCAACGTGACAAGAGGTCACGGGTTCTAATCTCAACCACCCCTCATCTAAAGTGGAATATTTAGTGCCAGGTATGAGGAGGGCTTGTGCTGCTTCCACACTTGTAACTTAAAGGGCTCTCGTGTGAGGGGGTGTGTTAGAATAAACATATGCTGAGGCCTCAATCATTAGCTTAAAGCTTTAAACTTTTGGTTGAGTTGATTCCTTGACATGTCAAAGAACCAACTCAATCAAAAGTTTAAGTTGATGGTTGAGGCCCCAAATATATGTTATATACTCCAATTGGATCATGTGTATGGTGACACTTTCATTTTATGCAGATTGATCCTGAACAGTTTAATAAGATTTTATCGTACATTAAATCTGGTGTCGAGAGTGGAGCTACGCTGGAAACTGGTGGAGACAAGCTTGGCTCCAAGGGATACTATGTTAAGCCTACAGTTTTTTCGAATGTCAAGGTACGGTTACCCGACTTGCCTCACTTCTCGTCGTTTTCCGTTTATGATTCAAATCTTACTCCATTAAATATGGCCTCAGGATGACATGTTGATAGCGCAAGATGAAATTTTCGGTCCAGTACAAACTATCTTGAAGTACAAGTGAGTGATCCAACCATACACATATCTCGTAAATTGCTTTTTTTTTTTTGTTTCTCGTTTCGTATCTCAATTATTCTTGTTTTAGGACAATCCATGAAGTGATACATAGAGCAAATGCATCCAGTTATGGATTAGCAGCGGGAGTTTTCACGCAGAATCTCGATACTGCTAACACCTTATCGCGCGCTCTTAGAGCCGGTACAATATGGATAAACTGTTACGATGTTTTTGATGCTGCAATTCCTTTTGGTGGGTACAAAATGAGCGGAATCGGTAGAGAGAAAGGAATTTACAGCTTGAAGAACTACTTGCAAGTGAAGGCAGTCGTCACTGCATTGAAGAATCCTGCTTGGTTATAAACCATAAAAACTTAATTCTCGTCCCCATTCGTGTTTTCGATTAATAAAGATGTAGCTCAAGATATTATGCCTATTTCTTCTTTTTTTTTTCATCATCGTACGTTATTTAAACTGATGAAAAATGTTGAATCGTCGATGATGATGAGATCCTTATCTATATATTGCAAGTGTTAATGATGTTGATAAATTTGGTTGTTAGCAACCCATGGATTTGGACTGGAAAACCAATATGTGTGGCTGTTATTACTTAACATCAGTTTTGGCAAACCTTAATATTTGATTGTTAGTTACTTCTACTTGCAAGTGAACATAAACTTTTAACAACTGCCTTGCAGAATCCTGCAAGCTATATGCTTAATTTAGCATATTATTTACAGATTAATTATGAAAAGGAAGCCTTGTTAAATCAATTGCTAAACAGCTAAGGATGATACTAGCTATCTTACAAATAATAGCTACTCTTATGAGAGTGGGGTCCCGGTGAGATGGCGTCAAACAAAGAGTTTATACTAAAAAAACACTAATTTTTATTGAAATCGTCTCACCGTGAGACAATTTCAATTGGGTTAGCCTAAGCAGTTAAAAAAAATGCTTCCTGTTTAAGTGTGAATTTACATTTAATTTTTTTTAAAATTTTTTTTTACCAATGAACCTTTTGTATGGATCCGTCCCATAGTGAAATGGTCTCATACAAGACTTGCCTGATATACATTAAATGGGTTGCTTAATTCATGTATAAGGTGTATCTCTGAGTAAGACGTCTCATAAAACAATTGGCGTACAAATAGTTACTTAGCTTATGGGTTGTTAGCTAGACAACATCCGATCCTATTGTATATGAAGAAGTACTGATTTAAGTGTTCGTATAATTATTGATGGATTGGGTTTGTTTTAATGTAAAACTCATTTTAGATTTAGATTGAGGCATACTCTGAGTTGAATGTAATTTGTCCAATTTAAATAGTTGTAATTGTGGGTTATAAGGCCAATTAATGAAACAATTATTATATTGTTTGATGATGACATAAGATTATAAGAATCAATTAAGAAGACCAATATAAACAAAATAAAGCAAATAGAAGATACCCTCTGTTCTGTACACTGCATACTACAGCAAAGTATATTAATCACATGACTAATACTCCCTCTTTAGTTTGTTAATCTCTGTTTTATGTTAATTAATTTGTTTACTCTTTTCAAATGTTTTGGCTTTTTAGGCTTAGAATAAACATTAAATCTTACCAAAGATCCTCTCATGTCCTTACTTGTTAAGGATGGCCCACTGTGCACAACTCTATTTTATAGCAAACTTCACTAGCTTAATTATGCATGGAATATCAAAATTTCATTTATGCTATAGATTTATTATGAATAAATAAATAAAATAACATTATATTTATTGTGATATGGAGGTATGAGATCCAATAAGAAGGGTATTATATATAAGAACGATAAAAAAACATTTCAGCCCTTGTATATTTTTAATTAGATTGAAAAATGAAAAATCTAACATTAATATTAAAATAGAAAATTTAAATTGTCGGGTTTACTTTATAAAGAAATATTTTTGACAGTTGTTACTTAAAATAAAATTTTTTTATATAAATTAACTAGAAAAATCAAATGTGTTATCATTTTCATTTTAAGATAATACCTTTGTATTATTTCCTAAATCTTGATTTGTACTTGCTTCTATTGTTTTAAATTAACATTACTTGATTTTAATTGTTTTTAAAATTTAATTATAATTTTATATAAAATACTTAGAAGAAATAAAATTGACACATGGTAGCGTTTTAGTCCAAAAAAATTTAGCCTATACAAAAATCAGCAACCTTTGATTGGAATTGTGGTCTATATAATTATTGATTGTATGGATTAAGTAATTGTACAAATTTTATTGGTATATTAATTTTAGTGTATTTGTTTAATAAAAAAAAACTCATAATTGTATTTATAGTGTATACTATTGGAACTTTCTTGGCAAGGCTTTAGTATATATATAATATCAAGAAACAGTTTTACAGGATAGGTTAAGAAAAATAAAGAGACTAGCAAGAATTAAATATATATTGCTGTAAGAGAAAATATTAAATGCTTGAACTGAAATAAGATTCAATTCTCTAAAATCTTAAATCATAATCTAATTATACAAGTAACAAAATAATTAAACATGAAAATAAAAAATACTTTATTGGAGCCTTATATAGTTGCAAGGCTTGTTCATTCCCAAAATAATTTGGACAAACTTTACAAATTATAACCCCACTTAAAATATTTATTTTTGCTTTCATTTTCATAATTATACATTTCCAATCACTTTCAATCAACTTTGGAATGATATTCATATAATAATAGTCAACACACTCTACAGTGAAAACACCGCAATTCCGTCCAAACCCAAAATTGCCAAGAACACAGGATTTCTTTTATCAAACCTTTTTTTTGATCCAGCTCATATGACTGCTGTTCTTTTTAGCTTAATTTTTATAGCTGTCTCTGATTTCGACATTAGTATATTTTTGATTCCTTAACAGAAAATACATATATACGACAAACATCATTTTATTTTATTTATTTTACTTATTCAATTATATATTCTACTATTTTTCATGTGGGATCACAGTGGTTTTTGTTTTTTCTAACATTTTTATGGGTAACTTTATTTTAATATACCTTGTCACGTGACCCGCTCCACCAAAAATTTAAATCGATCGTTATAATCTCATGATATATTATATACAAGTATACAATATGTTATGTCGCATTGACTCTAAAATTCCATTTAAAAGTGAGAGATAAATGAAATTTAAATATGTGACCTTTTGTTATATTAGCTTTTAATATCATATCAAAATCAACACAACCCAAAATTTGAAATGATTAGCAATTATAATCCCAAATAATGTTATATATCCTTTATAAGTGGTCGGTTTGATCAATTTACACAATATATCCGTAGATAACAATAAAAAAAAGAGCATATACAAACGAATTGGGTCACACTTTGAATTTTGAACTTGGATTTTAGTACAAATTTATAATTATCAAGTGATATAATTACATATCATCAAATCTGAATTTGGAATATAAAATATAAAATAAATGTTACAAAAATATTTGAAAAAATTAATTAATTAATTAATTAATTGAATAATCCATGTTATTTAGCGGTGCACTCTGGTGGTAGGACATTGTACCTACGTCTATCTTTACAATAAGAGTAGATCATTTGCTTGCTTCTTGCCCAATTAAGCCCTTGAATTTGCTGATTTGATAGCTTAACAAAATCTTGACCCTCAACCGGATCTAAACTTGATGGGCTACTACTTTTAGAACAGGATTTACCCGAAAGATCTGTCGGGTCGTAAATGCACCCAGCCATTTCCATCTGCCCTAATGAAGCTGTAAATGGAGCATACTTGTAGTTTACCGGGTATTTTCCTCCATGGGTCGCCCAATCGGATGCATCCCATATTGTTGCATAAACTGCCATTGGTTTTGATGGGTAGTTTTTCGACATGGCCGGTTTATTTTGGACTTCTCTAACTGGTATATTGTCCACTAGAAACCTGTATTTTGCAATTCACAAAAAATATATGATTATAAATTATGTGCTTTTTATCAAACAAATCGTAAATAGAATTGTGTATACTTTAAGCTTTTGGTCGAGTTGGTTCCTTGACATATCAAAAACTAGCATGACAAGTTATCACGGTTTCAAATCTCAACTACCCCTTACTTAAAGTGGAATATTTAGCGCCAAGTATGAGAAGAGCATGCATCCACACTTCTAGTCGAAATGCTCTCATGTGAAGAGTGTTTTAGAGTATATATATCACATGTTTGGGACCTTAACCATCAGTTTAAGCTTTTGATTGAGTTGGTTACTTGACAATATATAACCTTATTTGTCAAACAGATAAAAGACCATTAATGAATTCATATATGAATTCCTTGCACACAATAAATTCCCTTTAGCTTATACGCTATGCAGGTTACATAATGTGTATGTTCTTCTAGTAGTATTATGTTGCTAGATATTTAGGCTTCAAGTGGGGGAGTTAGTGTCTTGTTGTTATAAGCAACTCCAAGTGATAACAACTCATAAGTGTTTTGATCATAAGGTCCACAATAGTAGCTACCTCACTAATAATTAGCCATTTGACTCTAAGCACAACAACCATTTTACAAACTTTTCCCTAAAAATATTCACGAAATCATCTTATATTGTCATTAGAGCCTGATCAAAATTTCTATAAACGGAATACACTGTATAATACGATAATGATTATTAGCCTATGACATATAAATGTAAGTCGCTTTGGTTTATTTCTTGTTTTCCAAAATAAATCAAAAGTCAAATTTTAGCTGCAATAAAAGAAAATGAAAAAGAAAAGGATCGGTTAGGAGTTAGAACAATAAGATTAAGGTAGCTAAGGATAGAAATTGCTTACACAATATGATGACTATTCCAAATAATGCTGTATTCATGAAATTGTGTAGTAGGGTCGAACCATAGCCGAAACTTCTCTTCTCTTCCCGTTTTTACACTTCCATTCCCATACATGTTTGTTTGTAATACCCAATTCCTACTTTTTTGGTGTCCAAGTAACTCGAAATCAATTTCATCATGGTTGTGCGGATGAAGGTCCGCATTTGACATCTTCCCAAAAAATAAATAAATAAATCAATTAGTCTTTTAATAAATATTAAATTATATAATTAACAACATGATAACAAAGGCTAAATTGATTTTATATGAAAAAATCAAAGAAATATATGTGGTATGAATTAATAAGCACTCAAATCATCATATAATTAAGATAAAGTTACCTATATTAAACCTATCAAAGAGGGTCATTAAAAAATATTTTTTTTATCATAAAAGTAAAGCTATGTATATTAAATCCATTAGCTTATAAAATTATGACGGTGTTTTTGAAAAGATTTTGAGAATCTTTAATTTAAACCTGTTAGGTCGTAACGCCTCTAAAGAAATTAATGTCAAATATTTTAGGCTCATTTCATTATATATTATATTCTCTCCTATTTATTGATTTAGAGACATTTTGTATTTGGTCAACTCATTAATTATGTCCCATTTTTATTTTTATCATTCTTTTTTATCCCTTTTACCTTTTGTACAAGAACACAATAACACGTAAATATCAAGACGATTTATGAAAAAAAAAGTTTTACATACACTTTTAAAATGTCCCTTATCCCTTCTTGATTTTGGTGCAAAATTCAAATGTCCCTTAATCTATAAATAGGAGGGACGAGGGAGTATTAAAGGAGTATATCGATCACAATAAAACAGAAAATAAGAGTACAAAATGACTTACATAGAACGCAACAACAAGACCAGAAGTGAAACCAGGGGGAAGTTTGATAGAAGCACTAAAAAAACCATAGTAGTAATGATTCATAGAAGAAAACCCTGAACCTGTTTTATGATCATCATATCATTAAATAAATAATAAAATATAATTATAAATTAATTAATTAAAATACAAAAAAAGTTACCAGTTTTCTTGGTAAGAGAAATATTAGCAAAAGAACCATTGCCATAAATTTGAGCATTAGATTCACCAAAGATTTGTTTATAATCCCTATTGAATGAGAGATGAGGGAAAAGGCCAGTTAATCGGGTCGAGGTCGGGCCTTTCTGGGCATTAATTCTTACAAAATTACCATTATTTGAATTGATTAGTATGAATATGTACAAAAATATGGCATAAAAACAGAGGTTTTTGATATGAAAGTATGCCATTAACATTTAATGGGTAGAAGAAGAGAAGAAGCTGAGTAGAAGTATGTTTGTCGAGTTAGAGAAATAAGAAGTGATGTATTTATGTATATAGAATATGGAAGTGAAAGTAGAGACTGCTGTATGTATGAGTTGGTTCAAGCTGGAATATTTTTGAATATAAATATTATTTTACAACTATAACATTTGTTATTCAAGGGTGGAGCTATTGCTTATTTGGTATTAAAGGAAACCAACTCAATTCTTGTGAAGTGTATGGTACTAGAGCCTTTTGTTTTCCTAAATAATAATACTCCCTACTATCTTGTACTTCAAATTTTAATTATTTTAATTAGTGTCAATTAAGTAGTTAAGCTAAATTTTCTTGTTATTTACCATTATTAATGATGGTATATTGATCATTATTTTTTAGGTTGTTTTTATTTGAGTATATAACATATTATGAAGTTTTAACCATCAGTTTAAGCTTTTCATTAAGTTGATTCCTTTGACATGGTATCGAAAGTAAGTGTTCATGGGTTCAAATCTCAATCTTCTTTCATGTAAAGTGATATATTGGTATATTTATTTTTCGTGATGAAAAATATTACAATTATCTAAAATCTAGTGTGACTGAAGCAAACATAATGAAAAAATGTTACAAATTTACAATTATTTAGAACCAAAGAAAATTTAAATTTTCTAGCGAATGTCTTAATATTTTGTTTAAAATATTGTGTATTGACTGATTGACCGTACTATATGTTCATAATATCAATAAGAATGCTTTATCTATGTTTTTGTTGTACTTTAAAATTTTAAAAAAATATATAATAATAATATTCAATCTAATACTCATTTATTGATGTAAACTCATTTTTTTATTATTCTTAAATAATTTCATTTATTAAAATTATATATATTTGCTGAAATGTAATCACTTTAAAATATATTATTTACTTTTTTTATGTGCATAAAATATGATAAACAAGTGAGGGGATTAAACCAAGTCTTATGAATGTATAATCAAGCATGCGGGGCTAGAATAGGGTATTTTGGCTAGAGAACAATCGTGGGACATGCGGGACTTTTTCTTGCTGATTGGTTGCTGGTTTCAGCCGTATGTAAATAGTATTTTGAAAAATTATATTTGATAGCCCTAAACTTTCAGCTTTTTTATATGGTAAACAAATTTTTTTCAATCTATATGGTGATCTTAATTTTTCAACTTTTTCACAAGGTACACAAAAAAGAAATTTTTTTTAAATTTTACGCTATTTTTACCGTACGTAATGAAATTTTTTTGACAAACGAACATTGTGATCACCTTAATAGACCACATATTTCGAAATTCAATTAAAATAATTACTTAATTTAACCAAAAGCTTAACACTTTATCAACCAGATGGAAAACTTGGGAGCTCAATGTCACCACGCGAATTTAAAAAATAGTTATAGAAAAGCAAAAAACTAAAAGTCAGCATGTGGAATTTCCCTAGTATTTTTTATAATACTTCTATTTTAGTTTTTTCTTTAACTTATAGTTTTTGACTTTTTAGGTAATTTTTTTCTCTACTAATAGCCAATAGTCTACAAATAATACTATTGGCTATTAGTATGATATAACTCCTACCTTTTAATTTTCATCTCATAGAAGTATTTATAAGGTATATATTTTTCTCCCCAAATACTAATTAATTTAATTTAGTTTAATATAATTCAATTTAATTCATTTTAATTTAAATTAGTTACAAATATCCACCTTTAACTATTACATTTAATAAATCTTAATTTTTTTAATTTAATGCAATTTAATTATTTTAATCCTAAATAACCGTAAACTCGGTAAACATTCTATTCTACTATAAGGAAGTCGACTTTGTGAATTTAATTTGTTGACATCAACAATGTCAAACAAAAGAAAAACCAGGTAGAGTAGAGCACAGAGGTTGCATTATATTGCTAATCTCAAAGTGTGAATTAGAAAGCGGAATATACTGAGTAGGATGATGATCATCATGATATTCACATGGTCATTTTAGAGTCGGATCTTGTTTTCACATTAATTTTTACATAATTATAAATTTATTTTAAAATCGAATCAAATTGAATTAGATTTTAAAATCAAAAAAATATCATGGTGTGTGTCCTCTTTCTCTTTAACTGCCAAACTCTACTAATACCTAAAACGTCCGGGATTGGCCAACCATTCACCAATAGATTGGCTTGTAAATTTATTATTACTTATGTGCTTTGCTTTCCATCTTTATAGTTTTGTACTACTTGATCTGTGCTTATAAATGTAGTGGTTACTTGTCTTGTTTGTCTACATTTTTTATGAAATTTTTTCTGGTATGGCCAACTCTTGGTTCACAACAAGTCTCTCCTTCAATTTACTTTACACGTTGAACTTTCATACCATATAATATTAAAAATATTAGGTGATTTTGTGGTCGTAAAGTGAGATTTGAATCAATGTTATTAATTTTTTAACTTAAAACGTAACTTTTAAAATATATATTAAATATATTCATGCAGCTAATTATTAATTTTTTACTATAGATTGCGTGAAAATAGTCATTTAATACAATATCTTTTATTTTTTAAAATATGTTATTATATTTGTTGAAGAATGCACCTGAAACGCTCATTAACTTTTATTTTAAAATTATAATTTCAATTTCAAAACAGAAGAAAAAACGAAATTAGAAAAACTATGGAAATACGACTAATCAATTCCTCTAAAATAAATTCTGTAATTGGTTTATAGTCCTAATTTTTCAAGACTATCCTATCTCAAATTCTGATTTCCAAATGAGAAATTTTTCATAGGCTCATGCACACCCAATGCATGCCATTACATTAATTATGGTCCACTTAATTCTTAGTCAATTAAATATGGGTTTATAAAGTGAAACTTTTATTAGAGGAAATTCCATTAAAATGAAATTAATAACCCAATAATGGTAAAATTACTTGGCTCCTTTCAATGATATGCGATAAAAATCAATTTAATATGACAAGAATAAAAGAGAAATTTTTTTAACTATTAGACTTAATGTATTATAATATAATTAGTGCACTGTATTTTTGTTTCTTCTATTGATTTTGCTAATACATTTGGAGTAATTTACTTGTGGGCATTGGCGTAGGCACTCCCGTGTCAGCTCAATTTATGTCCATGTATAATCTCAACTCAAATAGCGAGTTTTTACCCTATTTGAAAAAATTGGAAAAAAAATTGTTAAGTATTGGTATACACAATTTTATCATATATTGATACTAACAAGAATTTTCAAAAGTCAATTATTATTGGAATTGTGAAAAAAATTTCCGTATTTTTTAAAATTTTAAGAATGAAAATACTAAGAAAATACGTAAAATGCAAACGAATATTGGGTAATGAACAAATATTGCAGTGTATTTGATCTGGATGTAAGATTGAGCCCAACAACACAATCAAATCTCCAATTCCGGGATATTGGCCTTATTTTCTGCTTATTAATTAAGCTTAAGCACAACTCAAACCAACATAAGTATATACATAATGCATGCATGAATGTATAATTAATCGCCAAAATACTTTGATTAGCACACAGTAATCACAATAATATTGATTATATAAATTAATTAATCCACCAGATTATAGAAGAAGCAAAAATGTGGTTGCAAAAAATCAATAATGAAAGTATGGCACCCTGTTTATATTCTTGATTATACGAATATAATATTCGAATACACTGGGTATAACGATAATATATTCGAATAACGATAATGAAAAAACAGGTGGGTATAATATAAGGTGGGTATCAAGAATAATTATTGATTTCTTTAAACATAGTTCGTTGAATATATAATCATTTAAGTATCTATCAAATGTATTTCAATAATATTTTCTTAATATATTTTCTGATAGTTTATTTTTTATACGTTAGTGAAAACAATCTTTTCACCTAAATGATTAATTAAGTTAGAAAATTAAGCAAATAGAACATAATTTTATAATAATGTGTAAATCGGTCAAATCAATGTTATATAGAAAGATCTTTGATGATAACCTAATAAATACCGAATAATAAAAAAAAAGCTGAAAATTATTCATTTTATAATCTCTTTGTTCTACTCATTTTGCATTAGTTGTCATTTTAATCCGTCTTATTGCTTTTGCATTATTTTTATTTTTGGACAATAGTCTATCACTTTCTTTTAATCACCTTCATACATTTAAAGCTCTCTTATAATTTCATCCACACAATTCATTATTTTCCTTCATTTATATATTACAAATGTTCGTTTTTTAAAATAACACTTTATTTTTCTTTGATCCAAATCGGGTGTAAGAGAGTAGTATATGATAGACTATTGAGGAACACAAATTCTTGTGAGAGACGGTCTTCCAATCTCTAATTGGGTCGACCCATTATATATTTTTTAAAATATTATAAGAAGGCATTAAGAATAATGTGTACAAAGAGTCGTAGTGGTGGAATGAAGAAGTGCAAAAGAAGATAAAGGACAAAAACAGAAGATTCAAGGAGCTCATGGCTTGCACGGAACGGAGGAGGAGGATAGGACACATAAGAAGAAGAGGTATAAAGAAGCAAAACGGGCGGCAAAGAAAACAGTAGCGGAGGCAAAAGATCGCGGATTTGTAGCCTTTTATCAAAAGCTTGATACCAAAGAGAGGGAGAAGTATTAATGTAATGCCCTGTGCCCTGTGCCTGTGCCTGCATTAAGACTGAAGTATTAATGAAATGTATAACATGTAAGTTCTATGGATAATAATCAACGTTGAAGAATACTTACAAAGTGTGTCATCGTCGGTGCTGCGGGAGCGTACTGGGCTGCCGCGATGATACCTCATGGTGTCATCCATTGACGAGTGATGGAGAGGAACCACGGCATGTAATCCGCCGAAGTAGGTGCGCCTACAGCCTCGATGGGCGCACCTTGGGCCAGTAGCTCCAGCCTGTGATCCCAACGAGCTATATGGTGCCGGTTAATCTCCAACCAGTTCTTGGGCTCCCGACCCTTGCGTGAACTGTGATGAAGATACGCCACTGTGTCACAAGGCGGCAGGATACCCTGTAGCATCCCAAATTGGCGTAGTACGCACTCAAGGAGATGCACTTCGACTATGTCGAAGCATATCAAAGGTACAGAGGCTCACCACGCCCCTGACAAGATTCCTGAGTGCTGAGGTAATGCAGCGTATGCCTCAACGGAGTAAGGGTCCCATCGAAACTACACGTGAAAATGTAATTAATAAATTACGCAATATGATAGTTACAAGACAAGTTGTAGTGAAGTTTTTACCTGGTCAGCTCGAAGTAGATCGAGTTGATCGCGGTAGAACCCCACGCCCGATCCTGTGTGGGTCCTTGTACATCTTTCAAAGGACCACTGCGATCCATATGACTCATGTGGGGGTGGAAGAATTGGTGGCGCAAATGCACCACGTCCCACACTCCTCATCGGTTGACCAATGAGAATGTGCTCCCACGCCTAAAGCTATGAATTACAGATATAAGTAAGTAAACGTAACACAAAAACAAACTAAGAAATAAAGCGTTAACATGTAAAGTTAAAAGTATCATCATTTGAGACTTGAATTTGAAGTTGATTGAGTTCATTAAAAGGAGAAGAGGAAGATGGCATAATGGGATTTTGGGTTTCTTGGGTAGGGAAGGGGGTATGACAAGGAGCAGAAGAAGTTACATTCAGGAATGCATTTGTTTCTACAACATTGACATCTTGATTCCCTAAGGGTACCTCTTCTACATATAACTCTAAAGAAGTAATAGAGGTAGACTTTGAGTACTCCCACATTGCATCTATAGCCTCCTCATCCTCAACCGGAAAAGTAACAAATCTCCATTCATATTGTACTTAAAACTTACATTAACAGTACTTCTTGTAGTGTCAATGCCAATCTTAAAGCATATAAGATGTTTAAATTCATTCAAATCCATGTTTGAGTTGCATGCAAACAGTTTACGTCTTCCCCCAACATACTTAACATTGTTACTACTTGATCGAATTGAACCATTCCAAAAGCATACAATAGTCACACGAAATGAAGCCATTTCTACAACAATACGTACAAAATCAACATCACCATCAAGTTCATAAATATGTACTACATAACAACATTGATTAAATTTAGGTTTTGCATTCAAACATTCTCTAAATTAACTTCAAATTTAGGGTTCACATTCAAACATTCTCTACATTAAACTAAAACATTTTCTACATTAAATTCATGAACAAACAACCTCAATATGAAGATCATGGCAAATAACAAGTACATTTGACATATTCATAGAATTTGATATTATATGACCACTATAAATGACATACATTTTAAAATCAACTAGAACTAAAAAATTTATAATAAAAACTTACCTTAATAAGCTGTAGATCAACAAGAATTAGTAAATTGCAAGTTTAAGAACCTGCATTTATGTGAAAGTTCATGAACATTTTGTGAATCCTAATTTTCAAAAATGGAAAAAAAACACAAAAAAATAGTACCGTAAGTGAACATAGGAAGATGACAGAACTAATTAGTAGTACAAATTTGGAATTTGATGAGATTAATTAAAGGGTTGAAGTTGATTTTAATGGTGGAAAGAAGAGGGAGATCTCGTAGGTTACAAACTTGGAATGAGGAAGTAAACTGAAATGAGGAAGAAGGAGAACTGAAAATTTAACTCGCATTAAGTCGCTGTTAGTAACAGCGACATATGAGTTGACTAGTCAACTCCTTAAGTTGCTGTTACTAACAGCGAATTGACCCTTTACTAATTTTTTGACCATTTGCTTTAATTCGCTGTTAGTAAGAGCGAGTTTACACCAAGCCTAGGTTTGGAGACAAGGACGTTTATTTTGAGAATAAAGTTTGAACGAAGCTTGTTTTTGGAATAAAGTTGTTAATTAATCTTATTTTTTTCAAATTTTCCCAATGCAACACATTCTAATTGATTTCAAGCTGAACCAACTATAGTCTACTAACTTAGTTCATTATCAAGTCCTCCCGCTCCCAAATCTTACGAGATTTTATGTCTCACAATTATGCATGTGCAACGGGTCAAATGCGTGCCGGGTTGGGCTTTAGTAGAAATGAGTCGAGCCTTACAAAATAGTAGATGGGCTTTAAATGGCCCGGGCCCATAAGGCTTGACCCCGATCCGGCCCATTTATTTTAATGAACATACAAATACATGCCAGAATTTGAAAAAAAAAAATAAATAATAATAATAATAATAGTAATAATAATAATAATAATAATAATAATAATAAATATTTTGGAAAATTAGGTGAAGACGCGGTTGACTTGCTATTAAGGATTTTATTATTTTCTTCAAGTAACTTCAGTAGTATCAAATCTAAGTCCTATATTTTTTGTAGGCTAGCTTTTTGTATTCAAAAGGGTGTGGGTGCTTAGCTTGTCGCTTGGCTCTTTACCAACTTCCTGTAGAGTTTTTCTTTATGAAATGAATTACCTTATTATTAAAATAATAATAATAATAAATATTTTGGATAATATAGAGATTCAATAAGTTTGAAGCAGTAATATTTGAAGTCAAAGAGCAACTCAAGGACTACTGTAGCAAGAATTGTGGAAGATAAGCAATAGATATTAGGCTAATAAGATTATGGAAGATAACTTATTTAGTGCTAAAATATATAATGGAAGATTCAATAAATTTCAACTTTTAAGCAGTAGATTATTGTGGCAGTATTGAATAAGCTCCACATTAGTTATATACAGAGTATTAATTTATATATAACATTAAGTGGTAAAAAAAGAAAGGAAATGAATTTTTGATCAAAGTCCATTTACAATCCTTTTTAAACTTTCATTCAACTTTTATCTTTTAATTTTTAGGGAAATTTGTAAAGAAACACCTTTTAAAACCCCTTTTTTTGTAAAGAAACACCTTTTATAATTTTTTTTGTAAAAAAACACCTTTTAAGAGACTTTTTTTAAAAAAAAAAACACCTTAAATCAGTTTCCGGTGACTTTTGTCAACTTTCCGGCGTTGACTATGCCATTTGTCAACTTTCCGGCGTTGACTTTCGCTTTTATTTTTATTTTTATTTTTATTTTTTTTTATTATTAATATTAATTTTTTTAAAATTTTTATTTTTATTATTTTTTAAAAAAATAAAAAAAATAAATAATAATAATAATAATAATAATAATAATAATAATAAAAATAAAAATAAAAACAAAAATAAAAATAATAATAATTTTAAATTTTTTTTAATTATTTTTATTACTATTTTTTTATTTTTCCTTTTGTTTATATTTTTATTTTATTTTAAATTTTTATTATTATTTTTTTTTTGTTTTAATTATTATTATTATTATTATTATTAATTTTTTTAAAATTTTTTTAAAATAATAATAAAAATTAAAATTAAAAAAAAAATTAATATTAATAATAAAAAAAAATAAAAACAAAAATAAAAAAAAAATTTTAATAATAATAATAAAAATAAAAAGTAGAAAAAATATAAAATCACAATAATAATAATAATAATAAAATAATAATAATTATTATTACTATAATAATAATAAAATTAAAATTAAAAAAAAAATAATGATAAAAATAAAAATTAAAAATAAAATAAAAATAAAAACAAAAGGAAAAATAAAAAAATTATAATAAAAAAAATTATAAAAAATTTTTTTTTTAAAATTATTATTTTTTTTATTTTTGTTTTTATTTTTTATTATTATTATTATTATTATTATTATTTATTTTTCTTTAATTTTTTTTAAAATAATAATAAAAATAAAAAATTTTTTAAAAAATAATAATAATAATAAAAATAAAAATAAAAATAAAAATTAAAGTCAACGCCGGAAAGTTGACAAATGGCATAGTCAACGCCGGAAAGTTGACAAAAGTCACCGGAAACTGATTTAAGATGTTTTTTTTTAAAAAAAAGTCTTTTAAAAGGTGTTTCTTTACAAAAAAAAAAAGGGGGTTTTAAAAGATGTTTTTTTACAAATTTTCCTAATTTTTATAAGTTAAATTTCAAGTTCAACCCTTTTCAACCCTCTCCCATATACAACCCTTACAATCAAGGGTTGGATCAAGAGCTCCAATGAAAATCTAGCCCATTGCACAGGCCTACTCACAAATAAAGTGCTCGAACGAGCAGTTGTCCAATTGCTCACCTGAGCCCAAAACACAAATGAAACCAAAACCTTGATAACTACAAATGATCACCAATGTAGACCCCTCGTCTGAATAATAATGACGTGCTTGTCTACTATAACTCACAAAAAAGTGCTACCATACTTACTGAAACAACTGAACAACTACCATTCAAAGCCCAAATCTATACTAGCACAAGCTTTGTTGCTACATATATGAATAAAAATAGTTCACATTGACTAAACCGTATACAAGCAATATATTAACTCACATACATAATAGTTGATATATCTTCATTTGAACTTAAAATACAAAGATGAAAAAAAAATAATTGGATCCCAAATTAAAAATAAAAAATAAAAAATTGAGCACGAGGTCTTTAATTTAATATTAACTTCCAATTTAATGCTAACATACATTAGTTTTCCCTACTACTACATACATTTAAGATATGTTTTTTTGAAAATTATTTTTTTTTTCATTGTTTAGTACAACAAGTGATTTAAAATTAAAATTTAAATAAAAAAGTGTTTAATAAGTATTTGTTTGCAAATATTTTCCTCCAAAATTAAAACAAAAATAACTTAATTTACCCTACACTCCCCAGCATCTTAGAATTTTAAAATTGTTTACAAATTTCAATTAAATCCAAACCAAACAAAATGAATTAAGCTATTATTAAGAAACAGCTAGAAGCAACATATTGCGTGGGTTATTTACCAATTAAAGGTCAAGAAAGTCTCCCTTATATTATTTTTAGAATAATGCTAAAATTATCTAATAATTATGGAGTGCTGAAGTTGACATTGCAATGTAATATAAATACATACCAATTAATTAGGGCAATTACCATGACCATGTTTATCCAACCTGTGCAGATGCTCCAATAATTATTCATCATCAAACCTCAACAAAACTTCATATGCAAATAATACACTCATCTCCGTTTTAAATACTATTTTTTCAATTTTTTTTTCTCATTTGTTATTAGTATTTCATTTAACAAGATTAAGATGTATAGTAAACCACTTTTTGGTACACTATTTTTCATTGTATTTTGTTAATTTGACAAGTGATAAAATGAAAATTGGATGAAAAAAATATTTTTCAATTCTTTACAATATTTTTCTCTCAAATTATAAAAAAAGTTTTCCAACAAAATAAGCCAAACAAAAAACTAAATGATTATTTCTTGGATTCTTTGGTAATAATTTCTTATTTTTCATCATCCTTGTACAATTTTATTCTTTATCCTTAGTTTTAACTTTCCAGCATTAAGTTTCACCAATTTTTGTAATTTGACTTTATGAATATTCTAATAACACATATATAACCTACAACTTATTTTTATTTAAAGGGAAATCTGATGTACACAATATTTTTTATTCCCTTTGCCTTCTCCTTTTTTGGGGAATTAGGCGAAAATACGCTTAAACTGTTATCAAAGATTGCATCGTTTTCTTTTAGTATCTCTAGTAGCATCAAATCTAGAGCGTACACTTTTCATAGATTAAGTTTTTGTATTCAAGAGGGTGTGCGCTCGTAAAGTCTCTTTCTATAAAATGAAATATAGTTTTTATAAATAATAATAATTATAATAATAATAATAATAATAATAAAGCATGAATCTTAGATTTGAAGAAAGACAAACTCTCAACTTTGAAGCAGTACACTTCCTATTTCCTATACTCCCCAATATTGTCGGTAGCGTTGTTCAAGTTCAAGCCATTACTCAGCACGAGTGTAGTTCCTTCCTCTCCTCCGCCCCACGTGCCTTTCACTCTCCACGAAACTTTCCTCATCCCATCATCTTTCGCCACGTGTCTCTTATTCTCTACTCCTACAAATCCCCCTATTTATTTCCCTACTTTTCCAAACGTCTTTTTCATTCCATCCAAACACAAACAAACACAAACAATCCAATACAAAAATCCAAATGTTATATAATTCGACTGAGTCGACTCGCCGGACATTCTTTTTCCCGGCAGTAAAGCCTTCTGAATCAGTTTCCATTACCACCCTTTTAAATTCTTTGATTTCTCTATCCAAACAAATCCTTAATTTCAACAATTTTAATGAGTTTGTCTTTATTTCTAATAAGCGAAATGCTAAAAACGCAATTCGCTTAGTACAAGTTCTTGAGCTTTTTCTTCAAGGACTGAAAAATGATGATCTTTTTGATAAGATGGGTAAAACTGTCATTTTACCACTGTTGGATCTCCACGTGGCACTCCAGAAGCTTAACTTTTTATTTGAGGATTACACGCGCCGAGACGCGCGCATGTGGATGCTTGTGAAGTCTGAGCTTGTTGGGCGTCACTTCCGGGTCTTGATCGGGTCTGTGTTTTCATCTGTGGAGGCTATTGGACTTGATGGGATTTGGGGTTGGGATGATGAGGTTAGAGATTTGGGTTTGTTTATAATACGTCAAGGGAAGGAGGCCCGTTTCGAGGCCCAAACTGAGGATGTTTGGGCCTTTAATCTTGTTAAATTGGCTTTGGGCCAGTTTGAGAGTCGGGTTATACCTAACCCGAGGGAGCTTAGGTGGGTCATGGACTACTTGGGAATCAAGAAATGGACGGATTGCAATGAACAAATCAAATTTCTTGAGGAAGAAACCGGGTCGGGTTCGAGCTCTGCTGCGAGGTTGATGGGTCTAATGGTGTATTGTCGTTGTGTACTCTTTGATCACATTGATGAGGGTGATTCTACAAGGAATGAGGGCAATGACTACAAATACCAACTTGGGTTTATAAATCCGGATGACATCAAATGCCCGATTTCGTTAGAGATCATGGTGGATCCGGTTACAATCTCAACGGGTCACACTTATGAACGGGTCAACATTCTCAAGTGGTTCAAAGCGGGCAACCCGACTTGCCCCAAAACGGGCCAAAGCCTCCAAAGCTTAGACATAGTGCCTAACTTAGCTCTCAAGGAGGTCATCAAGCAATATTGTTCAAAAAATGGTGTTACATTTCCTATGCAAAAAGAAAAGGGATCAACCAAAAAAAGTTGTGTGAATAATGTAGCAAATTTAGCGGCTAGAATGGTAGCCGATTTTTTGTCAATTAAGTTAGCAATGGGAACAATAGGAGAGAAAAGTAAAGCAGCCTATGAGATTAGGCTACTTACTAAAAGGAACGTTTTTAATCGGGCATGTTTTATAGAATCTGGAGTAATTCCATATTTGTTGAATCTCCTTTTATCAAAAGATTCAACTGCCCAAGAGAATTCTATAGCCGCCTTGTTGAATCTCTCCAAGCACCCGGAAAGCAAGCCTGTGATTGCAAACAATACGGGCTTGACTATGATTATAAGGGTGCTTAAAAAGGGGCTCAAGATGGAGGCAAGGCAGCATGCCGCGGCCACCCTATTTTACCTCTCGGAAGAACAAAACCGAGAATTGATTGGAAGCAATCCGGATACAATTCCTTCTTTAGTAGAATTGATCCGAATTGGGGGTGACCAAGGCAAGAAAAACGCCCTAGTCTCCATCTTTAGTCTCCTATTGCATACAAGTAACCATTCTAAAGTCCTCAAAGTCGGACTAGTCCCTCTTCTTATTGACCTCTTATGCTCTAACGAAACTAATGACGATCTTATTGTTGATTCCTTAGCAGTACTTGCAGCTCTAGCAGAGAAACCTGATGGAGCTAGGGCGATCCTACATGCAAGAATCGCCCTAGATGTAGTCGTAAACATCCTATGCTCAACTTCCTCCGATTTTTCAAGGCTTGGAAGGGAGCATTCCGTATCATTGCTAGTCGCGATGTGTACAAATTGTGGAACAGAAGTGGTCGAGGTTTTAGTGAAGAACACTTGTGTTATGGGAGCATTGTACTCTCTTCTTGTTGAGGGAACTTCAAGGGCTGGCAAGAAGGCTAGATCTCTAATCACCATTCTTCTTGACTTCTCAGAAAGGAGTTCCTCAAGATCATCTATGCATCATGCTTTACCACATGACAATTTTATACATGTGTGGTAAACATTGATACATGCATATAATTTATACCTACTTTTTTTAATTTATAGCGTATAATTTTGTAAATATGCATAAAATACATATACCAAATGTATTGTTTTAAATTTTTAATTTTGTGATTCAGTTGAGATTAGCTCTTTTTTTTGAGAGCTAATCTTAGCGTAATATGAGCTTCCAAATTTTTGGTGAAGCCATATTTGTAGAGAATTGAAGTAATGTAATGTAATGTAAAATATATTGTTGCTATTACTTTTTTTTTTCCTTTGTTAAAATGTGCTTGTTATTAATAAATTAATAAATTGAATATTTTCTTTTGTGTTGTATGATTAGATATGTTAATTTCTAGCCCCTCAAAATTAATTAGAAATTTGATTGAAAATTAGTGGGTCATAATAGGCATATACCCCTTAAATGACGAGCTTGATCTCGTTGGAGTACACTTCATCCCTTTATTTAATTGGTACATTCTTTTTTTAAAAACAACTATCACGTATTTAAATGCATATTTAGATGCAAAAACATAACCAATAAGTTTAAGAGATCAGATATATGCAACATTATTCTTATAATTACAAACACATTGTTTCAATTGACTCTTAATTTCATATATCATCTGCAAACCAAACACCCTCCATAAAAAACCACTACATTTTGAGAATCATAGAGAAGGTATGCATGATATAAATACAAGGGATCTTGCATTCAACATCAAATAACCCAAAACCAAGAGACAATTGAGCCAATAGCCAACCCAACAATCAGAAACAACGCAGTTAAAATTCCAGCAGTTTCTGCATATTGAAGTCGTACTGGTTTCTGCACCAAAATCATTAGAACACTGGTAAAATACCCATTAGTAAGGCCTAACAGACAAGTCAGAACCATCACAGGGATCTCAGTTTGGAACACCCGAGGACCGTGCAAGCATCCCAAATACAAAGGATAGAACAGAAATCTCATAAAACACGCAGCAATAGCAGCATTCGCGTCATCTAAGAGATAAACAGCTGTCAAAGACTTACCAATTAAATCGAACACGTTGTAGCACGTGATCAGGAGAATTCCGTACCAGTTTCCTAGGAACTCTGAATGTACATCTTCGGTAATAAATCCTGGAAATATAGATAATGTGACAATGTATATGAGCATCACTCCGATTCCATACCATTTGACTTTCCCTATGATCTCCAAAATGCGGCCAGGCAGAGAAAGTTGCTCTTGTTTATCGATGTTTGCTGCAGCCGCCTGTGTTTTGAGTTCGGTGTAGTGCTTTATAACAGGAAGTTTATGAACCGTGTTGTATAAGATGATACAGATGATCATGAAAATATTCGTGACGATAAAATAGAGGAAGGCACTATTCCGTAAGCTGCGGGTACCTTGTGGATATAATGCTTTGGTAAAGATTCTTAGTAAGGAAACAAGTACACCTATACCAAATAACGGCTGCATCAGTGCATCACAACCGTATTGTAAAGGTTTTTGAGGTTTTTGTGATCGCTATATAGAGCACGACAACCATGAAACCATTGTCAAAAACTACGAAATGAACAACACAAATCAAATATCAGATGTTCAATTTATGCAATGGTAAAAGGTATAAAATGAAGTGATTCTAGAAGTGAATATTTTCACCTCTCATTAAAGCATATTTCTGAGATCAGATGTATGCAATCTTACTCTTGTAAAGGTAAGCGAGTTGTTTTTGATTGATCTTGGTAGCAAACCTCATTAAAAATAGGCCTCGGAACTCGAATATATGCAATATTACCCTTATTAATAATAACAAATAGGTGTTTCCGATAGACCCTTGGTAGAAAACCTCATCTGTAACTTCATGTAAATAGATTGTGCACATGATTCAAAGAACATTTAAATATAATTATTAGGCCGTGACAATTCGTCACATAATTTTCACCGTGTCCCACTCGTGTGGACACGGGAGACCCGTGGGCTTGAGTCTACAAATCCACGAGTCAAGAGCGTTGACTTGCACATATACTCGGTGAGGTTCATTATTTCCCAAAACCATATGGCGGTAGGAAGATTAGCTCACCCACTATATATGTAAGTCAACAACCCACTATTTTATCGACGTGGGATCTTGTCTCACATGTGAAGTATTTCCAACACTCCCCCTCACATGTAAGCCACATCATACCAGGAACCACCTTCGGCTTCGATACCATATTAAGCCGTGACAATTCGTCACATAATTTTCACCGTGGCCCACTCGTGTGGACACGGGAGACCCGTGGGCTTGAGCCTACAAATCCACGAGTCAAGAGCGTTGACTTGCACATACACTTGGTGAGGTTCATTATTTCCCAAAACCATATGGTGGTAGGAAGATTAGCTCACCCACTATATATGCAAGTCAACAACCCACTATTTTATCGATGTGGGATCTTGTCTCACATGTGAAGTATTTCCAACAATAATCCATTACAATTCAAAAAAAGCAAGATAAATCTTGAGCTTCATAGAGAATCATGCAAGAGGAATTCGATACTAATCCATTTCAAAATTCAACCCAAAAACATCAAACTTCCAAGAGAACCAAATTTGACCATAACAAAAATGGAAGAAACAGTAAAATTACCTGAGCCGGCAGTGCCACAAAAAAGAGCCTGAATATACCGATCAGGCAACTCTCCGGCTGACCCAATGAGACTAGCTTGAACAAGCCCATTAGCCATGGCGGAAACAGCTACAGCCCCAACAGTGATATAGAACCCAAGATAAAGACCACTTTGGCCCTTAATGTAAACCACATCCATAAAAGGAACAACCAACAAAGACAGCAAGAAAAGGCCTAAGCCCAAGTTGATGCGCACATAAGCATGGGACTTGCTGAAGCAAAAGACGAGAAAGAGGACAGTGGTGAGCATAATCAACTGGGAAACTACAGAGAAAATTCGGTCAACACTACAATCAGGATATAGGTATTGAAAGTAATCAACCGCTGTGATGAAAGCGTTCCATGGAAGAAGATAACCTGATCCTAGAATGAAGTAGATTATGTATGCTAAGTTATAGGAGTCTCTTGGGATGTTGTTCTTGATTGTTGGATTAGTGGAGTTTTGGAGAAGAGAGATTGTGACTGTTTCTTCTTCATTACCTTCCATTTTTGTTGGGTTTTTGTGTTTCTCTTGTTCTAGTTTTGAAATCTTGCAAGAAAAAAAAAATGTGAAGTATGAATTTTGTGATAAAGAGAAAGCTTAAGTGCAAGTACTAGGAAAGAAATGGTGATGGTATGACAAAGGAGAGATGCAAATTGCAATAATCTAATTTCCTGGATTGATAAATTTAGTAGTTAAAAAAAAAGAATTAAAAAATATAGAAGTGGGTCAACTATGAGAAGGAGTAAAAAGTGTGATAAACAAGGGTCTAAGTAGAGGAGGGCTTCAAAGTTCAAAATAGAGGAAAATATGTTTTATTGTAAATAAACTTTTTTTTTTATGTGATTGATGCATGCTACTCGATGCACGTTCTTATGATCAAAATAACATGTATGATTTTAAATTATATATAAAGGGCTTTTATTAACTATTTCACCTAAAGGGTACTAAAAAGTCGAAATCAATCCTATTTGTTTCTTTCCTCTCAATCATATTTTCCAAGAAATTAATGTAAAATGTGAAGTAGAAGTACTTAATAAGGAAATGAATGAAGTGGATGGTGAAGTGGAATGGAGATGAAGTGCTCTAAACATAAGGAAATCAAAGGGAATATCTTCATTATTTAAATGTTTTTGGTTAGGGGACCAATTATTAGAGGAAGTAATCACAGAAAAGTCAAAACTTTGGTCTATTAATATAGGAGGTTGCTTATACTTATGCGTCAATAATAATAATAACGGAAAAGTGTCCAAAATGTTTTTTTTTTCCAGTAGCAAATTCAAAGAAACAGAAGAGTATTTGTCCAAGAAAATAGAGCATTGTTTTCCTGTTTATAACGGAGAGAATAGAATATACCATCAATCATTCGCCATCAAGATTGGATTCACTCAGCAGGAATAAGGTGTGAAAAAAACCTTCAGCAGACTCAAAATTGCAGAATCCAGATCTTCTTAGCGTTTCATCAAAGGAATCGCAAACACGCTCCCAAATCCCAACTCAAAATTAGTCCATGTAACTAAGGAAGACACAAATAACAATAATATCAGCAAAGGAGAAAATATAATAAACTAAAGTATAGAAAATGAATCTTAAACAACCAAAGAAATGCATTTCTAGTCATATTAACAAACCTCAGGAGTTAACAGAGACCCGACCCATGAGGGAATCATCGAAAGTCAGAATCCATAAGATGCATAGCAGCGAGGGAACTGAGCCAACAGGAACTCAGAACAAGCAGGATAAGAATGACGAACACACAAAAGGATAAGGACATCGAATCATTCCTGCATTATCATGTAAAAAAACCACATCTATCCAGTATGCATTATGAAAACAAACAAAGAATAGACAGGGACAATGATACATTGATACCTTGCCAAACAAGGGAACCGAGAACTTAAAGGGGTCATGATCTGCTCCAAACTCAAAAATCAATGAAGGGGGGAAATTTTTTCACTACCTAAAAAACCCTAATAAGTCGACATTACAGCACCGGCCATCATATACCATGAATACTGCTTGTGTTACAGTTTTACGGCTTTGGCGCTTAACTATATATATGAAGTGAAGGGATAAAATGATACTTTGGCGAGCACCAAGAACTCAACAAGTCTCATGATGATCTGCTCGGGGAACTCAAGAACCCATGAAGGGAAAAATACTCTTACACTACCTAAAATTGGCATTTATAAGCCATTGTATATCAGATGAAGCATGGGAATACTGCTGACTTTACATGTATTATCACAAAAATCCCATCATTTTTGTTCTGTATTTCTGTTACATAGTAATTAGTAACATAGAAAAATGAAGGTTCTAAACACACCCAATATAAAAATTCAAAAACTAAATCATGAATGAGAGAAAAGTAAGGGTAATCACAAATTAAATAAATTCCTTTCAATATTTTTGCATTAATATAAGAGGAAGGAGAAAAACTTACATGGCTAGAAATGTAAAGGACTACATCTTACGTAGATTTTCAATTTAAAATACAACCTTGATTGCCCCTTCAATGATGAGAGATCGGGCATGAAACAAGCTCGGGACATGTCTCTTCCCTTCTTTCACTTCACAAGGGTTGAATCTGATCTCAGAAACATGAGAGAACTCAAGCTGAGATATACCAACTGGATATGAGTCATGGCAGGTAATACACATTGCAATAGAATCAGATGACCCAAAACCAAGACACAATCGAACCGAAAGCCAAGCCAACAATCAAGAACAGCACAACTAAAATCCCTGCTGTTTCTGCATGTTGAAGTTGGACGGTTTTGGGAGCCAATATCATTAACACGCTTGTGAAATAGCCATTTGTCAGCCCCAAGAGAGAAGTGAGCACCGTCACAGGAATCTCAGTTCGGAAAAATTGAGGACCATGCAAGCATCCCCAATAGAGAGGATAAAACAGAAGTCGAGCAAAACAGGCACCAACTGCAGCATTTTCATTCTCAAGGAGATGGAGGGAAGTTAAAGACTTGCCCACTAAATCAAATACATTGAAGCTAGTAATGAGGAGAATTGGGTACCAATCTCCAAGTAATGCTGAATGAACATCTTCAGTAATGAAACCAGGAAAGATGGATAGAGTCACAACATAAATTATTACGATTCCAACCCCGTGCCATTTGATTCTTCCGATTATATCCCAGACAGGGCCAGATAAAGGCCCCTTCTCCTCTTTTGCCTCGTTTACAGCCTGTCGTTTGAGCTCATTGTAGTACTTGATAACCGGAAGTCTATGGGCCACATTATAGAAGACAACACAGATAATCATAAGTACGATCCCAACAATGAAGTATAGGATTGCACTATTCCTCAAGCCATGGTAATCTTGCGGATATACTGCTTTTGTAAAAATTCTTAGAAAGGAAACAAAGACGCCTGCGATAAGCAAATTTACCTTATTCAAGCCATCATCCCAAGAACGGACACATATGAGACCAAACATTATAAATTCCTATATGCAACACCTAAAATACTTGTAAAGAATTGAACTATTGTGTCATGCCTCTCAAAAACTGCATCAAATCACTCATGACATATTTAGCTGCATCAAAGATAAGATCCCATACATTAGACAAATACCTCCTCCTGATCTCATCTTAGATCTTTTTAACTTCAATGCTAGAACTCGTAGACCATATGAATCTATTATTTCTTAGGACAACAAATTAAAATTTAGGAAAACCTAATAAAACATTAATGGCCCGTTTAATTGTCGATGTTAAAGCGTGAGAATGGTAATGGAAAATTAGTGTAATTTTGGTAGAAAAATGCCATGAAAAGCTTAATGGTCATGCTTGTTCAACTTGAATCATCTCATTTTCTTCACAAAATTCATTCCAATGCATTATCATTTGAAGAGGTGATATTAGCTGATAATGAAAAATTGTGAACAAAGTAACTTTTTATGATCAAAGTTTCATCACCATGAAAATGACATGGTACATTTTGTGAAAATTTACACTACAATTATTCTCTTTACCACAATTTAGTACTAAATGTTGATACAACCACGAACTTCAAAACAAGATCTAGCAGTCACTACCATTCCAAGAAGACTGTGTGCACAGATCATCAATCATTTTAACAAAAATTATCCATGTAGAAAAATAGCAGATATTACGCTTTAGGAACATTAGCACTTCTCAAGTTTGACTGTCGGCAATCCATGATCAAAGCTAAGATTCCAACTACATTGACAATAGAATTCCAATCAAACTCTTGAAATTCAATCCTGAAAGAACATGCAATGAGAATCACACTGCATCCATCCAAAAAGTACTCAACTTGAAAGCAAGATCATCAATATATCTAAGCCACATAACATTTATTCCACCAAAGAATGGTCAAATGATGCAACAACCTACAAACAAAAAACACTCCAACTTGATTCCTCAAAGTTCCAAAGCATCATAACATGGGAAACAGAAACCAATTCCTCAAACAAATAAACAATAAGTTGTTCTCTCCCCTAAACTAGAAATCAACCAAGATTAACCCACAACAACAAAACATGACAAAACCTTAAACTCAAAAGATCAAGCTCGGCTATATGAACCAACAAATCAGTTCTAATGATCATTCACATACTCTTCCTTCTCCGCTCATTTTTATTATATACCATCTCAGCATGTCAAGTTAAGTTTTCCTCACCGTCTTTAAATTCCCACGTTCCAACTTACAATCTTTCTTATGGGCTCGCCAATACTCCATTGTTAAACATGCCTAAACCATCTTAAACAAATATCTTTCATCTTATCCTCAACATCAGCTATGTCTAAACCATTTCATATATCTTCATTTTGAATATGGTCATCATTAAACAACCAAGACTAACCCAAATCCTAAAAACAAATACTTATATTATTTCCTTTTACGTGCGGCAATTGACCAATAAAACTTTCAAATCACATAGTTCTATCATGCAATTAACAAAAAGATAACGTTCAAGCTCATTCTTAAAAAGATCAAAACTTCCAACAACAATACCAAACCTTTAACCCCAAATATTGGAATTTGGGATTGGCTACATGATGCAAGTGGTCTTCCAAAGATTAAAACTTCCAAAAAAAAAAATTAAAATTCCAATACTCCAAAAACAATTTAGAAGGAAAAACAATTAAACAAAACCTAACCTGAAGCAGCAGTTCCAGCAACAACAGCTTGCATATATCTCTCCGGCATCTCACCTGCAGACCCAATAAGCCCACCTTGAACCAAAGCATCAGCCAACCCAGAAAGACCCAAAGCTCCCACAGTCACATAAAACCCATCATAAAGCCCAATTTTTCCCTTAATAAAGACCACATCCATAAGAGGCACAATAAGCAAGGACACCACAAACAGTCCCAATCCAACATTGATCCTAACAAAAGCATCAGATTTCCTGGGTGAAAAGATGATAATAAGCAGAGAGAAAAGAGCCACAAGCATATAAACAACAGCAAAGATGCGATCAACACTACGATCAGGGTAAAGATAGTCAAAGTAATCAACGGCCGTGATGAAACCATTCCATGGAAGTAAAAACCCAGCTCCTAAAGTGAAGAAGATTATATATGCAAAGTGGAATGAGTCTTTAGGGATGTCTTTCGGGGGTTCACTGGAGATCAGAGAAATTGTTGCTTCATCGGCGAAGTTCCTATCTGTTAATCCCATTTTTGCAGTTACTGGTTTTTTGGAACAGAGTTTGTTTTTTATGTGCAAGTAACGAGTTGGGTGGTTAAAGGGAAGAGGACGATAATAGATGGGCATACCGTTTTTTTTTTTAGATCCGGACCCGGATCCCTGGAATATAAATGAATATGGATCCGACACGAATCCAATTTTTAAGGCCCTGGACTCGAAAGGGTCAATATCCATTGTTATCCCTAAACTTACGTCCTAGAATTATAACACAAATTTCCAAATGAGACTTATCTCAAGTGAGATGTATCTGTTTCATTTTAAATGTCTTATTTGCTTTTTAAATGTTCATATTCAATATTTAATAGCAATAATTATGTACAATTAAAAATCATAAATATTAGATTTTAATAAATCTTATGTTGAAATCAGTCAAATAAGATCTTATTTGACTATGTTTTAATATATGGATTAAGAATAAAATACAAATTAAGAATAATTGATAAATAATAACCCAAAAGCAAATTGAACATTTGAAAAAAAAGGAAAAATAGTATAAAATTTTATCATCGTGATGTAATAGAATGTACTTCTATAACTTTAACTACTCCTATTATGCATTTAATATTGGATGGTTCATTATATAATGTTTTACATGTGGAAAATTTGTCATAGATTATTATTCCCAAAAGTATTTTATTTCAAAATAGAAATACCTCTATCATTTTAAAAAGTATTTTAATTTATTTATCATAATCATGTTTGTGTATTATTGAATATTTTTTCCATTAATTTTTTTTTGGTCAATTTTTATTAATTTTAAACAATAGACAAAGTCATCATAAAGAACATTACACAAAGTTTAGGTAAGAGTCCAAATTTCATGAAGTATTAATTTGAGTCCAATGTTAGAGTTTTGTAAAAAAAAAAATAGAACAGAAAAAACTGAAACACAAAATCTTCATCCAACGAAGATTAAATCTTCGTCTTCATTTAAGTGACAAAAGGTCAAAAAAAAACAAGAAAAGCACTCAATTGCTTATTGAAACTAAAGGATGGAATTTATTTACCTTGCCTTTCACATGGAAGAAATGATGAAACTAGATTTCATTTAAATGATAAGTAAAAACTATGCAAGACAAAAAATTCATTTGACAAAAAAGAATTGAACTTAAACATCAAATTTCCCTACAAATCTTTTTACTTGGGTACATTTATAACAGTGATAAAAGTAACAAGGTTCAAAACTTTTCCTCTACGCTAAGATCTTGCTGTCAAACCCGTCTCGACCTTTTTAATTTCAAAGATGAGCATTCTCCACATCTTGAGGACAAACATTTCCGCTTCCTCATCTAAGATCCGTTGAAGTACGTCCAGCATTTTCTCAGCCTTCACGTGTTCCCGGAATCTCTCTACTATGAAGTCGACCAATGTGGTTTCTTCTTCTCCCAGAAACTCTGTAATCTTCTTCGAAATCCAGGGTCTCATTCTTTCATGCAAACGATTCTAAAAATGTGCAGGTATAAGAACAATTCATGTTAAAGCACGGACTTATTCAACATAACTTGCAGTCAAAACGTTATCACAAACATAACATAATGCAGGAAGCTTCCACATGAAAGGCAAAGGGTGAAAAGTAAAATTCCAGATGTTACTCACTAAAACCCACTTCTCTGAACTTATTGGAGCTTTACTATAAGAACCTTTGTCACTGTTTAATTTACTTGGATAAGTCTAATCTGAACTTAAGTGACACCTATCTGCCATATGAAGTATTTGCTAATAGTTTCTTTGAACGGTGAAAAGAATGTAGCCTTGCATCGGCAAGAACTAAGGAGGTTTTAAACTTGAAATCTAAGGCCAAGACGTCGTTGTCACGAAATCAAAGGTCTAAGCTAGTACATAAACTATAGGCATACTTTCCACAAGTGTTGACTAAGCTGCTTCCAGTGCACCTTAAAAGGTAACAAAGGACAATTTATGGAGTATGAAGCATGCGTCCACTTGCCTCGCCTTTTCTGGGCGTGAATCGCATATTCTAGGGTATGAGATATATAGCCCACATAGTTCGGGAACAGTAAAATACTAGTTGTCACAGAAAGATTTTTGTGCAAGCTAGACCTAGTTAAAATCAATTACTGAAAAAAGAAACAACAGCAACAGCATTTCATTCCCCCACCGTCAGTAAGTGGCTCCCACCTAGGGCGTTAGGGGGAATCGGATGTACGCAAACTTATCCTTGTTAGTGACAACACTAACAAAGAGGTTGTTTCCGATTGACCCTTGGTAGCAAACTATCATAAACAACTTCACACAAATAATTATGGTTACCTCATCATATACAGCCCAATTAACTTCATACGAAAACAAGTCATCTTTAGTCTTCGGAATCATATCAATCAATTTTTTAGCATCCAAAATTTCTCGAGCTCGAGGTGCCTCATCATCACCACGTTCATGATCACGCTCTCGATGGCTAGGTCTATCATGCTGACGTCGATTCCTATTCCTTTCTGCATCGGACTTTACATCTTTAGAGATAATACGCTTACCTGTATCATCAGATGCAACAGAAATTGGAGGTGCCTCTCCATCATTTGTCTGTACAGCTTGGAGTTCCTCGGTACTGTAATCAATCGGAACAAGAGGCCTCATTTTCTTTTCTTTTTGGGAATCATCATCCTCTTCCTCATGAAAGACAGACGGCACAGTTGTTCGTTTCCCTGAGCCAACCAAACCAAATTCAAGCTTTTTGCCAGGTGCATTGCCTGTAAGCTTCACATCTGGAACTGAGCCAGATTCCATCATTGGTTCATCAGTACTGCCATTTTCAACAGCCCCATCTCCTGTCAAAGAGAAGCCAAAGGAACTAAGTTGTATTGAAAAGTAGATCTCTTAGGTAAAGACTAAAGAGGACTATTGATGTACACTGGCTCACCAGTATGATTTGCAGGAACAGAATCAGTCTCATGACTTGGTTCCATGTCATCATTCATCTCACTGTCAGCAGCTTCAGGACAGACAGGCTTCCCAACACCATTAGCCGCTGGAACAGAAGACAACTCCAATGCCTCTTTTTCTTGTTGCCTCAGCTGCTCCTCCTCAGCTCTTTTTTTGGCCTCCACAAGCTCCTCTTCTTCTTTGAATCTATCAGCTAAATCCTCTTCCTTTTCCCTACGTCGTCGCCTCCTCTTATCCTCAATTTCAGACTTGCGTCTCCTTTTCCTAGAATCATCATCACTTTCGTCCTCTTGCTCAGCAATCAACCTCCTCCGTTCACGTTCCCTCTCTTTCTCCTTCTCCCTTTCACGCTTTCGCTCATACTCTTTCTCCTTTTCTCTAGCCTCCCATTCCTTAACTCGCTCTTTGTAGAACCGTTCAACCTTTTGAATCTCTAACTCTCTCTCCCTCCCTCTCCTTTCCCTTTCACGCTCTCGTTCTCTCTCTAATCTCTCAAGCTCTCTCTCCCTCTCCCGTCGCTCACGGTCTCTTTCCCTTTCTCGGATACGATTATCATATCGTCTACTCCTATCAGGGGATTCAGTTCCGGCTCTGTTAATAGGTTTAGTATCACTTTTCAACCCATCGTCGTGCTTTTCTTCTGCATTTATCTCAAACAGATTAGAATATTTGAAATAATTCAATCTACAACAAAACAATGGCTGAAAGTTATAAGTAAGATAATAACACCAAGCAACATAGAAATTCAACTAACCATTTTTTGAAGCATCAATATTTGTGTCCTTGTCTTCAGATTTAGCAGGCATTTCAGAGTTTGAGTTAGTCGGGCCATCAGTAACCTTCTGCGCTGGTGGAGGAGGAGGAGGTGGAGGCTTAGTCTTTATGCGTTCTTCTATCATATTAGTGAGCTTATCCAAAGCATCTCGATCAGCAATACGATCCTCGTCAGAAACAAGACCAAAATTCGCAATATCATTTTCCTTGTTTTCAGTCTCAATCAAAACCTTCTTGGAATCTTCCACAGCTGCTTCAGCAGGCTCTTTCTTTTCATTGCCTTCACTCTTTTCGGTATCAGGTGCACTATCTCCTTCTTTCTTCACCTCCTCAGCTCCAGTCTCACCAGGTTTATTCAAATTCTCTTTCTTCTTCTGCACGTAACGTTCTAAATATTCTCTTGTTGCTTGATTAACATTCAGCTGCACAATGAAAAACAGACACAAGTTCAGGTCCATGCAAATTTAAAAACACGGTAAATCATATAGAAGGCAAAAACAGTGCATCCTACACAAGAATTCAACAGGAAAGAAATCGTCAAGAACCTTGAATTTATTCAAAAATCGTAGGAAACATGACTTATATCACACCAAAAACTTAGAATAACTTCAGTCTGTCTGGTGCAGGTTGTAGTCAAAAATAATTTTATTTCATGCTCAAGGTTTCATGCCCTAGAAATTGTGTTTAGTAAAGAACAGATGTCAATGTAAAATAAAAAAATAAAAAAAATAAAAAGCATTTCCTTTTCACAACAATGTCAAAGCCTTAATACCAAAAGATAGAGGCCGTCCACATGGATTCTTCTTCTATATCCATTTCGATTTTCTGACATCTCAATTTTTAAGTCTAGGTCATTCATATCCTTTTGAACTCCTCTCCTCCAAGTCATGTACAGTCTCCTCACCTCTTTCTAAAGCTCCCAAGCTCCAACTTTCTATCTTCCTTATTGGTTGCTAGTTTACTTTTCAGTTAAACCATAAAAGTTTGTGTAAAGGACAAGGTCTTCTATATCCTAATGGGAAAAATAAACAGTTGTTAAGTAAAAAAAATTTTAAAGAGACAATTTCAGGTAATACCCACATGTATGCATATTCAATCAAAAGGACGCAGAGAACCATCTACGATATCTGATGCATTAAGTATGAACACTTCTCCTATTAAGAAGTTGCAAGCTACTAGCACATCCTCTCTGTCCTTGACTCCTGATCACATGGTCACCCTTTTTTACCTCAGTACTCAACTTATCTTGTAACCCGCCCCCCCCCCCCCCCCCCCCCCCACAAAAGAAAAAGAAGTGTAGAAAAATTCTGATTCTGCAGAAGAGCAGCACAATAGACTTCTTTTTTCAGAAGGGGGGGCATCAGAACCAAAGAAGGAATACAATAATATTTACAATATTGCATTACCCCAACATCATCAAGCGGCTCCCACTCAAAAAGTTTTTGAGGGTCGTATATACGCAACATTTCCCTTGAAAAAAGAAAGAGGTTGTTCCCGTTTGACTCTTGATAACAAACATCATTTACAACTTCGCATGAATTAAGTGTACACATGATTGATTAAGCTATTACAGTCCAATATTATCCAAAATCAAAACTATAAATCTTTGGCATTGAGAATGAACACGAATACAATAACCTTTCTCCAAAAAAAATTAGAAACAATGAATTTATCTCTACAAGAGAAAAAAGCATCGCAAATGCAGAAGATAGAAACCATAAACGAAAAGCACAATACAAAGATACAAATTGGCAGCACAAAGAGATATTTAACATGATACCAGACACTAACTTTGGACTTTATAACATGATATAGAAGGTTATATCAAACCTTCCTTGAAAAGATCAAAGTCTATTTCCTTAATATATTTTATTTTGTGAATTGTGAGTGTGTATGTTTGGGGGTGGGGGTACTGGGTGCAGAAGATGGCCGTCTATTTCATAAAACTTTGCAAATGCCCTATTTCACATAATTCTAGTTTACTGATTTTGACTAGGCATCAGAATTAACTTTTCATAACTGTTTACGAGCAGTTTGGAGAAATGAAATCATCAACTGAGCAAGTTTTGTCCATTGCATTCCCAATATTATGTTCGCATGTAACTCGAGGACAATCACATTCTAATGTAAGTTCATAAATTACAAGAGATAGTGTGACAGCAACGCACACAAGTGGGTATTCTTTTCAAAATAACAAAGAAAGCTGCGTTATTCTGCAAAGAGATTAGTATAACAGAAAAAAAGAACATACCACCAGTTCTTCACCATCAACATTGCATTTACTCAGCAGACGTAGAGCACGAAGAACACCTTCAGCAGACTCAAATTCACAGAATCCAAATCTTCTTGGGGTTCCATCAGACGGATCCTGAGCACGCTTCCAACTCTTAATCGGTCCACATAACTAAGGGAGATTAGAAAAAAACCAACAATATAAGCAAAAGGGAAAGCATAATCAAACTTAGATAAGGAAACAGATTATGAAACAAATAAACAAAAAGATCACATCATAATTTACAAACCTCAAGTAGCGAACGAATAAAATCATTCTCCACTGAAGAAGCAATCTTGCCTACATAAACAGTTGTTTGGGGTTTCTCAGCAGGTATAACAACTAAAGGAAGAACAGGAGGCCTGACAACTGGAGAAATCACAGGGGGACGAAGTCCCACAAAAGGAGGCCTTGGAAGTGGGGGAACTGAGCCAACGGAGACACCAGGACGAGCAATATAAGGCGGACGCACAATCGACGGATAAGGATAACGAACCATTCCTGCAGTATCACATAAAAAGCAACATCTATGCGAACATATCAGAGTAGATTCACAATGAACATGACATATTCTATAGAATATCACTTTATAAACAAAGGCAAAAATATTTCCACAAATTTAAAAGTTTCTGTTACCACACATCATAATAAGAGATATGGCAGCATAGCAGAGCAACTATGACCAGCTGAGAACACCTGATGAAGATTAAATAATTATACAAGTTTCATAAACAACTAGTCACTAAACATGCTTACCTTCTTAAATATCCAGTTGCAACAATAGCCTTGCATAATAGCCAATGCACCAACTAACAGTATATGCTAATGAGTATATATTGTCTCAATTACACCCAAGAAAGTTGATGGATAATACCATAAATCTATTCGAACAACCTTTGATATGTCAAGGGTCAACTGTTGATTGCCCAATATACATTGTGAAAATAAACAAAAACAAAAGACAGAAAGGAATGCAAAGAGAAATTAAGACAATGTTAAGTGGATAATGATACCTTGCCAAACAAAAGCACCAAGAATTCAGCAAGCCTCATGATCTTCTCCAGGAACTCAAGGACCCATGAAGGGAAAAAAATCCTTACACTACCACAAAATCCTACTAAAGTGGCATTACAGAACCAGCCAATAAATATCATGACAGAGAACATTGGAGTATTGTTCCATTTACAGTTTAGAGGCTTAGCTAAATATAAGATGTTTTGAAATATTCTCCAGCTGGGATATATAAAATGGCAAAACTGAGTAAATTACAGATATGTCCATACCAAAGTAGGAGGTTGCGGGATTCTGTAAACAACTGCAATAGGAAGCCTTCTGACCCTTTTCACCGTATTCAATCAAAACACTGTAGGAGAAAACATCCCATTATCGTTACCCCCCGTCATCTAGCTAATATTAATTTGTAGTATGTTCTCCAATCTTCTCTAAACCAAACTCTTCCCGTACAAAAGCAAGTCAATAACCTCTTCTACTGTTAGAAAGGTTCTTTTTTTGTTATTCAGATTTAGCAAATCATCCTGCCTACCTAGAAAAATCAAATAGCCACACTTGTCTAATAGTCTAATCCCCTAGATTTTATTAAACACCTTCATAACTTTAGCCTTAATTAAACCAGTCATATAACATTGTACAAGCACTCAAGCAGCAGCAAATTAAATACACAAAACAATTATAACCACAAAACACTCCCAAAAGTATGTTGATAAACAATAGCGGTAAGCAAAAAAACATTGCCAAAGAAATGTCCTAAGTTGAATAACAAATAAAAACATAAAATAGGATAACTTCACAACAAATGACATATTAACAATAACAAGTAATACTAGCTTGTTCTCAAATTTCATGTTCTTAGTGATTAGTACCTCCGACCCTAACAGTAAAATACTTGATTAAGCTTGTGATGGTCATTCAGATGATTAATGCTAAATGAAAGGTGTTGAGTCTGAAACCCTGGTACACAATTGCTCCAACAATACATTGACATTTCCACCAAACGCATTTAGACGTACTCCTATATGGGAAGGGTAAGAAAGAAAATATCTCTAAACAATTGCCTCAAAATAATCTCCTCAAATAAACATGAAGTGGTTTAGCTACTATTTTGTTGCATCAAGTTTATCACAAAGCAGACTGTAAGACAACAAGAACAGTACCCTTCATTCTTAAAAATTGATACGATCTGAGACCTAAATGATCTTCTCCATCAAAATTCATTCACTAAGAATGACCAAAATCCCCCAAATTCTTCCTCTAAAATCACACATGTTTCCCCCTCCATCAAAATCCACCTACACCAAAAAAGCAGGTTCATACCTAACTTGGCACAAATCCATGTAAAAACTATAAAGCTTAGGACCACAGAAGTTAGTAGACTCTTACTCTCTCCATCCCTTTAAAACTTGACACACTTTCCACTTACATCCATCCGTATGCCTATGGTCTAGCATCCTCTCTTTATGGATCCATATATTTCTTCCATTATTCTCCACCTAAAATTAATAAAGATGCTATATCCCCTACATACAATTTAAAAGGACATAAGGAGTACATACAAATGTTACAGCACGAAACAACCTAATGATGCAAAGGCTTTTTCAATAAATATAATGCCTTACTTCAGTAGAAAAATACTACTTGGCACGACAGTAAAACACAATAACCCACTCTAAAAATTATCAATACACCACAAAACTAATGCCAAAGGTATCATTTATGAGACATAAATTTCAATCGTTAATCATTAACACAGAAAATAAAGAGAAAATAACATATCACAAAAGAAGAAAGAGAACCCACCGGGAGGAAGATTAGGAGGTTGCATATAACCATTAGGCATAGCCACAAAAGGCGGTCGAAGAGTCGGTTGTCCAGGCATCATTGGAATTTGTTGCGGCGGCGCAGAAGTAACTCCTGGAGGCGGAACACCATGATTAGGCTGCGCCAAAACTTGTTGCGTCGGAAACCCTTGAATATTAGGGTTCTGAGGAATAGGAGTAAACTGAGGAACTGGCATCGGACCCGGACCACTGGTGGGTCGAAATGAAGGTGGAACCGCATAAGGGTTGATCTGCGGAGGAACAAACGGAGGAGCGGATGTAGGGTTAGGGTTAAGGTTAACAGTAATCGCTGGAGGTGGCGGAGGAGTAGAAGAAGGTGGTTGAGTTAAATTAGGTTGCGATTCGGAAACCGGAATCGTAGAATTAGGGTTAGCGTTTAAAATTGGGGATTGTGAGGGAGGAGGATTGGATGGAGATTGAGTCGTTGTCGCCGGTGATGGGGATGAATCCGCCATGGCGAAGTTTGAACAGAGAGAAAGTGTGCTCCGATAATTAAATTAGCCTTTTTATTTTAATTTTATTATGTATATAAACCTTCAACTTTTTTTTTTTTTGGAATTTGGATATTGTTGGGTTCTTTAATCTTTTCTCTTAACTTTCCTTCTAGTTTGGTTGGAGCGTAGGGCAACTAGAGGTAGGAATAGGATTACAGCGAACTAAGTTATAAGCCATTAGCCAATATATACTTAACTTTTTAAGTTAATTTTTAAGTGATTTTGATTATATAGTGTTTATAAAAAATTGTACTCAAATTCAAAAACTGTCTCTTAGAGAGACCATTTTTAATTGGGCTGGTTCATTATATATTTTTTTAAATATTGTAAGTAGACATTAAGAATACGGTAAATAAACATTAAGTATAATGTAAGTAGGCATTAAGAATACGATAAGTAGATATTAATCTTTAATAGGTTGGGCTTGAGACACGTCTCTCAAAGTGACGGTCTCTCAAGAGACTAGCTGAAAATTATATCACTCCTTCGTTGTTAATAAGCGCAAACAAGATATTCCTATAATTTTTTAAGTAGCTTTTTTCTTTAGATTTGGATAAGGGGTACATAATTATATAGTTTTTAGGAAAAAATTTATTTTTAAAAAATATAGCTTAATTAATTCAAAAGTTCTTTGTTCTTGTTCACATAGAAAAATAGAGGATCTTATATACTTACTACTCCACGTTGAGATATGAAATGAATGTGCTTTTGCAACCATGAAATCGACACAATTTTATAAGGAATGATGATAGTATATAATGCAAACAGTGAGTAAATATGGGGCAAGTATAACCGTATAAGGTTGGCACAAGTGTAATGAGATATTTAGTTGGTCATATGGGTTAATGTGGATATACATTTTTCACCTGTTATGAGTAATTAGTATGTGATGGGTATGAAACTTTTAGATAAGTATTGATGTTGTCAGGGACTAAACATATTTAATTTGTTCTAAGTCTGTTGTTGGTATAAGGGTTTGTCTCAAGAGATATCGGTGGTTGACTTAAAAAGCTATTTTTGCTGACTAACTCTTTTTGTGGTAAAACCACCTTAATGATTGTATCTGCACAAGTAATACGAGTTGGGAGGCCCAAAAAATGTTCTTCAGTGACCTTATTTAATTTCCAAGTCAGTATTAATACGAAATGAGTAACTAGTAAGTTCAATTCCAAGTACACAATGACTTTTAGCTTAGAGGAATTTTACTATGGTTTGTTTATGGCGTAATATTTAAGTAATTTTTTTTGTCTCACTAGAGTAAATGAAGTAATTCAATGCAAAGATGATTAAATGCAATAATTGTGGTTCATTCTCGGTGAATGCAAAAAAAAGCATAATTCAATAGTTAACATAATTAGAATTTCAAAACCCTGAAAGTGATGAATGACAAAGTATTTATATCTCATCATTTTAATTTAAATTCAAAGGTCATAATAATAGAATAAAAGAATGTCCGATTTGACATTGAAATGTCACCATTGCATAGAAAAGGGTGTTGATCTTAGGTATATACTAGACAATTACTCTTTCGTTTCTTTGAATTATTTAACATGTTTTTTATTTATGCATTTCCCTTTAACTACACTACATTTTTTTGCCTTTTTATATAAATTAAAGGCCTTGAAAATTGTAACAAATTTAAACGGCAAAGACAAGCGGCATGACAAACACTTAAAAATTGAAGTTAAATTGTCGAAAACAAAGGTCTTAACTTGTAAAATACTATTTTTTGTTGTTTATGTTTTGGCTGTGAGAATTGTAGTTTAATGATTTATTTTGCAACTTAATGATGATGGAAAAACCAAAGTAACATAATGTTGATTTGCAACGATTTTAAGCATTATTTTAAAGTAGTATGAATCTATAATAATTAAGCACTTTGAACCTTTTTGATTTGTAATGGTGTAAGTTGTTAATTTTATTTAAGTTCGTTAATAAAGGTGTATGTTGTGATTTGTAGCGTCATAAATTATTTGAATGTTTAATTGTAATGATTATAAGCGTAAGGTTCAACGTTTATGATTGTTAGTGGTCGAACAAGCTTGCTACAACAACTGTAGAAAAATGGTGCTGCCTTGAAGTGATCCTTCTAGCATTAGCAAATGATTGTATGAGCATTTGCAAACATTACACACATAATGTCTAGTCTAGCCTTGTTGTGCTCTGTCTGATCTCAGTATTACAAAATGTGGTGGCTTGAAGCCTGAAGGGCTCACTTCAACATTTACAAACACTTAGTAGTTCAAAACAAAATGTCCAGCCTTGTAAATGCTCGTCCAAGGAAAGCAAATGCTCATTAGAGCAATTGAAATTATGCTAAATATTGTTCATGGATTATCATGACTAAAATGATTCATATTTCAAGTTTTTAATAAAAATCTAATTTATGTAATAAACTTGACTTTTTAGTTTTCATAGCTTTATTAAAAAGTTTGTAGAGTACTTCTTGTCACCCTATTATATATTGATTATATTATGTAATCAAATTTTAAGACTAGAAAAATATTGAATAAAGATTAATAGCTCTTTAGAGTCGGAATTGTCTTAGTTGGAGCAAGTATCAGGTAAAGAGTTAGAGCTTTATTTTCACCTAGCTCCTCCCGTCACTCAGTCGATCTTGTAATCTGAAAACAAAGATCTATAATATATTAATAATTATCAAGACCAATAATAGACGTATGGTCATGGGTGTGGTGGTTGTGAATCGTGATGGTGTTGGTGCTTTATGGTAGTTGGTGTAAAGCGTGTATTGGCTAAGTGGTCTCTTGCTATCAATGAGCTTACTGCTATGGTATTTGGTATTGAGCTTTGTCATAATGGATTACTCCCTAAGTCCCTAGTATACTTAGAAGGTGGTATCTTAAATGTTATGAAGGGGATTTCAAACAAATTGTTGGGTTGCTCTTCTTATTTTCCGCTTCTGGTTAGGTTGCACTATTTATTACATTTTAAGAGGGTGTGGTTCGTCAAAATGGCAATATCGCTGCATATATAGTGGCTAGATGGAATTTGGGTTCTAAAGGAGAGACTATTTATATGTACCCCTTCATACAAAGTCTTGTATCTTTAGTTTCTCTTAATTTGATATAAATTTTAAGAAATTTTTTATAAATAAAATTTATCAGTATTAAAATCGATTTGACAAATGACTATTAGTTAAAATTATTAGTTGATTTAACGAGTTAAATATCAAACCATTTGTTAGTTATTAAGTGTGAAATTATGAAATATTTAATTTAATTTAGTAGTTATATTCATTTTAAATAAAATGTAAAAAGCTAAAATAAAAAAAAAGTCATAAATCATAAGTGTTTTATTTGAAAACAAACAATTTTTAGGTGTTTTGAGTATCCATGGTCTCCCCTCTAATTCGTTGCAGTGAAATTTCTTCATTGCAATTTGCAAGTTTGCAACAACCTAAGAAAAAACCGGAAAAAATTAATCAGGAGAAAAATAATCAGAAAAAAACAATTTATTTAAAACCCTTGTTTTTTTTTTAAAAAAACCACACTTTTCAGTTTCCACCATTTTCAACTCCTTAAGTTTTCTCTCTCATCCTTACTCTCACTCTAGCATAAAAAATGGAGGTCGAAGCGAACATGGAAATCCCCGTCACCGACAACGGCGAGAAGAAGCGGAATTTCAAGATCGACTTCACTGAGCTTTTTGGCGAAGATCACGATGACGAACCTGAGCAAGAGCTTGTCGTTGTTCCTGATAATCCTCGGCGTCGAAAGTCGAAGAAGGAGAGGAAATTGGAGAAGGAAGATGATCCTCCTTCTGTGTCTAGTTGTGGAGAAGACTTGATTTCGAAGAATGTTCACGACTTGAAATCAACAATTGATAGAATAAATAAAAATTTATCTACATTGTCCGGTAAATTGCCTGATGGTGGTGCTAAGCTCAAGGCTAAATTGCAAGCTTATGAGGATGAATTGAAACGTCGCCAAGATTGCCGTTCTCATGAGGTTTTTTTTTTTTTTTTTGGTTATTTTTTTATACTTTCCTGTCATTTTTTATGCCGAAGGTGCAATTTTGACGACAAATATAAGTAATTGGACATTTTGCTTTCTTAATTGCAACAGTTTTGATTCAGTGGCAGCTAATTTAGGACAAAAGGCTTCATCTTACATGATGTTGTAATCAATTCAATGCATTTTTTAGGATTGGATATATGAATTTGCTACTCTTGGTGTTGTAGCTTTTAATAGTGTGATTTGTTCGTATTTGTGTTGTTAGAGGGGATTTATGGTGATGTAAACGAAGACTTTACGGTTTGCAAACATATTCTTAGACTGCATGCATAATTGAGTGAGGTTTGGGTATGCTTGGTGTTTTTGTTGTTTTTAATCACTACCTATCTTTTCCGATTCTAGTTGCTATGTTAGTGTTAGGACGTTTGCATAGACCTCGCCATATGCTTTTTAGCATTATAAGCATGATAAATATTTTTAATTTTAAAAAGGTGAAGCCGTGAAGAGCTAGCTTTGTTCATCAAGAACAACAATGTCAATTGTTAAAGCCTTAATTTCAAGTCTCAACCGGTTCATAACCGAAACAAATCACGTGAGACATGGTTGCTAACAAAGCAAGAATAGTTAATTCCTATCTTGTTAGGAGGTCTTATTCGAAGTTTTTGGTAGAACAAAAGAGCTACTATGTAGCCTTCTGCAATGTCTGTCTTCTTCCAGGACAAACTAGCTAGTATTTTGCCTGCTCCAATGTTTCCTTTTCTGCTTGTCTATGATGAAAGTTCCTGTGTTTTGCTTCTTCTAATTTGGGTTTCATTTGTTTCATTAATTGTCTAGAGCTTTAGTTGCGTTTTTAGCATGTGGTCTAGCTGCATGAATATAGATGACTCTAATGTTGCTTTTATAATGAGTATTGCCATATTACACCTCAAATTGCTTTGTTGAGGAGTGGCCTTGTTTAAGGAAAATGATATTTCAATCTCCATGCTTGTTTCTGGATACCTAGATTTTCTAATGGTAAATGCTTTTCTTTTTTATGTAAGAAGATGTGGAAGAAGCTTGAATGGTATTGGCATGGTGCATAGAATGCTGTTTGTTTTGTTTTTGGGAAAATTTTCAATAATAAACTAACTTTTGCTTGATCCACTGAAAATTAATTCACCTATTATTTATTTTTAAATAAGTCCACCTATTAGGTGTATTTGCTAAAAATAAACCCACTTGTTTATAGCCATCTTCAACACTTCTTTGTAAGTCAAGCAATAAGGAATAAACGATAGTTGAGTTTATTTTCTGCAATTATACTGAATATGTTGATTTATTTAAAAATAAACAATAGTTGAGTTTATTTTCAGCGGATCGAGTAAATGTTGATTTATTTTTGACAATTTCTCTTCTTATTTTTTTGTAATAATGACCATCTAATTAAGCGTTTGCTTATATATTTGTACCTTTGCTATTTCAATTCATTCACATTCTATTTGTTTCACATTATACTTTGTGGCATAATAAAACATGTTTCATAGAGGATTATATTCAAGGATAAAATCTGATGAAACTTTTTCATTTATGTTTGCAGGTTTCTAATGGATTTGAAAGGCCCATACACCCAGAGAGTTCTAGTACCAATGGTGATGTTATTTTCTTGCGTCCCTCATTTATTTTAATGTTTGTTACAAATTTACGATATCTTTTACATATTTTAATATTGACTCAAGAGGTTCTATGTATTTTTAGAACCAAAATGTTACTCTAAATTTGTTGTTATCAGTTTTTTGGTTTTGATGATGCCTGAATCTTCCTATCATAGTAATGTTTAATTTAAAGCAGAACAGTAGATGAATTGCACAGGAAGCGATGTCACTCTATCATTGATTGCACAATTTTTTTTTATTTTTATTTTTTTTTTTTTGTAATCTTCAGGTAGGGTGTAAGTTGGAAAATTTTGAGCATTTGCTTGTTAGCCTTTTCTTGAACACTTGACCTTTCTGCCTCAAAATTCAATTTTTGACGTCATGGATTCATCTAGAAACCATAGTGCAAAAGTGCGGTAACGGTTGCGATTGCGATAAGCCAATAATGGACACTGTGATTCAGTTATCATAACGCTAAATATCGTCTTTAAGCATGAGAATCCCTTGAAACAGCCCAAAACATGTTTTTCTACCCCTTTTTGATTCGATAAATATTATTTTTAGTTTTTAAAAACCTTTCTAATGCAACTTATGTGATGACAAGTAGTTTAGTACCTATCTACAAAAACAAAGTTTTAACTAGTGGTGAACTAAGTTGAGACTTGAGCCATATTATGGAACACCACTTGAGAAGATGCACAAATATTTTAGAAAACCACTTGGTTTGATGCAAGAACAATCTACTAAAAGAAACTATTCATCTTATAACGACAACTAATATTGAAGAATTTTTTTAATTTTTTATATTGATTTGGAGAAGACATATGATAGAGTAATAAGGGAGGTACTTTGGTGGGCTTTGACGAAGAATTGTTTGCCTTATAAAGTATATCAATATTGTCTAAGATATGTACGCTGAAGTACAAATTACTATTTAACATATTCAGGAGTAACAATAGATTTCTCAGTCGCATTTGGTTTATATTTGTAGCTAGAATAAAATGAGAACAAAACTTCTATAGAAGAAGTTCCATGGTGCATGTTGTTCACTGATGAGATTGTTTAAATGGATGAAACGAGGTGAATGTTAACTTAGAGATGCGGAGAAACATGTTAGAATCAAAATGTTTTAAAGTTTAAACTCAGTCTAAGAAAGAAGACTAGAAAACGCACCAAGCTTAGAAGAGTAAAAAGGAGGCTGAATATTATTTGGGATAGGAACAATGATGAATGATTTGGAGAATTGGGACTTGTAGGAACATATGACAATAGATTCAAATGAATGGAGGAGAATATATATGGATAGTCATTGGAATTTTTTTTCTAATTCTTTGTAGTTTAGTATTAGAAGGGACCAAATAACAAAGTATAACTTTTTCTATTAACGATTTCTCACTTTCTTTTGTTTTGGTTCATGTAACTTATTCCATATATATGGGTTAAGGTTTTCGCATTTGAACGAATGTACACCAATGGTTTTATCTAATAACAAATCAAAATGTGGAAGTGTTGTTTTCAATTGTTAGTGAACTTTCTTAAAAGTTAAAATGCTTGGTTTGGGTGTCCCTTAGACTACTTTCTATCGCGTTATATGGCTGGTGCCAAGTGATAGGTTTTGATTGTGGTCCTGCATGATGGTCTCTAACCATGGCCATTTGATTTTACTTTGCCTTGTAGAAATCAATTGGTCACCTAATGTCCATAGGCCAATGATTTAACATTTTGACACTTAGAGGACCAGAATGCTGGGCCATTATGCTTTGTATGGTTGAACTTTGGTACGGTATCTACTAATAATTCAAATTGAAATAATACCAGGTTTCTTCTTATTTACATAGGCCTCGTGTACCTATATTAGTCATTGCTGTGGTAAAATTCCATGGTTTTGGCCAAAATGAGATATTAGGGTGTTGTACTCATATCTATGTAGGAGTGTCAAGGACCCAAGTCCCAACACGGATGGTAAAGTAAAGATGAGAAACATCCGTCTCTTTCGCTTTATGATTGAAAAATTGAACTGGCGGTTTGTGCCTGTGTGATGATATTATCTGAGGCTGTCCGTACATTGTGCAGCTAAGGCATGTAAAGTTGCATTCTGGCTCATTTTTTCGTGCTTAAAGAAGATGTTCTATTTACAGTTTACCTTTTGTTCTGTGCATGCTCTCTATCATGTACTTAATAATAAAGATTGGGCTAATTGAGTTAGTTTGAATTATTTATTGGCTGCGTTGATGACAATAGTAGTTTGTTTTTAGGACAATGATTTACTTAAATAAATTACACTGCGATGATTCCTGGGTTTGTGATTTGCATACTGTTGATAGTTTTGTTGTCTGTCATGCACATACTTTGTTCCTTTCTGATTCTGTTGGCGAGCTTCTATGCTGATAAAGCATTTATAAATTTTGATTTGCGTTTATATTTATATTAGCTTGCTGTATGAGCTACTTAATTATACTTGCTTGTTTTTGTCTCATTTCCTTTTTAAATATCGTTGGAAAAAGGACTTAGGAAGCATCAAATCCTGTGACAGGTGCGTTAGATGAATCTAAGGGACCAGAAGTATTATCTCAACCCCCATCAATGTCAAACTTTGCCTCCATTTTTTTGAAGAAGCTGGAAAATGGTAGCCCGAAATCAGAACAGAATGTATGGCATCTCTCATGTGACTGCAACTATTTAATCTTTCATGTTGTTTGTTAATTAGTGCTTCCTTTTGAATTGTGCTATTTTGCAGACCAGTAATCAAGCAAGCAATGCACTTGTTGATGAAATTTCATATATTAACCCTTGTGGAAAGTCTAAAAGGAAATCTGTTGAGAAGAATCTAGAAAGTGAAAGGGCAAAACATGGGCTAGGTTCCAAGAATTTTCATGTGTGGAAGCCAGAAGAACGTTCTCCTCATTGCCGTGGAAAATACAAGCGACTAAATGAAATGCTGGCCGGTACATGTTCTTCAATGGGTTCTCTTCCTCATGTTGAGGAAAAGACAAATGGCCTCGCTACTGACAAGTATGTATAGCTATATTGGTTTCTATTGTATGTTGTTTCCATTGTGCTCCATCTTCTCTCCCCGTTTTTAGACTGTTTGACTTCCATGAATCAAAGGAATCATATAATAGTACCTATTAGACTTTTGATGGTAAAGTGCTAAGGAGTTCTTCCCTAATATTTTGGCACCTAAGTTCATTTATCATAGTAAGGGCCAAAGTGCATAAAATATTAATAAATTAGAAATATCAAAAAAGGGGGAAAATACCTGCTCACCTTCACGGACCACCACCCTTATTCGCCCCCACCCACGTGAACACCAACACTCAAGCGGCCACCCACATGACGACCACCACCCACGCAACCACCAAAAACTAACACAACTACCGCTACCAGCATCACTAGCCCACGTCAACACCATTATTGTTGAAACTGCTGTTGGGGAGTGGGTTTCAATGGGTGGAAAACTCGGTGTAAGAGAGGTTTACTGGTTAGGCTAGGGTTTTTAGGAAACAGGATGACTGAGCAAGGGTGGGGCACTGTCGCTGGCAGGCAAAGGGTGGGGGACGGTTTTTAGAGTTGGTAATTGGTATGGAAGGGTTTCAAGCACTTCAAGTGGAAAGATCGTTGGAGAATGGGTATAGGGTGGGCGGAGTTGTCTGACTCGGAGTAAGGATGAGGGTAGTCGCCGGAGCCATGGGAAGGGAATGGAAGGTGGTCGGAGCTAGGAACGATGGGTGATTTTCTCTTTTTTTTGTTCTATTTATTTCTTCATTTCTAATTTAAAAAAATGAAATTGTATAGGTAAGTAGTAGGTTTTTCGGTCTTTTAAAAGCAAATAGGGATCATAGTTGGGACTTTTTAGATATTAATCCAAAGTTGGGACTTTTAAAATCAATTTTAACCAAATTTTATTTATCCAAAGTTGTTTCGCTTACTTATCTGTTAGCAATTGATTTGTTTAAAATTGATACGTATAATAAGGATGGATATGGATGAAATGTAAATAATTTTGTATATTATGTTGGTACTTTTGTTTTGTGTAGCGAACATTCTTGTGGCCTAAGGGCTAATACGAGCTTTAATGTAATAGGCTCACGTGATTTTTGTTGGTTTGTTGTATCTGCTGATATATTATAGTCATTCTTTTACACTGGTGGTTTCCTCTGATGTTCCAGTAACATTTTTCTTCACTTGTTTCAGAGTTGCTTGTTTGTGCACTAATTGCTCTAACTTGTATAATGTTGTATTTAATTTGCTTATGCTTATTGCTTGATTTTCTTGAAGAGAGATAGAGAAGTGTAATTTCTCATTTTGGAAAGTTAAGAGTATATATCACATGTAGTGAACCTTATTTCCCATCTTTGTATGCCTAACCTTTTTAGACAATCAAAATTTTGGGATTTGCAATGAGAGGATCAAATTGCTGGAAGGCTTGAGTTGTCATGCTTAATCTATTTGAGAATAAGATTGATGGTTGATTTGCTTTTTACATGTAGGCTGCAATACTATTTTGACTTTGTATTTTCAGGGGTGGATTTTTTTTTGTTTGCATTCAAATTGCTTTTGGAACTTTACGTTTTGGTGCTTATGGAAATTAAGTTCTGTTTGTATTAACTTGATATGTTACGATTAAGGCTTTGGCATTTTGCATTAACGGTCAACAAAGTGATGATGATAATCTTTTTTAACCTTTCTACAGTGATGACTCTCAAGCTCTGAATTATAATGAATCAAAGAATGAGAAGGTATGTTTCCTGCTTCATATGCCCCTTGTTTCTATTCATATGAAAGCTTTATCCTTGGGAATGCTTGTTTTCACTTATTGCATTTTTTCCACTTGAGAGTTGGAAAATCTATCTAATATATTTATTTCTCTAATTTTAAGGAAGGACACCCAGTGGTTTTGGTGGATGAGGAGGAGCCTGGGTTTATACAGAGAAAACAAGAAGTTAAAGAACTTCCAACTAAGTATGATGATTTTAGCGTATTTTCTGATTTTTTTACATCTTAACTTTTTTGTGTTAATGCTGACGTGATTTTTTTCATCTTGTATAGGCCTAGCGAGGGAAAGATCTATTATCCATCTAGGTATTGCTCTTCATACCTGCACATTCTTTCATTTTTTGCAGGTTTACCTGCTTGAGAAGTTCTTTTTATGCAATAGTTGTGGCTTTGTGCGATTTCCTTTCTTGCAGGGATGATCCTGAATCTCTTGAAATTTTACGCTCAGAACTAAAATGCCTAGAACCTGGGGAGTGCTTGACCTCAACTATCATGAACTTTTATGTAAGGTATGTAAGCTAACACCTCGCCGCAGACAATTAATATAAATTAAAGTCAAATACTCAATGTTTTTATTTTTCAAAATGTTCATTTTAAGAATAAATTTCTCAGAGTAGCCATCTGCTTGGAGATTTTGAAAGGTGGCTAATTTGTGTCTAAGAAAATTCTTGTGGGGCCTTGAATCGCCATGATAGATAAACATTAAATCTATAATCTACCCACCTTTGCTTTTAAAGGCACACCCGATAGGGTTTTAATTTTATCGCAAGTGCACGGTGTACGTGTAATTAACAGGTCGAACACGAGGAAGCTTAGATCCATAATTTTACCTTATTCAAATTATTACGTGATGAGGAACAAAATCTGGAAAATTGATATCTAAAACTACTAAAAACTTTAGTTGATTGAGTCCAAAATATACGGTTAAAAGTCTAGGATATCGGGATTCACCTGATTCTAATGTAGATTAAAAGTGATCTTATTAATCTAGAACTTTCGTAATATTGGTTGAATTAATGGGAATTTAACCTCAATATACCTCGAACGTAAATGACTCCTAATCTCAAATTTCTATTATATTGACCAGGTTAATCAAGATATATAATTCAAGGTTTATTTAGTACAATGTTAATCAAGAATCCACAGTTCTATAATTACTTCATATCAATACCAATCCATACTTGAATTGGGATAAATCCCTCTATCCTGGATATGAAATTACTCACTAGACATAATAATAAGCTCTAAACATGCAATATTCTAGACACATTAAATAACATATATTAAATTAAAAATTACTAAACTAAGGAAGATGTATTATGAAAAAAAATAATGAATAATATATAAATTAGAAACTTACTAGGAATACTGGCCGATGAACTTTTATTGAACTTGGGAAAAATAACTAATTTAAAATTTTAAACTAGGAAAATTGACAGCAATTGGAACAGGAAAATCTAAAACAGAACTAGAAAAACAGGTAAATATAGCTAAGAATGGTATGCTAAACCCTAAACCTAAATCCTCTATTTATAGAGGTAGGTCTTGGAAACAATCCTCCTAATAACCTAGATCTTGACCTAGAATAATAATAAAAATAAATAAGGATATTAAATTTAAAATCTACTTGAATTGTGGAACTGACCGGTCCAACTTCCAGGAACAATGCGGCGAGTCGCTACCTAGGAAGCGACTACTCGTCACCTGGCTTCTATGGGGTGAGTCCTGGCTTGGATGATGATGCCTGGCGGCGACTTGCCGCCTAACTACTGTCCTTGAGCCTGCTTCTTCTTCACTTGTTAGAGGCTGTAGGCTATTTCTCCAGAAATTCACCCTCTTATAACTCTATGGTCTGAAACTATGATTGCCATAGTTTCTCCTATTTCACCTCAAAACACAACAAAATTTGTATATTATGATCATTTGATGAATTTACACAAATACATCTCCAAATTATGCAAAAAATGGACTAATACTACATGAAAAAGGAGTGTAAATGCTATGAATAAGTGCAAATAATTGCACTTATCAACACCTCCTTTGCTACTAATTTACATTTAATTTGGAAAAAATTTTCTTGTTTAAGGTTAGGGCATTATATTGGTAATTTTTTTTGTTTAAGGACAACTTTATCCTTTCAATTACAAAGATGTTGTTTCTGATTCCACAACTTCACATAAAATAGGTATAACAAATGTTTTAATAACTATAGTTCATGATAATTCAAATAAAAAAAAAAAAAATCAGCTGCTCTCTCACTATGGTTGAAATAAAATCTGGTTGTTTGTGATTGTGAAATCTTACTTTTGTAAATCTATATATCATGTCTTTAACTTCTTCTCTTCTTTCCTTGGATTGATAGAGAAAATCTCTCATTTTAGCATCTGTGGTCTTGCATAGCTTTGAATAGCTAATACGATCTATTCTGTAATTTGCAAGTACAAAAATGGTTGTTGTTTATGATCTGCCTCTTAACCCATGTTAGGAGCCATTTATGATGTTCTCCGTTGTTGCATAGCTGTACTAGGCATTTCAATTTGAACTTGTCACAATCCATATCCATATTACGCTTTTGAATTGGTTCACATGTTTTCAAATTGGGAATATATATATATTTTTTATCTTTGTTAATCTTGTCCTTTTTTTTTTTTTTTTGTTTCTTTGAACATATTGTTTGGGTAATGCTTCTGTAAACTTCTTATTTTTTTGAAAATAAAGGGAGTATAAAAGGTAATATTCTAGCCATTAGGGGAGTTGTAGATGTTCAGTGAAAATATAGTCTGATCAAAATGAGGTCTAGCTCAAGTGATTTTATTGGCAGGATATGTTGACATGATCTGAAATGCATAAGATGACACATGTTTTTGGTGGATGACACAAGGAGCTAGGAAATATAAGTGGATAGTTGATCCTGGCATACTGTTATCTTATGAATGTGATAGGCATATGTGTGGCAAAATAGAGCAAAGGGAAAAAAAGTGTATTATGCAATAAGCTTCTACAACAATGCAATAAGCTTTTAAAGGGAATGCTTTTATATTTCTGTTATTTTGCAATTAATGAGTTTGTTATCCTCATAGTTTGTTAAGAGGGAATCTTTTTGGTTATGCTTACGTAGTATGTAAGCAAGGGAAAGGGGAAGGGAGAATTACGTTGAGATTTGTTGAGTGATAATTTACTGTTGGAGCTTGAATATGCTCGAAATACATGCTTTTACTCTATCATGTAATACAACATCATCTTCTTCCTCTACATTTTTTACATTTATGCTTTAACTTTACAATATTCATATTCTGTGCAATGTTAGAATTACAGGATCACGCACAACCCCTACAATAACATATCCATTCCACCACCATGGAAGCCACCTCTGGCATAACATGTTATTATAAATCAGAGTCCAGACTCCTTAAGAGTTGTGATCCAACTAGACGATGGCGAGAAGAGCTACTAGGATCATCATTTCTTTCATAGTCTGCAATGGTTTTGAGTTGTAATAATTACCTCAAGGACGGGAATTTTGTTTTTCTTTTTGTTCAGTGCACATATAAACTACATATCAGGTAGAAGTAACATAAAACCTGATGCTAGAACAGTCACAATGTTGGATTTAAGTTTGAGAAAAATTATGAGAATTACAAGAAGTCACTTCCACAACTGTGATTGTTAATACTATCGGAACCATAACCGACATTTTTTGTGAAGAGATTTTTGAAATCGAAACAAGTTTTTGCAAGCATTTTATTTCTTGTCTTGGACATATTTTCTTTTTGATCAAAGTTTTCTCACTAAAGATGACTTGCGAGGTCGACAGTTGTCTAACTTCCTGTTCAACCCTATAGATATCTCCAGGAATATTGCTCACAACCTGATTTGTTGGATTCCTACTTTTTCAATACATACTTTTACTGCAAGCTCCAAGAAGCTGTAGCATACCAGGTATTTCCTAAGTTCTACCTCTCCTTGTCTCCGGAGAATGATAGCCATGAGTCCTTTTCCTCTGATGATGATGTTTGGGATTTGATGCTTTATCAATGTGAAATTGAGTGAAATCATGTGATGTTCATCATACTATTTTCTTGACCGAGCTATTTCATTTTAAAATGTTTTTAGTGTAGTTTACTTTGCATGCCCTTCATTACAGTTTGGGGTAAAATTAATACAACTATTGTATTATTTTTCCTTTTTGGCTAATTTTGTACATTGGCCAATAGCAAAGGTCTTAATTAAGGATATTATTACCGCGCTGTGATAAGGTGATGTTCGCCATTTTGGCTAATTTCATCCTGTTATGTTCCCCCCCCGCCCCCCCGCGTGTTCTTTTGCCAATTTTTTTTCCTGGGGGTAGGAATGGGAGATGTTGGCTGTGTACAGACTCGGATTTTTATGTGTTTTTACTTTCCCCCACTGTGTTCAAGTCTGAATGCGCATTGGAACTTTAGAAGGGGAGGGGGGAGGATGTGATTTGTTGTTTTTTCTCCTAAGTTGTTGTCTTGTTTTCTTTCTTTGTGAAGATTGAAAGAGAGTCACTAGAGTTGCCTTTCTATAGAGATCAATATATAATAAAGATCCATTACATTGTGTGCAGAAGCTTGTGGAGTTTTCTTTTAATACTACTAAATTTTTGACCAACAGATAGTTTACACAAAATTATAAAAGTATTTGGGAAATTTAGTTAATAGTTGAAAGTTTATGCTAAATATTAATCTGATGATAGGACACATAATTTTATCGAACTTTGGTATAAATAACTAAAGTGATTGCAAACTTGTGGAGTTCACTAAAAAAGCTTCTAAAAACTGTGTATGGAGGTTTTGAGCCACTGGGTTTGCCAGCTTTCAGTTTACCATACCAATACTATTTCATATGCAAATAGATTGATTCTTCAATCTCCATGTATGCATAAGGTTTGAATTTGTGAACCCTAGACTGATAACTAACTATGAAAGGAATTGAGTGATTTCTTAAAAAGTTTGCTTGATACCTAAGAAATCCAAAACTCAATCAATCTTCTTGCTTATGCTACTCTCTCCTGCAAGTTAGCCACGCAAAGACTCTTTTTCATGAAATAAAATTAAGACTTACCTTGTTTGTTGGTTTGTATATAAACATAAACAAGGAGTTCTTCTAATTTGTTTAGGAGTAGTAAGACACCACTTCCATTGCATTCCATGCGTTGGTAATAATATCCTTGCCTACCAATATGAGAAAAGAAAGTGCAAATAGTTATACATTAAATGAGTAGCATAATCTATGAAGTTGAAAATTGGGTGCTCTAATCTGCATTGATTATTCAGTTGTTCTTATCGAACTACTGATGCTATATTCACTATCTATTATAAGTAAAGCTGATATTTCTGCTTTCTTGTGAATTGCAGAAGAGTGACAAAGAAGCTTTTTTTATGAAGTTTAGAAGGTGGTGGAAAGGTGTCAATATATTTCAGAAGGCATACATTTTTCTTCCAATAAATGAAAAGTAAGTTCATTTTTTTGATATTTGGAGTTCTTCCAATAAATGTATAGTAAGACTGTAAGACACTCTTTATTATCATATTTTATTGTTTCTAGTTCACTGGTTTGGAGCTAGTCCCCAATTAATATGCTGTTTCTTTAGTGTTGCATATAGGATTTGTATTTGACTATATTGCATCGTTTTTTAAAATATTTTAAATTGGGTAATGATTTAGCACCTTGTTGATGTCCCTCTTTTTTGAGGCTTCAAATTAGTGTATGCGATTTACTTTTTGCAAACAGTTCACCTTTTCTGACATGATGTTTTTTTGAATTTTTTGCTAGTATTGTAGCCTTCTAAAAGGGAAATTTCTTAATAACCCTTGTTTTCCAATCTGAATAGGATTGTGCTGATTTAACGAAGGACCCTTCTGTTTATTTTGAAGCGACTTTCATCTTTAGAAATGGATGTTCTAGAACTTGGTCTTAGCCATCTAAACCTCTCTTTACTCTGCAATTTCTGAGATCTTCTCGCTGTGGTGTGCTTGATTATAACATGGAATCTTGTGTTTTAATGCACTATCATAGCTGATAGCACTAACCATTGGCAATCTGATCCTTTCTACGGTTGTTTGGAACTCACGATTTTGTGTTCTAAGCATGTTTCAAATAGTTTATATTTGACGAATGGTCAAAGATGCAAATTGCAAGAAAAATACATACTTGACAACAGAGCTTTTTTGTTCCAGGCTGCCTCGATACTCGTTTCACTAGACAGGTCATCTATTTTGTGTACACAAAAATATTAGTTTAAGGATGTTTATTATGCTTCAGCCTTCGACACAATAATGTCAATGTACAAATGAGCATCAAACACCATGTATTTGTAAACAAGGTTGTTTTTCAGGTTTAGGCAATCATTGAGTTGGCTAAAGCTTTCAGCTGAAGTTTCTTTGTGTCTGATTTGGTATTAGTTATTTAGCTTTTATATATACTTGGGTGCTTACAATTACTCTTCATGATAGAGAAAAGGGATTAGGGTACTTTATTTTGCTGGTGCTGGTGCTGGTGCTTAATCTCTGTAATTTTTCCTTTTTTCTTTACGTTAACATATGTGCAACATTTAGGAACTTTTCACCCCTTGGAAAGGAATGGAATGGGCTCTTAGTTTTACTTGCTTTTTTATGTTGAATTGTTTGAAACTAAAGAATGACAGTATACAGCTTCTTTTCGTGATTCAGTAGCTTTGGGTGTGTGCGCTACTAGTTACAAGTAATGCATTTCGTTTTTTGAGAAGGATGCTTTATTAAGATTTAAAATCCCATATCCAGTTAAATCTTGATTCTTGAGTCAATGCAAAGTGCAAACATGCATAGTTTTGCTTTGTGCTGTTACATAATTCAATAAATTTTAGATCTTAAAAAGTTTCATGAACACCAATTCCTTGAGAATAGTTTACTGATAAGTAAAATGCTTTCCTGCAAACTTGTGAAATTTATTAGAGATGATTTTTTTTTCTGTGATATCCTCTTTCCCATCCATGCCTGTCCCCTGCTTCCTTGTCCCTAGTAACAAGTAAATTAATTTTAAGCCCATTTATGTAAATGTGTATTTTTCTCTTGTCTGCAGTAACCATTGGAGCTTGGTGATAATATGCATCCCTGACGAGGAAGGTGAATCTGGACTGACCTTACTTCATCTAGATTCCTTGGGCTGGCACTGTAGTGCTTCGATTTTTGATAACATCAAGAGGTGAAGTAGCTCAGCTATGCAGATATGGTGCCATTCGTAATTTCACTTTATTATTTTCAAATGTCTGTTTTGCTAGTTTGTGAATGTCACATCACTGTGTCTAAAGAAGCTTTGGGATGCTGGCATTTAGCATTTGATTTTCCCAGTCATGTATGCTGGCTGCTATCTGGGGAAGGGGTATTGCTTCCTGCTCTGCCTGTGTTGTTTAAAAGTTTGGACTATCAAATGTTTCCACTCAGAAAAGCTGTGTAATCTCTAATAATGAGTGTTCCAAAGGCTTGCTATAGAAATTAGAAAGAGAATATTGGAGAATGGGGAAAGTAGGATAAACTGTAGGAAATAATGTGTTATAGTTCATAAGGGGAATTTGCAGTTATAAAATGTGGAGCAAAGAGAAATCACAAAAAATACTAATAGAAGTGTTCTTATCATTGTAACTCATTCCAAGATTAAAACTTCCATTTGCGATGCTGTAGTCCAGTGGCAGACCTAGGATTTTCAAATTGGAGGTGAAATATTAGATTACCTAATTTATTTCTTGAGTCAATGTTTTAACAATTGGAGATCCATTACCTAAGGTTAGGGTAGCATTAATGCTGTAATGCACGTATACTATAAATACTATTCAAAACTATTCTAGTGAAGTATATTTTGTGTATGCTTAATTTATGTTTCAAAGTGAGGAAATTTTATTTTGGGAAGAGAAACTTCTTAATGAAGAAATAATAGTGTTCTCCAAAATTTGTGGATTGGGAAAAAGTAGTATATGAATTTTGAACGCTGGTAGCAAAAGAAAAATAGCTTATGGTAGTAGTTACAGAGCAGAAGTACACATAAGCCAGAAGATATCTTTTTTTTTGTGGCTCTTTTTCTATTTGGGGAGTGGGGATTGTAGAGCTGCTAAGCGAATTGCATCTCAAATATATGTCCAGTGTAGTGTTACATAATTTGCCATCTATTTTGTGTTTTGATTTTTGAATTCATGATTTGTTAAAATTGGCCCAAAAATAGCCTAAAAATAGCCCATAACCGATCATTATTCGCTTTTCCGCTTTGCGATTCGCGAGAAATTAATGAATCATGTGACATTAGTCCAATCTGAGAACTCTATAGGCTTTGGTTGGGTGCTGCTGGGCCTTACTCTCGATCATAAGGTCTAAAGTACCCTTTCTTGTTCAAACACACATGGATCTTTGCAGATTAATAACGTCTGTACTTTGAAATGTTTATGAATGCAACTATTAGTATTTTCTAGCAACATGCTTTGACTAGAAAAGCCTCTTTCAACTTTACTATTATCTTTTGCGGAGGGAAAGAGGACAAGTGGTTGATTTTTGCATTCTAAAGTAGGAGCTTAGATGAGAAAAAGGTAGGCGCAAGATGATCTGGATAACCTGGTGAATAATAATATGAAAATTTAAGATTTAATTCGATGATAGATGTATAGTGAATGGAAGAAAATATATGTAGATGATCATTGGAATTGGTTTTGTTAGATACAGATTAGTGTTAGAATTAATTAATAGTATTAGATAGGGCAAAATAATCTTTATTAGCAACAATTTCCTAATTTGTCATAATTTATATACCCGTCCCTATATTGTTAGGAATAAAGCTTTGGTATTGTTGACGTGGGTGCTTCTTGAGAAGGGGTGAAAGATAGTAGGCTTATTAGTTATTAGATATTTTCAAGACCCAGTTTGTGATGCCTTTTCATGAAGCTCTTTGGAGTTGCTCTTTTCAACTTCATGAAGCCTTCTCTTTAGCAAAGATGTTAGTCATATGAGCATTTTCACATGATCTTTCAAATTTCAGAAGGTGCATTATTAGATTCAAAAAATCAAAGTTATTCAACTTGTGCACTCGCATAGCCATAGATTTAGATGGGCTAAGATAATTCACAAGGGGATAACAGATTATGATACTTTATACAAAGACAATACTAATGTCTGACAGGTATAACCTTATTTGAACAAATCAACTTTGATTCTTAAAACTTGAAATACTGTTGCTCTAAACCCTTGCCAATAGATTTGATACTGGCTGAAATTTTACTCTCGTGTTATATTTTCTTCAGTTTGTTGGTAAATGAGTGGAAGATTCTAAATGAAGATGTTGGTGCCGTTGATATTCCTGTACCTGATAGAATTTGGAGAAATCTTCCTCGTAGAATAGACCAGAAAATTGTTACGGTAATTACCTTTTCTTTATTTATAATTTAATGGGGGATGAGGGTAAAGCTGGTAGGTGTTTTCATTTCAATTTACACATGTTTTGTTACACTTTTTTTGATTGATCTATTCTCATTTTTCATGCTGGGCTTTATATCTGTTTTTTGTATTTGAACTAAGCTAACCGTAGCTGCCTCCAATCTTTTGGGAGTAAGGCTCTTTAACATTTTTTGCTGTAAACTGAAGCTAACTCTTTTTTTTTTCTTGTTTTCATGTGATTGCTTTCCTCCCATTAATGACATTTAAATTTGAGTCCATTCTTGAACCTGAGTCTTCTGTTTGAATTTTCCCCCTCTCAAGTCAGCATTACATATTATAAATTCTTATTCCTGTATTTTTAAACAAGTTGTAAAGAAGATTCGTAAAATCAGCTGGACATACCATAACCAGTTAATTTGATTTAATTGATTAAGAAAATTCGTTAAATCAGCTATTGAAGCGAGGCCCTTCTTTATTGGCTATGTTTAAAGTCAAAAGCTAAAAGCCAATGAATATCTGGCTCTAACGATCTCAACCACATGGAGCTTTGACATTAGATTAAAGTTGATTATCTGGACCCTCCCTAGGTAGTCTTTCGGGGTTGATACTGGGTGGTTACATCTGTTCATCTAGAACTTTGACATTTGATTCTCTTCTGCCTACTTCCATGCCAACACAGGTTCCCCGGCAGACTAATGATTACGATTGCGGTCTCTTTGTATTATACTACATGGAGCGCTTTATTCAGGACGCACCTAGGAGACTGATGAAGCAAGACTTATCCATGATACGTCGTACCTGTAACGGATCTTTGGTGGGTTATCAGGCTCACGGTAATCTTTTTGCTAATTTTGTATAGATTTGTTCACATGCTTTTATTATTCTATTTCAGTTTGGCAAGAACTGGTTCAAACCTCAAGAAGCTTCAAAATTGAGAGGGAAAATAAAAAGGATACTCCAGGACGAATTTCACAAGGCACTAAAACAGGACGATTGGACCTGGGAGCCTGTTTGTTTGTCTGCAAATGCTGCAACAGCAAAAAGTATAGACGGTTCTGAAACTTGATGATAGGTGAAACATTGTCCTCTATCCCTATATTTTGTAGAGACTAACTACTGCAGAATGTAGACCTCTCTCGCCACATTTGTGTAGCACCAACGAGGGCACAGATGCATAGAAGCTGCACATACATTTTCGAGTTAGCTATGTATAGACTAGAGTTAGGTCTGGACCCATCGTTACATTTAAGGAAAACTTACTGGGCAGCCGTTGTTTGGTTTTAAAAAGGAAAGAGTCGTTTTCAAGTCTGTCTTGCCCATTGTACATAATTGGGGCGGATTTCTGTAATTAACAATGGTGCCTTTGAAAGTCATCCTAGACCCTCCTTTTCCAAATGTATCAACCATGTCCGTGTGCTTGATGATTATGTATAAAAACCTTGTTTGGAGCTAGAGTTGAATAAAATTGGTTTTCCCTGCTACCCTTTATCTGTAGAGCGTTGCTTCTCTATCTTGTGTGGCTAATATCTGCTTTTGAGCTTAAGCATTAGTGTGTCTATTCTCGACAGCGCTAAAGATATAGTTTATTGATTTTAGATTATTGTGTTAGTATGCGTAAATGGATCATTAAATCATATGCTCTTATTTTGTGAATTACATATGATATTCATTGTCAAGGGTCAATCGGTAACAACCATTTTTAATTCTAGAGGATAAGGTTATGTATAGTCAATTGTAAGGTCCTCTTAATCCGTCTCGATGAGAACTCTAATGGCTTTAGGGTAATGATTGTTGAGCTTAAGTATTACTTCCACAATCTCCCTTCATTTTGCAACATTTCACTTTTAAGTGATACTTTAACAAATTTAGTTTAACTTACAATTAATTTAATTTAATTCGATTCAAATAAATTATTAGTAATCATATAGTAGATAATGAAGCATGTCTTTAACATCTAACCATAACATTCGGCCGAGTAATTGTTCATAAATAGTTTGATAATCATTTGTACAAATATACTCCTCTATTTATATGAAAATTTCCTCGTCTGATATTTATTTTTATACTCTTCTAATTATATGAAAATTACATCATCTCACAATTTTTTTAGAGAAACAACAATTTGACTATATTAAGAAAGTGCAAAAAGAAAGATAAAAAAAAAATGAATTTCGTTGAAAACTTTCTAAAAATGGTAAAGGGGAAAACTCATAAGTCATAACGAAGATCAGTATTAACAATAGGCAATTGCACAAATTTCTATCTTGTGTTAACATACCTGAACTCCTGAAGGGCTACAGTTTCAAAAGAAAAAGTGAAGAGCTACACTTGGCTTGGATATACAGCATGGAAATGACTTAACAAGCTTACTAAGATGTAATCTAAAATCAGGCGCTCAATACTTTCTTGAACTGAGAAGGAACTCGAAGCAGAGGAGCCTGAAATTCACCGGGTTTTCCTAGTTGGCCGCAAGCTGCCATTTGATCATCACCCCTGCTGAATCGTAGGAACACTGTGCACCCTCCAGTGGCCAGAACATTCCTGAACTCGATCATCTTCTTTTCTTCAGTCGGCTTGAAGAGGGACCCACTATGAGGATTGAATTGGATGAGATTGATCTTGCAGGGAATGTCTTGAACAAGATTAATAAGTCTCTTTGCATCCTCCATGCTACAGAAAAACCATACACAAGTTCATGTTGCACTCAACCAATTAGCAACCGTAGGAAGCAACATTAAAAATGATAATCAAAACATATGATCAAAGGAAATAAACTGAAAATTAGGAAAGCTATTCTAATGCCTTCATCGCCAACTCAAAGTTAACATTGAGCTCTTAGGAAAGGATGATTATAGGAATTGTTTGGCAATTGACTGTTGGATGTTGACTGTTGATTTTTTTTAGGTGGCTTGTTTGACCAGCTGGAAATGTTGGCTGTTTTTGTTAGCTTTTAAGCTAGCTGAAAAAGTCAGGTGTCTATGGAAATGTTTGGTAAATTTTGATATTGGTTGTTAGCTGTTTATTAGAGAAAAAGTGGGTCAACAAGCCAAAAGCCAACAAAAAAAAGCTAACTGGAGTAGCTTTTTTATTTTGGCTTAAAAGTCAGCTTTTTAGCTGGCTTAAATTTATCACTTTTTTTAACTGTTTGACCAACCAATAAACCAAGAGCCTAAAGCCAACCAAAAAACTAAGCAAAAAGCCATGAACCAATAGTCTAGACTCGAGATTAGGGAAAGAAAAGGAGTAAACGTGAAATGCCACAGGTTTGTTACTTTGAAGAGTATTTGACAATATAGTTACGCATCAAAGGTGCTAACCTGTCATTGATTCCAGCAAGCATCACATATTCAAATAGAACTTTGTAATTACGTCGATGTCTCAATACTTCTCTAAGTGTCCCAAGAAGTAACTCTAAATTATACTTCCGATTGATAGGCATGATCCAGTTTCTCACCTGAAAGTTTCCCCGAGATTGGTAAATAACTTTCACCGACTAAATCGAAACAGAAAATTGGGTTCTAGGAGATCACCTCATCAGTAGTCGCATTTAAGCTAACGGCAAGAGCACAAGTGGATTCATGGAGAAAACGCTTCAGCTGTGGGACCAGTCCACTGGTTGAAACAGTAACTTTTCGTGGACTGAAATGGAGTCCATGCTCATCCACCATTATGTTTGCAGCTCTAATTACGTTATCAATATTCTGAAATGGTTCTCCCATGCCCTACAGAGCACAATTTTGAAAATGAGTGGACACATCGATCAATTACCAAGAATAAGGAAAAGGTATATTAGTTAAAAGAAACCATTACTATTATCCGATGTTACACAAATCGAAATTCGATGCAATACAAGAAAACAAAACGAGAAATGAAAAACGAAAAACATTAATTTGGTGTTTCGGAAACTTAGAAAACAAAATTTGATCCAATAGTAGCTCAGATAGGGCCACGGTGTTGCTCAAATACGTAGATCATAAATAGCTATATCATTAATCATACATTAAGTCTTGTATCATAAAAGTAGAACGTAATTTACCCATAAATTCATAACATTTAAAAAAAAGAAAAACAGGTTTTCCCATCTTGATGCAAACGAGAAATGTTAATTTAGTGTTTCGGCGTCTTTGTACCATTTTGATACGAATGGTTCGAAATGCTGTATGGGTCATAGTTTTCCATTTTGCACTTCAATGCTATGACCAATGACATTCAATGAAAATCTATCCAACCAATGCTTGAACTTATGATGTCTTATATAAGAAACATAAATGCAGCTAATATTCTCCAAAAAATTGCACAGTAAAACACTTAGCAGCATTCCATCAACTGACTTCAACTTAGGGTGGGGTTTGGGGAGTAAAATACTCAGATAAATTGTTTCTAAAATATAGAGCGCTACAAAAATCACAATGAAACTTTGCTCTGAAACAAAAAAGGCATCTGCATAAACTATTGGAACAGGAAAGCTGTGCACATTTTTGCCATCCTTTTTATCAGAGAAACTGGGGCAATTTCAACATTTGTTGTGATTATTTTTATATCATGAGACAGACCAAAACAGACTTAAAGACTATAAGATCAAGAAAAATTTGCAAAATATAACCATTCTTGCAAGTTACAGCACGGTAAGTTCTCTTACTCGAGAGTTAGATGATGGATGTATCATACTTGGAATAGAAGTCAGAATTTTATTCACATGATGACACAAACAAGTACACCTGATTACTTTAACATGAACAACACATTTACCATGAAGACGACATTTGTAATGCACCCAACTTCTTTAGTGAACAATCGCCGAGCAAAGACAGCCTGTTCTACAATCTCAGCAGTAGTAAGGTGTCTGGTTAATCCCATCCTACGATGTAAAATAAGGAAAAGTAAGTTGATAAGAAAATAGATGAGAAATCGTCAAGTGAACTTAGCATGATAAAAGCTTGCCTTCCAGTAAAGCAGAACTGACAATTCATAGCACAGCCCACTTGACTTGAAACACACACTGTATTTCTTCCTCTATCACAAGGGATTATAACTGTTTCAATCACCAATCCATCCACCAATGTGAATAATATCTGCAAGCTCCTGCGAGTTTCAGGAACAATGAGAAGATTTTTACATAAAGCTGAATCCCCACCCTCAAATGAAATGAGAGATCTCAGCAGTTGTTAATGGGTATAAATGGCCATAGTGAAATTATTCTGCAAAGAAAGTTCCCTTTTCACCTTTTTAGTTCCATCAACTGCAGAGCGAATTTCTTTCAGAGACAATGCCGTAAAATCTGCATGAACACTCAACATTTTTTTGAAATCCTTGTTTAAACCTATCAGAATAAAAAGTTGTATTATCAGCAAAGAGGTCAATGCGAATACTTATACAACATCCACCCATCAACCTTAAACTAAAATGGAACATTTGATGAGTTTGAAAGCTTTGACCATTCATTCGTCAAAATATGTGTGAGATTATTGTGAAGATATTATCACTAGATTTAAAGTCCATGCTTTATGAAAGTTAAATGTCGCATAATATTTTCTAATGGAGGGAGTAACAGACTAACAGCTTTGTCGCTAGAGTATTCAAAGGGTAAAGAATAAAATAATCTAATAACCTTCCAATTCCTCACAGCAATGAGCCCAGATGTTGTTACCATAAAGGCGTTTCCACAACATCATCGCCTGACCTGGCCTATAACCATGTGACTGGACCCATTTCTGTCAAAGGAAATATCAAAATGTGAAGCATATAAATTTAAAGATTAGACCAATTAGCAGTTTGTAAATGACAGCATAAATAAGTTACAAAGAAGCATCAGGAAGAAGGCAAAGTAGTTAGTGAGAGAATAGGAATTCTTAGCTCATAGTAAATGGAAGGAAGTAGGGGGGTGAAAATCATTATGAAATTAATAATTGTTAATTCCATTTCTCGGTTGTTACTAGGGCAATCCAAAGCCACTGAAGAGCTTAACTATCCTTTTTGTTCTGTAATTATGATCTTTGTAACTTCTACGTTTTCAACCATTGAAGAATATTGAGCATTCAAGCTTAGGAAATTATGTAGATAGGGAGTTATTAGGTCATACAAGATGATATAAAAATGGACAACGCCGGTTAGTCACCAAATGAAATGATTCTTATCAACTCCAAACTCCAACATGAACTCCTATCTTCATAATTTACCACTGAAGATATTCTCCGAGTTAAATCAACCCAAAGAGACAATCACAATTCATATATCATTCCCTCTCTTAACAGTAATAATTGACTTTCAAAATAGACCGCTCGCCTTCTACCCTTGTGATAGGGGTTCAACTCTCACCTACACAATGATCAACTTCCCCTCTCCTCTTTGTTTGTAGCGGATTCTCCTTACCCAAGAATAAAGACCTCTTGCCTTTTGACACCCACCACTCCTCAAGAATCGTTAATGGTTCAGGATGCAAATGCCAATATTAGCTTATGTAATTTCCATGGTTCCAAGCGTGTACAATATCTCAAACAAACCCAAGTACGACCAAGGTACAAGAGGATTCAAGGGTCAAACCACCTATATGAACTTGTGGTTTTTATTCTACTTTGAAACATCCTCTAATACACCATAGTATATGAATGACCATCAAACTAGACCGCCTTCCTAGAAACACCTATCTCACTCCTCAACAATCATAACCGGGTTCATGATGAAAAGGCCATCAATTAGATAGGTGCACATCTTTATTGAACCCAAGGACGGCCAAGGTACAAGGGGATTCAAGGGTCGACTAAAGCTATATCAATCCATAGTTTCTAATCTACTTTGAAATTCCCTAGAAACGTTTTCATACAAGATAAAACATCAAATCAAACAACTTAAAAACTCCATAAACAAAATAAGGCACAGCCACAGAATCAAGGCGAAGAAAATTCTATTAAATTCTAGCCAACTGAAAGAAAAAATGCAAACTTTGTCATATAACAATACAATGTACTCCTACAAAATGTATGGGATTAATAAAATCATTCAATTTAAGAAAACTCAGCAAAACCACCTCATTAAAAGCAAATATCATCAAAATAAAGAAAACCCCACAAATTAAATCACTAGCAATACAATAAAATCACAATAATATAAAACGAAAAAAGAAAAAAATTCATGAATAGACCAACATACTTCAAGCTCATCATATGTCATTCCTTTTAGCAAAGTCCTTAACTTTTCTTCGTTGGAATGAGTCTCATCAGTTCCTACATCAAACAAAATTCAGCAATCTCAAAAATTAAGATAATTAAAAGAAAAATAAAAAAGAACCCAACATTAAATAACGAAAACAATAAATCTTTACTGGAAATGAAGGGATTAGAGACTGTATCATTGTCAATGGAGTAAAGAGAAAGAGATGAGGAACAAGGGGTGGCAGAGAAAGAGCGTTTGAGTTGATGATTTGAGAAGAAAGAGATTACAGAAGATGATGAAGATGGTGGAAATTTAAGGGTGGAGATTGAAGAGGGCGTTTGGGTGAAAGGTAGGGGATAAATTCCAAGCATAATACGCCTCATCCATATGCAACTTTTATCCATTGTTGAATGGTGTGAGAAGGAGAAAGTGTATAAGAATAGGGTTTAATACCAAGTTTGTAAAGCTTAGAGAAATAAGTTACGAGCACTGAAACGACGTCGTCCCAGTTTTATGAATTTTTAATTGAAATATTCTCAAAAACTATTAGGTTTTATGAATTCTTAATTGAAATATTCTCAAATAAATATATAGAGTATAAATAATAGGGAGTGAATACTGCATTTACTATTGATGTTCTACAATACCGTTATGTTGTCAATAAAATATTTATTGTCTTGAATAAATAAATGCGAGTATAAATAGGGGAGAATGAAAAGAAAAATTAACGTGTCGATTAAAAAATTAAGGACAATATAATTGTATAAATATAATTTAAAGTGAGAAAAAAAAATTTAAAAAAAATGTGAATAAATTTTAAAAGGTGGTTAAAATTTACTCAAAATAAAAATATCAAAAAACTTAGAGACGGAAAAAACTCATAATTTGTTTTATATTTGGAGCTAGAAAATAAAAATAAGTACTAAAATTTTAAAATAATATTACCACAAGTACACAAATCCACAATGCTATTAATTGCCAACCTAAGTGAGGTTAAAAAATATAATCCCAAATTAGAAGTCCATAAAACCCATTACAGTAAAAAAAAAACGCCAGTCACCAAATATAAATAGCACAAAAAGGTGACGAAAAGATCCTCAAAAACTTGGAATTTGCAAGTGCTTCTTGCAGTTTTGACATCGAAATTAAGAGAAGCAAAAAGGAGCAAAACGATGAAGCTATTGTAATTTGTAAAATCCTTCTCAGCTGAATTGTTGACTTGATAATTGTACATGAACTTTGTTTACTATTGCAGCTTAACATATTGTTTCTCTTGTCAACGACGCAAGGCATATGACACTTCACGCTCGTACTCGAGTTTACATCATGAGTAGCGAAAGGCGTCTGTATCTTTGCTGCCGAATGTACTGCTTATTCCTGATGGACGTATAAACTGAAAGCAGACCTCAAGCTCAATGACTAACATCGTGAAATTTTTCATTACATGTCTTGAAAGTCTTTAGTCCCTGCAACAACAAAAACACAAGCATATTAACTTATTTTAGTACTCAAATTCGAATTGAAAAAAATTCTATGTTTTTTTTTACAGTATACAAGTAATAGTGGACAACTGGCCTTCCAAAGTTGCACAAAAGTAATTGACACAAGACACCATCATCATCATACCCGGTGTACCCACCCATAAAAAACTATGATCATGGTCTGGGGAGGGACGGAAGGCGGCAACACATACCCATAAAGGAGGATGCGGCCAAAGAGTCCCCGACTGGGGATTGATCCTCAGAATGATAGGTTCTTGCAACGAAATTAAGACAAAACATGAACCTCACTATTTGTTTTTCATAGGCATTAGGCAAATACCAACAGGACATGGAAAGTTTCGCGACTGTCGACTCTCGACTGCCTTCGTGTAGAAGTGTAAATGTGTTTCAATGAGACTTCGAAGATAAATGGGTAAGAAAATGATTTGAAGGAAAAAATAGGAATACAAATGCAGGAACCAATATCCTTTTCCTTCTCATAAACAAATCCTTTTAAACTAGGATGATTTGGAGGAAAAACACAAACCCCCTATAAACTGCTACAAATACACAACATTCCATTGCCTTAATGCCACTAAATAAATCCCACTAAAGCAAAATTTGAGAGTCAAATATATGCAACGTTACCCTTGTAATAACAAAGAGGTTGTTACCGATTTCTACAACTTCACGTAAATAAGGAGGGCACATGATTGGCTTCCAGGTTCCACCAAAGAAATATAAGGTAATAAAAGGACAAAAGATGATTGCTTCAAGCAATGCATCCCCAATCGTTTTCATTTCTTTTTTCCCGATATCATACCTTATTCACGAACGTAATACTAGGGGGGCTGTTTGATTCGTGCGTATCGAAAACGGGAAAGGGAATTAGAACTCTTTCGTATCTTTGGGGGTGTGGTTCCTTAATTTCGTCAATATGCTTTCCCATTTCTCCATTGACATAACCACTATGGCACTACCAACCACTTCATCATCCCTCTACCAGAAACATTAACCAGAACCCGTCTAATGTCTAAAAGGTCATTCATTACCATCATCCCCACTCCCCCTGGATTCGAAACCACAAACTGGCAGACAGTACAATCACTTACTTACATCCTAAAGAATTCAATATTTCCATATGGGCCAAGAACTACAACATTAGCGCGAAGCCGCCAGCCCCTAACAAACAAACTATTCAAGATTTCTGAATCTGACTTTCCGACTAGGACAATGATTTTATTCATAAATCAAAACACAAAGGCGTGGACTTCAAATCAATGTTCTTTCACATTCAAAATTATTATCAATATCATCTCAACAGGACAGGGAAATTTTTAACTCTTAGCATAACCATGCTCATGAAACCCACCTCTGCGTAGGTGTAAAAAAACTTTGACTTCATCCAACTTTAAATTTTTAAACTCTAAATCAAATCACTGGCAAGACTCAAGAGGATGAATCAAATACTCCTTTCAGGAGAACCAAAACCTATGATTCAAATGGAGTATGGACATTTAAGTTGCATAAACGGAATGAAAAACTACAGTGTCCGCCAGGGCCTTTAAACAGAAGCCTTATCCAAGGAGAGAAAAAAGTCACAACTTGAAGGGTTCTACACAAGTTCAATAGCCTTTTTGGATAGGGGGGAGGTAATCATGTTTGGCAAAGATCTTTGTATAAATTTATGAAAGATCACAAATCTTCACACACATACACACCAACATGGAAGAACAAGAAGGTGCAATTAGCAATTTTTTATCCTTAGAAAAAGTATTGCCAGCTGGTCCATCATCTATGGCCACCTCACTTGTCCAACAAGCTAATCAGTGAAAAAATTATGGCCACCATGGTCTAGCAGAATTCTAAAAAGTAGAAGCCACAATCCATCTAAAATCTGAAGTAGCTTCTGAAAAATCAGAATCACAATCTGAATTTTTTTTGGTCTTTACTCTTTAACATACACCTTTCTACTCCAAAAAGTTATCTCCATCCCTCAAAACAAATGAATATATCTCATCAGCACAAAGGGGACCTTGCTCTCCAAATCCAAACAAGCAAACTAAAACAATAGTTACATACCCATCAAAAAAGAAGGGAAAACAGCATTATCCTGGCGATGTCACCATCAAACTGGCTGATACAGACATTATGAGTAACCTTAATAAACAGATCCTACAAACAATGTCTAAAATCCAAGCAATAAAAGATACGAAGTATCAAATGAACCCCAATTTATCCATAATCATTTCAATAATGCAACTATTTACTCAATAATGCAACAATACCAAGTAAAAAAAAAACATTGTTTCAGCATTCAGCAAATAATCTAGTTTTGTGTTAAGACTTATATAAGCTAAAATAAATTATCAAACTACACCCAAGCAGCATATATCTCATTCAGTTACTAGCAGTCTGCCACTCAGTGAAATCAAGAGCTGAAATCAGCACAAATTCAAATAACTGAAAATAAAAGCAGAGTTCAGAAGTGTAACTCACCAATATTTGATCAGTCCATCCCAGCCACAAGTAGCCACCTTACTTTGCTCCAAGGGGTGCCATTCACAACCAATACAAACCCCCTCATGACATTTCAATGTTCTAAAAACCTTACAAGTTTTCCAATCCCAAAACCACATTTTACCCTCGCCATCTCCGGACATAACAAAACGACCATCAGGCGAAAAATTAACTTGGCAAGCATACCCAGCAACAATATGCCCTGCAAACCTTTTCTTCTTATTAAGCTGAAACCTCTCCCTTGTGCTATAAATCAAAATCTGATTATCCAAACTTTGAGCAGCCAACCAATTAGTATTAGGATGCACAGAAATAGACGGCATTGAATGCATATGAGGTTCACTAATATACTTGATAACAACAGGTATACCAAACTCCCAAACTCTCAAACTCTTGTCATCACTCGAAGTAACAAACCTCCTATTATTATCAACAAAAGTAATTGTATTTACTGCTCCTAAATGTTGATCATACTCTTGTGTAATCTCACCACTATTTATATCCCATTGCACAATCTTCTTATCACTCATACCAGCTAATAACACATTTTGTTTATCATCATCAGGGTTAAACTTAACAACATAAGGAACTTTACCAGTAGAAAATGTGGAGATTACCTGACCCGTCTCAGTATCCCAATACTTGATATTCTTATCATAACCTGCACTTAAAAACTTAGTCCCATCATTCGAAAAACATACATCACGAACAGCCTTCGAATGCCCCATATAAGTTCTCATACATTTCCCTGAACCGAAAACATCCCATATCTTAATCTTAGTATCCATCCCAGCTGAAAGAATCAAATGCCCATACTTCGGGAAAAATCTAATAGCGGAAACTCCTCTTGTATGACCACTCCAAGTATGAACACATCGTTTCGGAATATAACAATGATCATTAGAAGCTTTGACATCTTTAGGAGGGGAAATCCATGACTTTCCTTGATAATCCTTTTCTTCCTTCCCATGGAAAGTAGTTTTATCAGCAAAAAATTCTCCTGTCTCAACTTTCTCCCCTTTTTCTTCAGCTTTTTTCTTAGCATATTCTTCAGCATACTTCTTCTGTTCTTCAGTCAATTCACCCTGCACAACTTCCTTCTTCCCAGACCAAGGACTAATCTTATTCTTCTTCAACCAAACTTCACTAGCAGGATTACTCACTTCTTCTGCATTAACATTTGTATCCTCTTCCTCTTCCTCCTCCTTTTCCTTCTTCTTCTCTATTCTACGTCGTTTCTGCTCACTTTGAGGAATATTATACACAGAAACCCCCTTATTTTTCTCAAGCGCATCAAAATCACCCACGTAATTATTAACCGCAGAAGCAGAAGGATCTGCAGCATACCCATATTTGTGAAACGTATTATATTGTTCATCGAACACAAACGAATCAATGGCCGCGTTTTCAACAAACCCTAATTTATGATTTCGTAAACCTTGCGCTAACCCGTCTTTAGCGTAAGGATGAGCTGGGCCATAAATGGGTGCCCAGAGTTGGTCGAAGGTGGGATTGTAGGAAACTAAATGTTGAGTTGGGTCTAAAGGTTTGGTGGATATGGCGGTTGTTGAGGTTGCAGAGAGAAGAGAAAGTGCTGTATCGTCTACTTTTGGTGCTGCTGATTTCGATGGAAGTGAGATAATTGAAGTTTCTTGTTCAGATTCTTCATTGTCGTTGTCGGATTGGTGAGATTGGGGTTCTTCATCGTCGTCTTCCGCCATGTCCGTGTAGTTTTTGAGGAGATCCATCGAAGGGTTTTGGTGGGGGAGAAGGGAAAATTAGGGCTTTTTGAATTAAATTGGGGAAAGAGATGTGAAGATGAAAGACGATGACTGTGAGACGGTCTACAAAATCACCCGAAAAATTAATTTATTAATGGTTTCACAATTTTCTTTTTAGTAATTTTCTTTTAATATTGTCTTATGTCTACAAATTTATTTACTTATTTAATCTCATTTGCTCATTGTTTACCTCATTTAATGTATTTTAAGTTTTTTTACTACAAATTAGAAGTAATTAACCCTCTTAAAAAGAAAACACTTAGTTAATCTGAAGTACAAATCATCCACTACTAAAAGACAAATAAAATATTAATTTGTTGATGATAAATTTGATCCCATTAATTTTTAAAATTTATTAATAGTGAATAGTTTACATGATTGATACATAAAACTAATGCAAATTAAATGGGGACGTTTAGAATGAAGTCAAAAATAATTTAACATTTGAGACTTTGAAGTATAAAGTTTTACTAGTTGGGTTTTTAATGTTAACATCCAACAAAATTAGTAAATAAGTAGTTGTAAATATTAGGAAAATTTATCTAGGATAATTCAATTTTTTTATGATTTACCTATAATAATTTCATTTATTGATTAACCATGAATAATATCAACTTTGTAATGTATTTTTCTATAATAAACTCAGTAGCCTGATGACTTGATGTAATAAGTTTTAATTTTTTATAAAAAGATAAATTAAAATAAAATATCGAAAAAAATGTTAAAAATAATGTTGAAAAAAATTTCTGATTTGTTTTTATTATTTAGAATTTTTTATGCAAATTTTCAAACTTTTTTTCTCTAATTTTACATTCATTTTAATTTACTTTTTTAGTGAATTACCTACTACAGTAGGTGATTGGGTTACTTAAGTTTACTCTTGGCAATACCCCTAAAGTTAAGGTTATTTATAGTTAATCATAGGTGAAATTATTATAAAAAAATCATGAAAAAGTTTAATTATTTAAGATAATTTTTTCTAAATATTTTAAGTCCTTAACTTGCCAAGCTAAAAAAAAATAATTCATACTCTTTAAAAACAAAGATGTCACACAAACAAAGTTAAATTAGGGTGAACTTTGTACTATTTGTTGCTTACGAATTTTACTTTGACAAATTCATTCGATGGCTTAAACTTTAATGTCAATACTAGGGGTGTGAAAAACCCGATCAGAAATATCCGATCCGAATTATTCGGTATTCGATTTTAAAAATTGGATAATTTACTCGATTTTTCACAATTCGGATAATCCGGGTCGGGTACCCGGTTTGATATCGGATTCGGATCACATATTTTTGGAAACCAGGTATTCGGTTTTATTTATTTTTTACTTTTTCGTAAATAAAATAATGATGGTATCTATTAAGATAGCCTTGGGTTGAATCTTAATATAATTTTTCTCCTACAGATATTTTTTTTTATAATTGTTCTTACTTAAACTAATCTGTAATAATATTATTCTTTAATTTTCTTAATTTTTCTTTATGACTAATTAAGCTAAATATTTTTAAACAGTTAGTATTTGAATTTTATATAAAAAAATATTATAAATAAAAATAGAGATAAAAATGCATGGTTGAATGAAAAAAGGACAAAAGAAAATTCTAATAAAACCGAGTCGAAACCGGATCATGTTTTTAGGTATCCGAAAAACCAGATATCTGAATTTCCGGATCCGATTTAATTTGCAGTATCTTCCATTTTGTTTCGTTCCACTTAATTTTGATTATTTTTATTTTTAGACTATAGACCACTAAATCCTTTTAATCTCATCTATACATTTTGATTCTCTTTTATTTTTATCCACATAATTTATTCTCACTCTTTATTTATTACCATTATTCACTTTTTTTTTCTTAAAAAACAATAATTTTATCTTTAATTTAAACTATATGGAACAAAGAGAGTAATACTCGGGAAAAAGTAATCCAAATTAAGATGAGCTTTGGATCTTGTCAAAGGAAAAGATGATGGCAAAAAGATAGTGTAAAAATCAATTTCAATATAAAAAGTATAACTATGTCTATTTTTTAGATTATAATAATAAACTAAATGATCACTTTGAGTTATATAAGTGATCACTCTAATTCTATATGACAATAAAAATAATCACTTTAAAACTACAAGCATTTATTTTAAAGTATATTTTCAATCAACCCAAATAAAATTATCTCATCGTAAAACCGACTTATTTGAAAATTTGTGTTAATAATAAATTAACCTTGATAACTGCTCCTGTAATAAAAGAGGTACTAATTGCTCCTTATTTTGTCAACAGGAAGAATTATGGAGTTCCCTTGGTAACAAACGTTTTCTCTTCTCCACTCTTACCCTTGATCCCAATTTAAAGGAAATGTCAACATGTTGGTAGTTTTCTAAATTCTATATATATAAATACAAACCAACTTTAAAAAACATATGAAGTATATTGCATTTGTTAAGGACACTTCTATTTGAAGTATTGGTATGAATGCAGTCATACATATGCAAAGAAATAATCGGATGGGAAGCTATGCGTAGGAAAAGATCCAAGCCAGCATTCAGGCCTCAGCAGTAGAGTGAAGTAAGGGCTAAACGTTTCGGTCTACATTATTTAGTTAAGGGGAAATGGAACAAAATATCGAAGAGACAAACACGTAACGATCAAATCTTTACATGGTTGTATTCTTTGCTTTCAAAATTCTGTGCTACGCAGGAAGCCTGCTAACAAACACCAGTTTCAGAATCTAATCAAGAGTTTAAAATCTTATAAATTCTTTCCATCTTGTCATCTGATGGTTTTGTCAAACTATGAAGGTTCAAATCATACTTGCACCACACCGCGGCTCATACAAATATGAAGGTCTTGTTATAGAGGGGTAGCAAAACCTGTCAATGGACAAGAAATTATACTAAATATAGATATGTAGCACTGTAAATATTGGGCAATAAGTAAATAAATACCAAACTAAATATATATGAGTTCAGATGTAATTAAGAAGCTTGTTTTCTATTGCCTTTATCCTCTCCTTTTTTTTTCATTTTAGGTGTGGTGGGGGAAGGTGGCAAACAACAAAATGCAATGGTACTTGCATCAACAACAAAACCTACATTTCATTCTCCAATGCCTTTAAGTAGCTCCCGTTTAGGCGTATCGGGTATACACAACCTTATCCTTGTGATTAGAAAGAGATTGTTTTTGATTGAACTTCCATCGCAAACATCAATTTGCAGGTTCACGTAAGTAAAACGTGCATATGTTAAAGAACCATTTTTAAAAGTCCATCTTATTCAGAAACCCAAGAACTTGACTGAAAAGTCCTAACTTAGGAAGAAACCTCATAAAGTTTGGGTTATTCACACTTGGACGAGAATCTACCAACTGTTCGTGACAGGAATGTATAATGCAGTTGGCATATTGAAAGAAGATATAGGTACTTAAGTCGGGAAGAAGAGGTGTGGCAGAAGAAATAAGCAATTGCATCAACAGGTGACTAGTGCCAAACAAAAGCACAACACGCTCAGAAATTACCTTCAGAAAGACAACCCCAGCTCTGTGAATGTAGTGATAGCAATGAAGTGAACAAAGCAGAGGCGGTCACAGTGTGCAAAGGCATTAACGATTCTGCACATCCCAACTCCACCGGAATCCTACATTAAGATCAGTATTAAGCTTTCATTATAATGTACTCCATATGAATCCAATACATTAATATCAGCATAACATATGCTAAAGAAAATCTTACATTAATATCAGCATTGTCGTTTTCTCACAACATAAACTAACCTTAGTGCTCGAAAAACAATTGAAACAATAACCAAATAATATTGCTCGGAATTCGCAGCACAGAGAAAAATTCTACTAGAAAATAAATGATGGCAAAACTATGCTAGTTGGTTCAAATTGGCACTTGTTAAAAGTAATATACTCATAAATAACTCTTTAACAAAACGAAAACCCAAAAAATCAGAAACTACTAGAAAATTAGTATCTTGATATGATAATACTATTATGTCAATGCCCAGGGGAGGATGTAAAGTGATGTCACTCAGGTCATTTGACATCATTTAAATCTGAAATGAAATAATGTAATATTAAAGAGATTCACCCAAATTACTAGGTAAGTGCCAAGTGCCTTGTCTTCCACAAAAGTGGGCAAGGTTCAAACCCCATTAGGCGCACATTCCTCCTTTTATTTTCAAGATTTTAAAATCGAAAAATGAAACCCAAACCCCAGTTAGTCAATTACGGTAGCCTTTGCCTTTAATTCACGCTTCACAATTCAGCCCATCCATTCCTTCCTCAATCCTCATAAGCAAATGCCACCATCCCATCACACTCCAGTCGCCACCACGTCAATCGTCAGACGCCACCATCCCACCACACTCCAACCGCTACCACATCAGCTGCCAGACGCCACGAGTCCACCACCCTCCGCTACCATCGCCTTTTTTTTAAAGGTATTATGTTCTCTTGAGTTTTTCCTTTTTTTTATTGCAATGCATTGTCATTTAATGTTAAACTAATCATTTTAATTTTTATTAAATCATAACTAAGTTTGGGTTGTGAATCTAGTGTGTTATTGAATTTGTTTTCTAGATTTTTGAATTATGATGAATCTAGCAATTAGGGTTGGTAATTTGGGGGTTTTTGAATTGGGTAACAATAATTTGTTGACAATTGACGTGAAGTGTTGTTTAATAGTTTGCTGGAATGAAAAAACACTTGCTTTGGTTGAGTTTATTCTTGCAATCGACGATTTCATCTTTCGATAAAGATTCCTCAACCATTATTCTTATTTGTGCTGGTGATTGGCAATTTTTTATTCTGGGTTGGTGACTGGTGTTAAGTCTTGGATGAATGATGATGAGGAATGTTCTTAATGAGTGTATATTAGTAGTCTTACTAATTTGAATGCAAGATTAAATTTCAAATTCTGATGTAAATGATAGAATGCATATATAAATATAAATGTTCTTAATGATTGTATACTAGTAGTCCATGGATCCAACACTGCCATACATTGAATTGATGCATCAGCTTAATTCCAACCACAAGATCAAAAGATCAATTACTGGTACCCTGTCATCATCATCAGAAAAACTATAATCCAAATGCAAGGACAAGCAAATAGGAGAAATACAATTTGCTTTGTCAAAATCCTATCACTAAAAGCATCAATTATCTTACCCAAACAATTTTTCAGTAAGGAAGTAATGAGCAGCATATTAAGCCATAATTTTCAATTTAAAATTCTCACCAAAACAATAACTATTCTTAAGTCAAAATGAGCAATCAAGAAAAAAAAAAGAAAAAAGAAAAAAGAAAAAGAAAACTCATGAAATTGCAATCAAACTCAAATGGGTATCAGCAAATAAGCTTAAAAACTTTAACATAAGCAATAATGCCATTATTTTTTAACCTATCAAACAAGAACCCAAAGAATTGTACAATCTTTAAAAGTAAAACCATATTTAAATTCATAAAAATTAAAATGGGCAAATGGCAATTTAAAAAAAAAAAAACTTATAAAATTGCAAACAAACTCAAATGGGTATTTGCTAATAAGCTAAACATAAGCAAATAATGCGAACTTTATTGATTACCTAGAAGAAGTGAATAGGTTTTGAAGAGAGAAACGCGGTTTATGAGAAGCTGTAAAGCCAGGATATTTCGAAGATTCAGCAGATAAAGAAGATTTGGGGTTCCAGAGTTTCGAAACGGCACTTCTCGTAGAGGAAGATTGTAGGATCTGTCTTGCTCTTCCACACAATGTCGCCATTGTTACTCTTTACTCTTTAGGGGCTGTTTGGCAAAAGGAGTTAGGGTTGGGGCCTTGGAAGGGATTGGGAAGCGCGGGAGGATGAAAAGCCTTGAGTGGCGGACGGTAATTGAGCTTGTGATTTGAGTAGGTTCGAAAAGACTAATTTGTCCTCTGCCATTAAGAAGAAAATATTATAAGCTCGTTTGGTAATTGTGGAAAGTTTGTTAGTTATTTAACACTTCAACTAGATTAGTGTTAGTCAAATTAGATTTTACCTTTTTTTATTAATAGTGAATAAGGGTAAGCTTTTAACTTTGTTTATTGTTAATATTTAGAATTTAGACAAGAAAACGTCTATTTTGAAAAGTAGTTTAGGAATAAACTTTTATTGATTAAAATAGTTTATTTTTTCAAAACTTCAATTTGATGCAACCTAGGTCCATGTTTTGGACACAAAAGCAAATGCGTTCGTTTTATCTAAGTCTAAATGTACTTTTAAGACGAAAAAATTTATTTTATGTTTTTATTATATTTTCAATAGTTAATTTAATAAATATTTTTATTGGATAGTAATAATTTATACATCTAACTATACAATAACTATATCTTCAAAGCTATATAGCCTATATTCTTGCGGGAAGATGTCCTAAATGTCCTCTATAAAATCACAAGCGTACAAGGTTAATTATAATCCCTCATATTATATTTTGATGAGGAATTGTAAGCTGGCTTTTTAATAAATCATTATATTATTAGTTTCAATTTAATTTTTGGTAATTTTAATACCTATTTTTTTGTTCTGGCTGCGGAGAGAACAATCAACACTCTCAGCAAAGTTGAAAACAATGTCTTTTAAGGTTCACAATGGATATGAAATACTAGAAAGGTCTGAGTTGCTTTCCTGGCTGTTTTCACTGTGTATTGGCTCAAGGTAACAAACGAGGTCCTCCGGGGGTCCTCCTCCGATGATTAAGTCAGTAAGGGTTATGAAGGGATTGCTGATAGAGCTTGTAAGGAATTTAAGCTATCATTTCGTGAGAGAATAATGCTTGGGTTTCAGTGTAAAATGTTGTCGTACCTTTGATGATGCATGACATTGTATATTTATAGTGGTGGGCTTTAGGAGAGGTTTCCCAAAACGCTAATGGCAGTTTAGGTTTTTACCTTATATGGAATCTTTCTCGAGATTAATGAAGATAGAAACAAAATATTGTGTAAGCCTATGTAGCGTTTGGTGGTTTGTTGACCCTTACACCATGGTCCCCCCCCCCCCCTCCTTGTCTTTTAGTACATCTATATGGGTAGGGTACAAGGTAGATGTGGTGTCTTGCTTTATACAAGTGTTGACAGCTTTTCTGCGCATAATAACTGCAGTTGCCTCCTTGACACGTCATCGCTTCCGTTGCCATCATTCTGCAGGATTAACCATCCTGCAGGTATTTATGCTTTTCATTCTCTATCAAGGTCCTTTTGATATAACCCTACTGCTTCTGTTCGTCCTATCATCCTGAATCTTGGTTGAGGAGTGAGTTTGGTCCTTCAGGGAGTTACGTCATCTTTCCCAGAAAATTGGGACTTTTAAAAGGGTCCTGGTTGTTTCGTCCTGCCCTTCATTCATCAGAGTCTTAGAACTAAAGGTCATGTTTCAGCACATATATTTTCTCTTATAAAAACTTAAATAATTACAAGCAGGATTATTAGACATCTACCAAATAGTATTTGAAATTATGATATTAAATATTGATAATTTCTTATTAATTTATTTATTTGGTAGGATGATGGTAAATTGGTAATCTTTAAATCAGTATATCATTTTTTATTATAAGGTAAATTGAAAAAAAGGGAAATAATGTTATATTTTTATGTGACGTTAGTTCTAAATTATATTGTGCTATCATATTGGCTCTTTCTTTTTGTTCTCTATTCAAACTATCCATGTCAATTATATTCCATCCTCACTTATCTTTATTATTATTAGGGATAAAATCCCTTGCATTATCGTCGAAGATAAAAGTAGTTCAAGTTGGAGGATACTTCTTAGTTCTTACCTATAAGACATTCACAAGACTTATTTATTTATTTATTTATTTATTTATTTATTATTATTATTATTATTATTATTATTATTATTGTTATTATTTAACTATTATTATTATTGTTGTGATTTTGTCTCTACAAATCTAGAGAAAAAAATTATAAATGGTCAACTCATGATTATCATGGACTAAGAATTGAAGAGAAATAACTTTATTAATAATTTTCATATGTTTTCAGAAAAAATCGATATTAATAATTCAATTAATTTCTCATACGAAGATGATAAAGCCTCATTTTAATTATACTTAAATAATTTCACTTACATGTATCAGCACAAAAAGTGTGTTTAGTTTAAATAAAAATTGGTGTTTTAATGGTTGAGAAGCTTTGTGTGAAGAAGGATGAAAATTTGTGAAAAAAGATGAAGTAAGGTATTTTAAATGCTTAACGGGCACTAAATAAAATATAGATTAGGTTGGGTACAATTTTAGTGGATATGTAGTAGTACTATATAATTCACATGAGATGAGATCATTTTTTAAGACGCTCAACTAATACAAAGTAAGAGTATATAAATTTCTTGTTTTAAAGTTGTATGAGAAAATATTTTAACAAGAGTAGCTATAGATTATTTTGGAATAGTCAAAATGTTATTTAATTTTAAAGAATATACAATAAGATTCTTGTTTTAAAGTCGTCTGAGAAAATATTTTAACAAGAATAGCTGTAGATTATTTTGAAATAGTCAAAATGTTATTTAATTTTAAAGGATGTACAATAAGTTAAATATTATTGTCTTTTTTTCTCGTATATTAAAGGTCATCAATTTTGCTCCTTCTCTTCAACGAATAAACTAATATAAGTGAGTTTTTTTCATTTAACATATCAAAATTCTCATTTAAGGTGTATCATCATGATATAGTTTTAAATTAAATTAAATAGTCCAACTAAATTAATTTAAACACTTTCGAATATAAAGTACTCACTCTCAAAATGATTGTCTCAATGCTTAAAAATGTAATTGACACTTTAAATATTAAAATATTTATTTTAATTTTTTTAAAAAATACATTAAATATATGTCACTGTGAGACAGTCTTATACTAAAATTACTCATTTTAACATATTTATCAATGCACCAATAATTTTGTATCTTATTGGACTATTATTTCCTAGGATTAGAACTCTATAATATCCATCCACATTACCAAAATTGATCGTCCGAAAGGCGTGAGAGCAAGAGATAAGATAGAAACTTTACATAAATCCCAAGTCTTTAAAAGAACATCTAACATGTAAAATGTTTAATAATTCATGCAAAAACAAACAACATGGAAATATTGACAATGACTTCAAGCCATTTTAGTTCTTTAAAGACTTATATGGAACAAGTTTTTTAAATTTTTTGCTCATGGTATGCATTTTATAATGAAAATATCACTCTTGCAAATTATAAACTCATAGTTGATCAACTCAAAGTTTAAGGTCTGAAATCATCCACTCATCATAAGATTGATTCCCACTAACACACTAACTGTCATAAAATTCTTATTAAATGAGTTCTATTAAAAAAATGCACCTTATTGATATAAAAAATCTATAAATTCTTTTAAACCTAAATCATTACAATTTTAATTTCTACGGCCTAGCTCAAATATAAAAATGGCTCAAATATAAAAATGGATCAATAATTTTGGAGTATAAAATATATTTCATAAACTTATCATGTTAGAAATATTTGTAAAAAGAATTAAAGTACTTCATCAATGAGAATTTTACACCATATATTACTAAAATAGGCATTAAATTATAAAGATATGTGATGTTGTTTTATTTGACACTTGATAGATTTTTCTATTCATTTGATTAAGTTGCTTTTTTTTTGTTGTTCTACTTCTCTTCCTTCTCCTCTAATAAGTACGAATATTGCTCATGTATTTCTATACGGAAAGAAACATTTTATTAATCTATATATTTTTTTGCAACCAAATTCTTGTATAAGACACTTTCATCGTAAGACATGTTTATTACATGGAGTAACAAGCTTAATAATACAAATTATTATTATATAAATTTTTTGTTTTAAAGTCGTCTCACTGAGAGACGATCTCTTACAAGAATAATTATTTTTGCAATTTTGCAATTGGTATTAGAAAGTAGAAACTCATATGCATTGATTTGTTTAGAATTTAGATTAGATTAAGTATATGTAGATGCTTCTTACAATAATGTGAACTAACCTACTAGCTAGGCAAATGTGATAGCATGAAAGATTATAAGAACATCCTACTTAGAAGATCAACCACATCTTCATGAAACCAATCATTCTATTAGAGTGAGGTTGGAAGAAATAATGAATGGTTTCAAAATCTTCCACTAGTTCCCTTAATTATTATCATATATTTGTGTGTAAATCTTTGCACCAAACAAAAGTATCACAATTAATCTTTGTAGTTTAGCTAATATTCAAGGGAATTGTATGAGATGTCATGTATTTTGGGACAAGCTAGGTAGCTTTTCCATCTACACAAATCTATTTTGAGTATGATTTTTAGACACCCATCATGTGAACTAACCTAATGAACATGGCTAAGTGTGGTCCATTAGAACTTAGATCAACAAAGTTCTAGCTAGTTTATTAAGTAGGGGATGGTTTTAACTTGGCTTGTTTTTGCAAGACCTAAAAATAGCTCCATAAAAGCTCTAGTTCCTATGATGATGGAACATGGAAGTGTTGTACCCTAATTTACTATGTACGTAGCCAAAGTTCATCACTCATAGACTATGAGTGATGTACTCTCCATCTTTTTGTCCCGTGCTTGCTATACCATTAGTTTATGTTTTATTGATGTTTAGTATATAACGACTAATTTTTCAAATTATTTTTTGAAAATGTATTACACAAATTTACTTTACGAAAAATTATTAAAGATAAGCTTTTTAAGCCTCAGGTAAAAGTTGATGTCTTGATTATAAACTAATGTGAAAAAATTAAGTGAGTGTTGAAATAATGGGAGAAAAAACAAAAACATCAAAACATTTGGCATAAACAACTTGTTTAATTACTAGTTAATTATTTGATATGGTTAAACCAGCCAACATATACAAGTACACAACCAATTACCATTTGCCAAACATAACCTTCAACTTAATGTAACTTAATACTAATTAATATATTCTATTAATTTCAATCTCACATTTATAATTCCTAGCTATATATTGCCTTTGTTCCTCTCAATTTGTACTACTTTTCTTTTTAATTTCTCACTAATTTCACATTTTTTCTTTTTGTTGGCAATAGTTCCCCTCTTTTTTCTTTTAATCTTATTTATAAACTCATTCTCTTTATCATCTTAACCACTTATTTATACCATTTACTTATTTTTTGTCTTATTCTCCAACTCTATTCTGCTGGCCACTAAATTTAACCATTAACCTCTAACAACATCCTTGCCGCATTATATAACCATTGACCATCTCAATTTAGCTGCTAACTTAAAGGTATAAAGTATAGATTATTCAATATTCACTCAACCTGCATATATTGTATACAAGTGAATTAAGTAGTACTTACTACTTAGTAGTTAGTAGTTTAGTACCCATGACCTACTAGTGGATACTCTTTCGGTATTTTTGAAATAGCACCATTTGACTTAAAAAAATTTTACATAATTAAATTAGATAGTGAAATGTCACAGGGACTACAGTTTGTAGGTTTGTAAGATGAATAAAAGTCAAATGAACTACAGTTTGCACAAAGTCCCCCATGGATAGTGCTAACTTCAACTACTCCAGCCAAATTGAATATGTCAGTGTTCATACTCTGATCAATACTCCTTCCTACTTGGTAAGAAATTTATTAATTGACCCATAATGTCAGTATTATATTTATATTTTTACTGGCCTCACAAAAATGGTTGCCTAACCGCTAGATAAAACATTCAATTCTTTAAAAGTAAAAAGCTGTCCAAAATTTCAATTTTGTCAACACTAGTGTTATATCCCATGGAATTTTGATGTATAATTGTCTGTCTATGATCTCAGCTTTTCCTAGTTCCCAACAGTTAGGAACAAAATCTTATCATCACAATTGACAAAGAAATTTGAGAATAAAGAGTTTATACCAATTAATTAAAATAAATAACAAGTATTAGGTTAAATTTAAGGATTAAAAGTATGTTGTTTGAGGAAAATTTTATTGGTGTGAAGACGGAAATCACTTAATACTATAGTAACGAGTTAACTTGATTATCTTTATTAAGAGTCAGTTAAAATTCTAAATAAAATCTATGAAGACGGAAGCTACTTAATATTAAAGAAATGATTTAACTTTGTGAATAAAAAGTTTAAATATATATGCTAAAAAAAATTCTCAGCCGCCAATTTGAAGTAAAAGCAAGTGAAAAATTCAAATTTTTATATGATACGGTCTTACATGAGTTGAACAATTAATATAATTATTAGTATATGGATTCTTTGTAAAAAATTTCTCACCGAAAAATAGTCTTTCACAAGAGTTAAATGAATACAAGTGTGAGTGAAAAATAAAAGTGGCCCATAAATATAGCTGGCAGGCTTGGAGTTTCTGGAGCACCTAAATTTGGGTTGGCTCTAACTTGTAACTTCCAAGGACCACTTGGACCCTCAATCCCTTCAACTCAAAATCACATGATTTTGTACATATCCTTGTTATATACTAAAACAATTGTTTTTAGGGCACTTGGCTTCAACACAAGAATAAAACAAGGTCCACACGCAAATATAAGGAACATTAATTTGACACCTTTGCTAGTAATTTTTAATAATCATGAGGATAAAGGGAGATGTTTACCACTTTTTAAAAGATCTTAAATATAAGTTCTTCAAAGTACTATTTTAATTGTTTTTCGGTTCAGAGTTGAATGATTTGAATTTCATTTAGGCGTATATTATAAAAAAAAAATCTTGAAATTGAGTATTCATGATAAAACTTGCAAATAAATAACAATTTCTCATTGTTGGTTGCTCGTTGTTGCTACTAGCCTCACTCACAAGTCACACACCAGTAAATTTAATTTTACATGATCGATAGAAGTCTAAAAAGTTAAACTATTTATAAAATAAATTCCAATTTACAAATTAATTACTTGATGAATGAAATTTCATCTCAAATCAACCATCACTAAAAGTACATACCTAAACATAAAAAGATAGTTATTTTGTGTAGGAAAACAAATGTACCACATAGAATCATTTTGTGGTTCATATGTGAAACCAGAGCTAAGCAAAGAAAGACAAACAACAATCATTTTCAATTGAGCTTATGGACAAGCAACAAGAGACGAGCATTACATGATTAAATGTTTTAAGGCATTAACTAACTAACACTAGCTAGACACAACATTTGAGACTTTGAATGAATACATACTCTAACTAGTATTTGTTTCATATATTATAAACATATATTAGTATATTACCTTACTTCATTAGGCTAGCCCTTAATATAGACCTAACCAGATTCTACTACATTACTACCTCCGTTCGAAATTAATAATCATATTAATAATTGTATAATTTAAATAAAAACTAAATTCTTTGAGCAAATATTGTATCATGTCATCACAAACATCTACGTGAATCACAAAGATAATGAAGACTATATGAATGTAAAGTATATTAGGTCTGTTGTTCTTTCCGACTCATTTTCATTTCTAATAATTTAGTTTTGGTAACTTATATATATTCTTATATTTGGGTTTGATTAGTTAAATAAAACATATCTTTATTATTTTGTCGCTAAAAATATAAATAAAGACGATTTCACAAAATTTGTTACGTATCTTTCTTTTAAGTTTCTGACTCTGACTTTATAGAGGACATTAAATTGATAACTATACATAAGCACGACCATATTCACATGAAAAGTGTTAAAATCATAATGGAATATTGAGGGAAGGAGTATACTTCAAATCAAAGTGGGCATAAATCTTCTTTGTTTTTCGTTAGAGCATTGAAATTTGAAGCCTACTCATTATGTGAATGTGAATCTTCTCTCACTCACAGGCAGCTACTAGTCGTAAAAATACAAGTGACAAGAATGCGTGACTCAATAGTCATAACCAAACAAAAACACCATTGTCCCTTAATACCTTTATTATTAATAAGTATCGCTTTGTGATCATAAAAGTATATTATTATGAGAAAAAATATTATCACCGACAAAAAACTTACAAATATAAACACAATATTCTAATTTTATAAAGAAATAAAGAAAAATCAAATCGAATATAAAATATATTTAATTACGCTTTCGCACATATATATATATATATATATATATATGAATGTTATAATATATATGTCATGCATGCAATGTTCTTATTAATTTTACAATCATATTATTATCCGACACCTAAACAAAAAGTGATGAGTGTCATAATGTATCTATTATTTTTATAATTATCATTTCTTGTTCAAGTTTAACGTTACCATCTTTATATATAAGATGCAAAGCAAGCATTAATTAGCTCGTCAAACAAAAATTTAAAAATGCAAATTGCACATAGTTTAAAAATTGTATAAAGGCATGATCAGTCTCATGAATTTCTAATCTAAAAGAATTATCTTAATAAAAAATATAAACTAATATTTATTAAGAAAAGTTTAAACTAAAATTAAGTCCCATAAATATGTTCAAAACTTCTATTGGTTTTGTTTGTTTATAAAATTTGCACCTACACCATACATAGAGGTAAACAATTAATCTCATTCGACAATATTTATCAATAAAAAACTCAATAAAAACACTAATAGTCTGTTTGGTTAGTGGTACTAAATGATGGTAATGAGAATGACTCATAGTGTAAAATTTCACCAAAAGTTCCATATCGTTCCCATAGTGATGAAACTTTTGATAATTTTTTTTTAATAATTTTCTATTACCACCTAATACCACTTCTCCTAATGAGAATGCATATGAAATGAATTTATGAACAAATTGAGATGATTATAGTTGGACAAGTATGACCATCAAGATAGCCAATAGATTTTTCAATTAAATATACATTAGTTTTCAATCTCATTACTACCGTTTATTATCACCTATCAAACAAGCCGTAAATGAAAGTCGGACACGATTATACACCTCTATACATGCATACAAGTACTACTATTTCAATATCGAATTATGAAAGGAAGGAACACAATTTTCACCTACAAAAGGAGTCATTTCTGGTGTTGACTATTTGATGAATAGATAAATATCGACAAATTATTCAATCTTGACAAGGTGAATTCGTACAACATACATACATACATATAAGATATCCCAATCACCCGCCACCTTTTATCATCATATGATCATATCCATACATGTGAAAGAGTGAGTGACTTTTAGGGACCATAAAAACTTGCATGATAATACCGCGTCCGAAGGTAATTAAGATAGTACCCTATTTAACTCTCTCAACCACCACAAAAATATTTGCTCATTCGTTTCCCTAAAATTGCTACTGCGTATTATTACTAAATAATATATTTCACATAATAAAATTTTGACTATTTAACTGAAATATAAAAATATTGTTGGGTTTTTTGGTGTGACTTTGAGTGCACCAATGATGTATGATGTGAATTGATGATACGTGTATGTGTGTATGATGATGTGGGAGTCATTATGGACTTTCTGATGAGCCGCTCGACTCACACTGTGGCATGCTCGACCAGATCAGTGAGCATTCTGATCTGCTGCCGAATGGAATTCAAGCCGCTCGACCGGTCGAGCGGGGGTTCAGAATGCACTCTGTTTTTCTTACACAATAAGTTTTATGGGAATGTTTTAATGTGGGTCTTTGCCCAATCATTTGTATACAGCTTCTACTATAAATAGGAGTCTCATACACTCACTCCAATGTTGATTCAAACCCTAGCTAAACACAAACCCATTTTCTTTTATCTTCTCCAAGTGTAATACTTCTTTGTAAGAGTTCTTGAGAACTCCATTGTTTCTTCACATAATCAAGCAAGTTAACCATCATCGAGGATGTAGCCCACATTGGGGTGAACCTCGTAAATCTTGTGTCTTCGATTTTGCTTTGTTTCTTATTGTTTCTCATTGCTTATTATTAAAGTGTTGTTTCATTGCATTAAACACCCTTACAATTGGTCTTGGGTGACTTTTAGGGATAAAGATTGAAACTTTAGACCTTAGTGTGATTGTTTTTTCAAGTATATATATTAATAGTGGCGAATTTAAAATAAAATCCAATAATGTCGATCATATAAAAAAATTATACTTAACATGGATGGGTTGTACTTAGGTTAATATTGTTATATATTAAAGCTCATACTAACTTAATCAGAACATATATTAGTATCTCTAGTATGGTTATATACATAAGTTGAATACTGTTAATTAATCGCATTGACCGGGCATAAATCCATGGTTATATATATATACTAATAATATAAAAATTTAATAATTAAGATTAGTAGATCATGTATAAGTTCATCAAAGGATAATTGTAGAATAGTGCTTATATAATAATTATTTCCAACCTATAAAATTTAAGAGCAATGAAAACGGTAGTAATTAAGTAAGCAACATTTAGAAACAATAAAATACAATTTGATTTGCTTCCATTGTTTGTGGCTTAGCCTTTGCAAAACCACCAAACTATTTTAATAAATTAAGAAAATATAAAAATAAATTTATTATAAAGCTACCAATTATATATGATCTTTAATTTTATAAGGCATTTCCTAAAAAAAATGGTTAACAAGTTGAGGACCATATTTCAAGGGGAATGCTTGCCTCAAATTTAGAGAACATATAGAAGTATTTTTTTTAATCAGCAATAGTCCAAGTCAAATCATTTTCAAAAATCCAATGGCAAACTTCAATCTTACCCGGACTTGACCCGAGTGACAGGAATGCTCCATGGGTTGGACTCCAAGCCGAAGTATCCAAGTGGCATATTGCTACACCATGATTAATAATAGCTTTAGTCTTGGTATCTAACAAATCCGCCTGGTAAACCCGAACTTTAGGTACCGAATGACAATAGTACAACAAATACGGGTACAAACTTTGATGACAAGAAACCGATTTAGTAACCTTCCCACCATTTATCCCTCTAACTTTTCCAATTAAAATATCCGATTTCGACCCACTTACATTTTCGGTTGTTCTAGCCTCTACTGATTGTCCTAAAACCGAAACCGCAAAATCAATCATATCTTCGACCGATCCAACACATTTTTTAGTCTCGCCCTGACTCGGCGCACGCTCACACTCGCGCAACGCGGCGTTTAACATCCCTTCCATAGTGGAATTCTCCGAAGCATGAAAAATTTCCTTCAATTGGGTAATTTTCGACGAAGAGAAGGGTATTTTCGTTAGTATCGACCTCGGCAAAAACGATCTTTTTGGCATTTTATCCTTTATATCCGGCATTGGCATGACAATTCCTTCCTTCAACATTTCTTCTCTAAAAAACTTTCCGGGCTCAACCCATTTATTTACAATTTTACCCTTCTTCAACTCAGAATTTACCAAACTAACACTAGTATTCCTGTAATCTGAAAACTTCACACCTTTCTTGGCATACTCTTTAAAATTACTTCCTTCCCCATAAGTGGTAAACCCGATTTTCTGTCCTTGAGCTCCATTACCATACCCGGTAAAGTTGTCTGATCCTGTGTTGAAACTTTCAGCATAATTACCAAACTTAATCTTTTCATTATTTGAATGTTTACCATAAGATTTGAAATTATCATCACCAACATTCGATTGATCTCTGTAATTTGAAAAACTCTCAACTCCGGCGTTACCACCGTCCGCATAACTGTTAAACTTATTTTCCGGCACATTACCGTTAAACCCGTATGAGGTAAAGTTATCAGTTCCAAAATTACCCGTTTCCGAATACCCGGAAAAGGTCGACCCGACAACATTCGAGTCCTGACCGTAACTCCCAAAACTGTTGGTAGCTGCATTACCGTTTTTACCGTAATTCCCGAATCCCTGGTCACCTGCGTTCGCGTCTTTGGAGTACGAGTTAAACGAGCTGACTCGCCCATTCGAATCGTCCGAGTAAGAGGTGAATTGAAGACCCGGGACATTTACTTCATCGGCGTAAGTGGAGAATTTACTTGACCCACCAGTTGCTCCGGAAGAGTAAGTATTGAAGCTTTGAGAAATCACATTACCTCCATTTGCATAGCTTTTGAACTCGTCATTGTGACCCGCTGAGTCACGGCTGTATCTTCTAAACGAGTCAAGCGGTTCATTTTCATTGTCTGAGTAGTTTTTGAACGAGTTGAATCCACCGGCTGCTCCACTAGCATAGTTAGTGAAGTTTTGGTCGGAGTAAATAGAGAATTTACCATCAGGGGAGTGTTTAGAGGAGAGAGAATTTGTTGGGTCGGGAAAACAAAAAAGATTCGCGAGTTTACAGAACGAGTCAAGGTGAGTTGGGAGTGAGTTTTGAGAAGCGAGTTGAGTAAATCGGACTGAGTCAGATGCAGTAAGTGGAGAAACTTTTCTGAGAAGAAATTCAGGGCGAGGGACTTTATAGATCTTGTTATTCCAGTATCGGATCGCAAATGCTCTCGGCGAAAACGGGTTCTCTCCGGACGGCCCACCCGCTGTTGCTGGATCTACCTACATTTTAACCCACAAAAAAAATCAAATAAAAAGTATAAGTAATCATCAAATAATTTCAAAATTTGAATGTAAATAAATGCATTTATGCATAATATATACTGAAAAGAGTAATGATGTTAATGGAAGCTTACAAAAGAAGAGAATAGTAAAAGTGATAAGTAGAAGAAGAAGAAGAAAGAGGTGATGAACTCTTGTTCTTGTTCTTTCATTTCAACAATGGCGGATGGAAGATGAGAGAGAAAGAATGTGGAAGATGGGTTGGTTATGGTTGTTTGGCTGGAATCGAGGTATTTATAGAGGAAGAAATAGAGTAGATTGCGGTGTTAATGTGGCTGAGAGATTCTGAACGAGAAGATAGTGGACTTAAAACGTCAAAAATTGACTACTAATATTTTGGTAACTACTTCGTTGTTTAAATTATACTTGTTATACTTAATTTTTTATGCAATTTGACATATTACTTTATTTATATGTCAAATTATATATATTTAAAAATTACAAAAAGTTAATATTATGAAATTATGCGATTAGACGATTTAAATAAAATACCCCTTGACTATATTTTAATTTACATAGTATTCGTAATATATAAAATAAGCTTGAACGATGAATAGTGTCTAAAATCGAAATATGGCAAACATTTCAAAACAGAAGAAGTACTACTCTTAAGTCCTAACAGCCTATTTAATAGATGGTATTAAATAATGGTAATGAAAATAAAAATTAATATAATTTTGGTTGAAACATCTCATACTAATTTAAAGATTATGCTTGTCTAACTTCAATCATCTCACTTCAATCATCTCATTTCATTCATAAGATTCATTCCAATGTTTTACCATCAGAAGAGATGGTATTAGGTGGTAATGCAAATTTGTAAACAAAAAAACTTTTTTTTATTAAAATTTCATCACCATAGAAATAATGAGACTTTTAATAAAATTTTACACTATAAATGATTTTCATTACCATAATTTAGTACCACCAACTAAACGAGCCGCGACGTAAATACTAGTCTTCTAACGAATTGATAGATTTTTTGTAGTAACTTGGTAGAGAGATTGAATTGTAATAATCATATTAAAAGAGAGTTAAATATATAAATAAGAATATGAGATTAAAAAAAATGATGGATTCATTTTCATGTCTTCATTAGTAGACATGGCAACATAAAAGTGCTTTTGTTTATTATCTATATAAAGGGTAGATGTATAATCTTTATTAATGCTGTCAACTGATAATATTTAATAAGTTATATTTTTCAATATGCTAATAAACATATTGAATAAATTGAAAAATAAGTGTGTGTGAGTATTGTCTCATGTTCAAGCTTTATATGGGGAGATTAGACTACCATATGATACTCCATGATAAATGATTGCATATATTTTTTCTAATGTTAATAATAAATGATCTCATTAATTAATACATTAAGAACCATTGATTATAGCTTATATATTATTAACTTGTATTAGCGTCGTTGTTCAAATCATCCAATTAAGTATATATTAACTATTGAACACACTTTTATTTTGATATATGTATTAGTTGAATTTTACATACTCTTTTATTTAAATTTATTAGGACTTAGGACTTAGGAATAACTTACACTCTTACAAGTTTACTAAATTTATATATGTAAGTACTCCTAATAATTAGTAATATAATCATTTAGCATAATTAGGAAAAATAAGGAAATAATAGATTGAATTTGATGCAACAACTAACGGGATTGAAAAAGGTGCCATTATCACGAGTCCCGTCACTGTCTATTGATTAGGGATTCTAATTTCATCTCTAATTAATAATTTTAGTTTGTTTTTTATGGAGTATAATTTTAGTTTTTTTTTTTTTTATGGAGTATGATTTTAGTTTTCATAAGTGAGATATACTTCATTAAATACGATAATATAAATTATTGTGAAAGAAGGTTTCTTTGAGAGACACATTAAATTTATGGGTTAAATAGTCCAATTAATACAAATTAAAAAGAAAATATGAATATGGACTTCTTGTTTGAGGTCGTCTCTTTAAGAAACAGTCTCTCACAAGAGTAGTAGTATAGCATAATAAAGTGGATTAAAACTAAATTGATTTGTATACTAAGGGAGATATAATTTTACTAGTTAAATGTTAGTAACACTTAAAAGAGAATTTTAGTTTAACTTAATGGTTATATGTTTTCTTTTTTATCGTTGTGATAGGGGTTTAATTCTCATCATCTATAGATAAAGACTAATTCCATAGTACCACCACAATCAATAAGGAATATCAACCATTCAATATTATTCTAAAATAAAAACTGAACCATTTAATTTTTTATTAATGAAAGTGATTAAAATGCAAAATAAATTAAAATAAATAAATAAATTATATAATTCTTTTGATATAAATTAGTAAATTAAAGTTTTTCGTTATTATAAAAAATCTCAAACTTGATATTAAAATCTGTATACGTTTATTTATTCAATTGTTATAGTAGTTGTCTTTAAAGCTAAGTCAACTATTATAAGTTTACCTAAAAGAATGATCAATTTTTTCTCCGCTTATCTAATTAACAAGAATTCTTTTACCTATTTCTGAATAAAAAAATAAAAAAAAAATAGACACTAATTGGAATACGATTCAGTCTTACAATTTGATACAATATAATTAAGTTTGGTGATGAAGGATGAGGGGTTAATGAAGACTAAGTACAGGCTTTTGTTGGATAATGATCATCAAAGGTTGTGCATCATGTGGTTTCTTGAGAAGAGATATAAAGATAGATCAAAAAGATAAAAAGATACAAAGCAATTATTCACTGATTTGGATCAGGATCTTTAATTTTACCTATATATTTATCTTGTGTGTCATTGGAATAATAATCTTAAAATATTATTCAATATATATTTAATATTTATCTCATATTCTTCCTTTTCACTTTTTGCATAGATTACAATGCAAACTTAAAAGTTTAATGACCAATCGATAATACTGACCAATAGGATTTAACTAGAAAATATATGTCTTGGTTAAATTTATAAGAGTTTTGCAAAGTAACAATATTGTGATTACTATGTGATCAATATTAAAGTTTATAAGATTACTTTTTAAGCTTATGTGATTACTTTTAAAGCATATGTGATCACTTTTAAGGATTATGTGATCACTTTTTAAAAGCTTATGGAGATTGAGTTTTGTAGTGGTGGTGGTAGACTTGAAAATTAAAATGATTGCGTATGTCTTATAAATGATCAAATAGGCTTTAAAAGTAATCATATAGGTCTTAAAATGATCACATAAGCTTTAAAAGTAATCACTTATAATAGTCAAAGTGACCACACATGCTTTATAAGTGCTCACATGATCACATATACTTTAAAAGTGATCACACAATAAATTAAATATAATCACATAGATGTTAAAAAGTGATCACACATATACTGACCATTTATCATGTCCTAAATATAGAACCGCCACATATGAGACTTCTTCAATAAAAATAATATCGAACTAACCAAATAATAGCAGCCGACATGTACAAAATTAACAAAACCTTGTGGATAACAGTCTAACAGGGCCTAACCATTATTCTAAAATGTAAAGCTAAACATAAAATAGCAGTACAGGTCCACATCATTATACACACAATTAGCTTAGTCACTAATAATCAATCAGCCTAAAATGTATTGGGCCCAATCACATTAAGATTTCTCTATCACATTGTAAATAATTAATCATCTTAAACATACTCATTTATTTAATTAAACTTTTTATGATTTTAAATTTGTAATTTTCTACCGCTTCAATGATCATATGAAAAAATAGATTAACAAGAAACTCTTAGGCCCTACCCGGATACAAAGGAACATAATGTGGTTGAAATATTTCAAGAGTGTTGTATTATAGGGGGAAAAATTAACAAGAGAAAATTTGTTTGATATCATAATACATGATTTGGTATGAAAGTACTACAATTGCTAGAAAATAACAGAGGTGTAAGACCCTCTTCTCCATAATTATCTCACTGTCATAGCATACTATTCTCCACGATCATAAATCTTGATATAAATCACAAAACAAAGAAAAACAAGAAATAAAAACATTTCATATCAACAAATCTGACATAAAAATTATACTCAAACAACAATAACATAATTTTCTAGATTAATAATATTCATGAACTAGTTAAATGAAGAAATAAAAGACAAAAAATTACGTTTTTTCAGATTTATATTTTTCATTAACAACAAAAAATTGAGAGAAACAACAATAAAATAAATTTTAATAGCAAATAATGATGAAAAACGTGAAATTCAAAGCAACGGTAAATAAAAATTCAAAGCAAAGTATAGATATAAAAAATTTTATGATCTATTTTTCCAGATTTATGATCGATTGCATTTGCATAGATATATATAAAAATAATTAAAGCAAAGCTAAATAAAGATGAATATAATTCATAAACTAAACAATCTATTAAATAAAATTTTCTTCACATAATCTAAAAAAATTATCAATTAAATGAAGAGATTTATGATCCAAAAAAAAAAAAAAGATTTGCCTCAATTTTTAGAATTACTGGATGGTAAATGATGGAATGAGGAGGAAAAAGAGAAGAGAAATGTTTTTGATGTGAATGACAGCAATGGAAGAAACCTTGAGTTATGCGGCAGTGAGTTTTGATTTTTTTTACTTACATAAAACTTATCATATGTTGTTTTATCCCTCACTTTATAGTTAAAATAATTATTTTGGATTATAAACTGCCACAATCTTAAGTTTAGTGGTTAAATCCTCACTTTAGAAGTAGTTGAAATAGTCAGTTATCCCAAATGCTAATTTTATTAAACCTTTTAAAGGCAAATGACATGATAAATATTAAATACTTATAGTGAGTATTTTAAGTATAAAAATAATATTTAATTAATTTAGTTAAGCAATATAGCCTAATTTAAAAGCATCTTACGGTAAAATCGATATAAACAAAAAGGTGTGAAATTAAATTAAGGTCATAAACAAAACAAAAGTAAAATTATATCAAAGTCAGGTAGTCCACCAAAAAAATTTATAATAAATTCAATAAGACAAATTGAATAAACTAGAAAATACAAAAACGTTAATCGATTCATCATATTTCAGAGGATATTTTCTAAGTAGTTATATACTTTCTTTATTCCTATTTAATATTTTCATTTTTTTATTTTAAGTAGTTTTATTTGTTATTCGCCTTAAGAATCTTTTTATCCTACTTTTATCACATCATGTCGATATATATGTGGATATATTTAGACTTACACACCTTAATTTTAATATTTACAATACATACATACCATTATACATAATTCCTGCTTGGTGAACACCTAATCCAAAAGCTTATTACTAATTGACAAACTTCTCTTTTCTCATCGTTAAAAGCAAAATCTTTATGGTTATTTTTCTTTAGCCTAATCATCATGAACAATCATGCACATAATGAATGAGAGTTAGCTACACCTATAAAATAATAGTTTAACAAAAGTAATATATCGAGTTAGCTCAGAGAAACTTACATATTATTTATCTATCTATCAATTACCTTAATATATATACAAATTTTTATATGAGAGAATTTTATCGCGAGACATGTCTAATATTAGATTAAATAACCTAATAATAAAATTTTTTAGCTTATAAACTTTTTGTTTTTCATCATATTACCGTGAGACGCTGTAATATATTTTCATGAACAATACTACAATATGATTCATGTATTTATTTTTAGTTGAATCACATGAATGTAACTTCTATGTAGATTTGGAAAGTATTTCTATCAATTGATTTTGAGACGGAATATCTTCTGAATTAATATGTAACTTTTTCTGTGGCATTTATTTATACTATTCACATGAAGCAATGCTATTTTTCTCTTTTCTTCAAAATAGTTTTTATAAATATTCCACTAATTACATGTCTTTTCAAGTATGCCCTTACTTTGTTTTGTATTATGCATGTCCTATAAATTAAGAAGATACAATAAATAAAGAACGATGAATATACCTTTCCTTCTTTCTACTTTTGTATGTAATTTTCTTTCTCTATATAATATGGTCTATTTCCTTGTAAGAGTATCATTTCAAAATATATGCATGTACATTAATTCCATGCAGTAATATTGTCAATATATATGTTTTGGGATATAATTATACAGATTTACATATCTTTCCCTTTATATCTACACTGATACCGTACTATACTTTATCATTATATACAATTTTTGCTTAGTGGTAGAGTACACGAGAGCGACAATAAACAACCTATACTCGCACTCCCTTCAAAGAAAGGGCACGAGAAACGTGGTTGATGAGACCCCAAAAAATGCCCCGTAAAGAAATTGGTTAGTGATATTGATAATGCATAACATATTGTATATGTTCATTCCAACACAAACTAATGAGAAATAGTTGAGTAGTGAATAAGTGAATATAAAAAGGTTAGCTATCAAAAGAAAAGTAAATGCAATGAAATGGAAATCAACAACGCAAAACACGTTATTTGACGACATTACAAATTACATTTGTTTCTAATCAGATTCTTAAAGTCGCTCAAATCAAAATTAATCTGGTCACGTTCTTTTCTTCCACTATTATGTATTAATTGAGAATATATATACATTAATATTCCATTTCAAAGTATAAATTTTGATATGATATATAACAACTTACATTTTATTTCATGGACTCTTAATTATGAAGATGTAAGACATATGTCACGATCTAGTCACTAAAATAAATTATAAATTTAAATAGATATTATTTTTAAAAATATCCATACAAATTTAATTCATATCATTTTTGAGCGGAAGGAGTTGGGTCTTTGGACTTTGAGGAATGAGGGGTCATTATTATTATTATTATTATTATTATTGTGAAAATGGATCATTATTATAACTTTAGTTCATGGATCACTCATTATGCCAATTCAAATACTTTTTGGAATTCAATCTTAACTTTGTGGAGTACTCCCTATTTTAAAAATAGCTATTAGATCTTATGTCAATATATAGTGCTGAATTTCACAGATACAAATAACTATAAAATATTATTAAAAAAAGGTTATTCAACTAATATATATTATATTACAAATTCTAATCAAGTTCAATTATAAAATTAAATAGTTATGAGAAATGTCATAATATATATTTTCAACTAAATTATATTAAATTACATCCTAGCATTAATATCTACTTACCATATTCGTAATGCCTACTTATAATATCCTTAATGTCTACTTACAGTATCCTTAATTACCTATTTTTTTTAGGAGTCCTTGAATGTCTACTTACAATATCCTTAGTGCCTACTTACATCATCCCTAAATGTCTGTTTAATGTATCCTTAATACCTATTTACAATATTTTAAATGCCTATTTACAATATCCTTAATGCCCACCGAGTAATCTACTCTACATTTTCCTTTATAGGCTGTTCCAATTAAAGATTGTTGAAAATGAGAAGGATAAAAAGGATTTTACACCCTTGATTTCACTAAAATAAAAAAAAATATATAATCATGATTGAGCCAAAAACACATAATTGAAAAAGTAACTATGTTATATAGAACAGTAATTAGTGACATAAATCTTTAGAAGATTATTACTTTATAACATAGTATCCTTTTTTGTATATATATAGTTACAAAACAAAATTAAACAAAAATTCTTCTCATTTTTCTTATTTTAAAATTCTTCTTATTTTATTATTATTATTATTATTATTATATATATATATATATATATATATATATATATATATATATATATATATATATATGCTGCTTTTTACAACTTTTCTTTTGTTGCTTTTAGTCCAAAGTTTGTTCTAAAGACGAAGAATTTGGAGCCACCAATAATTATACATTACCTAATGCTTCAACGGCTTCAATGATGGACATGCACGAAATGCTTAGCCGATTATAGGAATATTGGATTTTAAAAGTCGTCCAAGTAATATATGATTACAATATTTCGTCAATACGATTCTCATTTAAATTGATCAAACTTTACAAATATAAAAAACAAAAAAATATAAAATATTATAAATTGTGAAGTAATTGAAGGTTTATCGATCAATCTTTCACGGATCCAGTAAAATATTATAAATATTAATATTATATAGGGAATTGTCCGATTTTTTTAAAAATTATTTCTATGACGAACTTAATTAACAAATTGAAAAATTGCCTCCACTAGCTGGATCTTGATTGGTTAATGGCTATTTCCATTTCCCGATTTTACCTACTTTTTTCACTTAATGGAGCGTTGTGGCCTGGTGGGCACTGGGCACATAAGCACCAAACCAGCAATGCTATTCCTAATTTGCTATTGTGTGGTTTTTTTTTTTTTATTAAAAAAAAATGGTCTCATTTTAGTTTTTATAGTTTTTAAGAGATACATGTAGTCCTTAATTATGAAATATCTTTCATAATATTCATTTTCCTTAATAGCTTTTTATTATTTAAAATAATCAATTCATTTTGTATTTCTTTCACACACTAAATAAGGTTATAGATTATAAATATCATGCAGCAAATTAAAAGAAAACAAATAATTTTCGTCATTGAGCAATGCATAAAGTTAAATCTGAGTACATAGTTTTTACTTGAGATACACTGAGTAAGATGATGATGATGATCGAACAATATATAGAGTAGATTGAAGTACAACGTAGTCCTAATAAGAAAATAATAAAACCCTTTTTAGAACTTAAAATGATGTAATTGAAGCAACAACATGATGTCATGTTAGAATATTGCATAAAGGTAGTGTAATTTCTTTAATTTTACTTATTTTTAGCATGCATGTATAAAAAGACCAAGGATGACTACTTATTGCCATTGGTTCAACCATATACATGAATCTAATGCTTCAATGATGTAATGATGGACGTCCATGCATGTTTTTTAAAAGCATATTGGTTATTGCTTCACAGCATAAATTAAAAGTCGTTGAAGGTTGATTAAGACCCTTGTGTTTAATCTTTATCATTTTAGGTGAAAAAGTCTTTAAATCGTGTATACAATTAGTGGGAAGAAATGGCTTTTAACTCATGTGTCCCTATTCTTCTTTTTTTTTTCTACTTAATTGCGGGTAAAGAGCACCAATGAGCAATCATATTTTCATGATCTCTAAGTATATGATACACATGTACAATATTATCTACTCCTTCCAATTTTGCATTGTTCAATTTAATTCTACACGTTTTTTAATTTAAGCATTTCATCAAGAATAAGCAACAATTATAAAAATTAATATATGCAAAACCAACCTTATAACCTTAAATTTTAGAACAATAATAATTCAATAAATTTGGCGTTAGTTTTGTCAAAAATAATACTTGGCAAATTTTTCTTCCTGATAAAATATACATCACATCTTAAACTTACAACCATCAAAATATTTAATTGAGATTATTCACTTGACAAGATATCATAAAGATATGTAAAAAAATCATTAATTCAAATCTCATGCTTCTCCATTTAAAGTTAAATATATAACGCCATATATGAGAGAGAAATATATGCATCTATACTTTTAACTCTAAAAGTTCTCGTTTGGATATGATCTACATATATTAGGATTAAAGCTATCAGCTTAAACTTTTAATAGTTTTAGTCTCAATAGATTAACTAAAAACCACAAGAAAAATCATGCATATATTCGTATGTTGATTTTCCCTCATTTTTAATTTTGTTAAGTGGCAATCGAATGCAAACAAATTTCATAGAACGTGGGGAAGATGGCTTATCATATTGCACGATGTGCGACAAATATTGGAATTGCAAGTGGAGGGTAGGTAACAAGCCAATCCCAGTAATAAGGAATGGAGCGTTGCAGCTAGTGGTCATTTGTGGAGGTATATAACAGAGTTGTGGCGAAAACACTTTTTTTGGTGGCATCATCAGCATAGATCATGTGTTGAGGTTGTGTGATATGTCGCAACCCACTTGACTACTTGTGCCTAAGCTCAATCATGAAATGTGTCTCTATCATAGTCGACACTATTGGTCGACAAATCGAGATTTGGCACAGTATTCTTAGGTTGGTGTTACTTCAGCGTACTTATGTCGCCTGCTAAGTGTTGTTAACAGAACTGAAGCAAAGAGGATAGAAGGGCGTTTGTAAATGCTTTAGGCATGGTCAATGGGGGTGGGTGGCTACAGAAAAAAAAAAAAAAAAAAAAAAAAAAAACAGTGGCTGTATATAAGAATGCCATAGAGATATCGACATCATCATCATACTCGATGTATGCCGCCCATAGAAAAACCATGAGTAGGGTCTGGTGAGGGAGAGATTGCGGCAACTCATACCCATAAAGGAGAGCGCGACTAAAGATATCGACAATACATTTAATTTAAATTGTTCACCTCGTAAAAGATTATTCAAAATCCACCATTAGTTGTGAGTTATGACCCTATTCAACACTGAATATCCATCCTTTTCCATTGTTCGCCTTAAAAAGTGGAGAACAATATTGTCCACATCCGACTCACCTGACCCGCAGATTAACTAGGCCTACAAGTGATCAACCAAATGACGCCTGCAATGGTTGATTGAAGAAACAAAGAATTCTGTCACCCTGAGTCATTAAAGAGTCGGCATATCATATAATTTGTAGCAATAGCACACTTCAATGTCATATGCAGCTCAGTTTAAGGTTGAAATTTGAGGGACGTGCAAGCGAAAATGGAAGATGAACAAGAAATTTTGAACAGCCCGAAATCAAAAGTCTATCAAACATGAAAAAGGGAGTAGTATGTAGTAGACTCGTCGTAGACTAATATAAAAACAAAGTAAAGCTTATGTAGAGATACTAGATGCGAAATAGTAATTAGTTATATAGCATTGGGTTCTTGTTCAATCTCAAGCATATTATGACATAAAACCAATTCTTGTTATCTAATCTCCAAACTACCAAGTCAAAGAGAATCAGAAAAACAAACCAAGTTTCTAACAGACAGCAAGCACACTACCATTTTTAAGAAGGGTTCAAATCCATGAAGCTGCTTTCACGAACAACTAAATGGTTCGCTTCTCCCACTTTTTGGTAGTGATTGGAAGCCTCGATTTCCTCCACGGAAGGTAAGGTTTTCACGAGCAGCTTAGAATATTATATGCCCAAGATATACAACTACATTCACTTCACTTTTTTTGATTCTTCATTTATTTCTTCATGTTCTAACCTTTTGAAGGGCCCAAATAGAGTTTCTGCTACAGCCGTTTCACTCGACAACGGTCACAAGTTCATACTCGATCAGCGATAGGTTGTTATCTTCTTTGACAGTGAAATCTGCTGGCTCTGCTGCGACCTCAACAATCCCCCACTTATCCACAGCAAGCCTCATGGATCCCTTGAACATGTCGATCTTTGCGTTGCGCAGGGTTACTGTAGCGCCTTTTTGCATTTTGTCCACTGAAACGAATGGAACAACACATTCAATCATCATCAGTACAATCAACAAAAAAGAAGAATCATATAACGGAAAAAATTTTAGCAACAAATGACAAATCAAAAGCTTCCCAAGAAAAAATGTGTCCAAAAATAATCAGATCAGTCTTAAGGTCCATGAAACATGTTAAATTAGAGAGATATTACTATTACATTAGACAAGCCAATATATTATATCGCATTACAAACACAGTCAACAGCATCTTGAATAAATAAACTTAAAGAAGTAAACAACCTATTACATTACGTAAGTGTAAGAAAAATTCAAATGCCTGATACATTGTCCCGAGCATTTTATATCAAGGTTTAAAAGAAGAGTTGTAAGTCTTGTGACAAATTGCAATAAAGCTAAGAGATTCATCAATAATCGGCACTGAATATAGCCTATATGGAATTGACTCATCAAACTCCTAGTAATCCAGCTATTCTATCATGCAATGAAACAAGTCTCTCTAATGACTGAAGAAATGTTAAAACTGATAAATGTAATCCCTACCACCCATGACCCACCTAAGACCTTCTTTGGTAGAAAATGTTTTTGCATTCATGGTAAACTACGCACTTAAACAATCCATTATTGACTCCACGATGTAAAATATTTCCTTGAGAAAAGATCATAACTACTCGAACGACAAGAATAGAAAATAAGGGAAATTTAGCTTTACCACATATCAAGGAGCAATGTCCATGGCATAGAAACCAAAGAAAATTATATATTTGTAATAAATAATGGAATTATCAATCTTGCTGGTTTTGGCAAGTTCAAATTTCAAAGAAATTGAAATGGTAGCATATTTGAAAATAACTAATGTAGCCTACAAAGTTCTTAATGAATTAAGGAGATACTTAAGACAAGTTTATACAGCAGAAGAGATATAAATAAACAAGCGCAGAACTTCTAAGGACGAGGAAGGGAAGAAAAATAAAGTATGAATTGTGAAAGAAAGGTGGTTGCTGGTTTTAAAGAATTTGGAAGGGGAAAAGAGACGGATCCATTTTGTATCATTCAGATAACAAATTGGTAGATTCTTTTTCATATAAGATCCGTTCGTAACTTTAAGCTGATTGGCATATTCGGATAAAGGGGCACTGAAGGTCGTGGCGATTCATAGAGAGTAACTATGGGCCAAATTTTAACTTACTGGGGAAATCAAAATTATATAATATTTTATTATGATCAAAAATAGACTCCCCTCAAAAAGATACCAATAACCTAAGAGAGTGCTATAGAAGGACAGCTTAACATTTACTAGCTACAGTAATCAGGAAATCGATAAATAGTAAGATAATTAAGTGTAGGGATAGATGAAACACTTCAGATGTGATTAATTCACAAGGTACACTTAGATATGCCTGATGTACCAATTACATAACATCAGCCAAGTAAAAGCAAACATAAGGACCAAACTAAACATATCTACCAATAAACGCTGAATACAACTCACACATATAAAAAGCGTACCTTGATCGTTTCTGGCAGTAAAGATGATCATTCCAGTCTCATCTCCGACTAAACATTCAGCGATTTTCATTTGGCGAACTTGAGGTCCATCAGACCTGCCTCTCTGCATAATTAACTTTGAGTCAACAACCTTGACAGTGAGATTAAGGCCACTGGTGCCAGGTCGTAATTCCGCAACTTTGGAAAAAACTGGCTTCCTCTTTGCTTCAGCCATTTAGTGCCTACATGAGTGAAACACCAAGGACATAAATTTCATTTAGGTAAAGAAACAAACACAAAATTCCCTCTTCTGACCACAGGTTATAATAATAGGTAGCCAATTTATGAATCAAAAACCCCAAATCATTCTTAACTCTATGATTTATCAGGATGAAAACCACAAAACTGAAACATATGCTGAAATACAGAAATTTTAACAGTGCGGTTAGAGTTTTACATGCAAGCATCAGCGAAGTTGACCTAGTTTACATACAACAGTGACATCCATGATCATATCAAAAACAGAAACTTTCATATCTATCCTTGTACATATATAACTTACATTCAAGCATCAAGTTATTACAAAAGGATGGAAATTCTTCAAAGTTGGTTAAAGTAAAGGATGAGATCAATTCTAAAACATTTGTTAGAGCATATCAGCCAGAATTTCATTGGTCTGATTCAGAATTTTCGATTGATTTTAAATTTACTGTTAAGTAAGTAACTTGTAATTCGCTTAATTACACTCACTTTCAGCAACATATTCTGATTTCTGAATTCAACTAAAGTCTCCTATACTGTTCCATTACTTCAGAAAATTAACACTATTTATTTGTGGGAAATCAAACTCAATCAAACATCCAAACTACCACAAAACTAAATCAAATCAAAATTTCAATTCATTACTTTCATTTTTTATAAGAAACCATCACATGATTTAAACGAACACAAATTAAATCTTAATACATCTACATTCTTGAATCACATTGACATTGCTCATCCAAATATTAATTAAAACAAATCAATCAAAAATAAATCCATAATCAATCATAAACAAAGGCAAAATCAATCCGTTTATTGTTTTATTTTTTTTGTCAAATAAGCATCAAAATTGACAAAAGAAGATTCAACCAAATCTAGAGTTCAAAAATCAAGTTCTAAAATGCCAAAAGGATAAATTATAATTCTTGCCATTAGAAAAATCGAAATTTTGATTACATTTCAGTAAAAAAATAATTATTACAACACAGGATATAACCCTAAACATGCAAAACTGAAATTAATTGATAAAAACTGAAGGAGAAAATATAAAGGAACAATCAATGTGAAAAAAATTAAAATTGGTACATAAAGTTTCAATGACTCACCTTGATCTTGCGAAAATCGATGAAAAATAAATCCTTACTTTACGATCTGATCGCAAAGTGTAGCCGTCGAAAGTCGGTGTTTTCAAGGATATGAAGGTTAAACTTTTTGCAATTCTTACGATGCCTTTTATATTTAGGTAATTTTTGTAAAAAATTTAGTCAACGGACAATTTTTTGTTATTTTGACTTTGCAAAATGTGTTTTATCACCGCAAACACATTTTGCAAAATCCTTATTTTCATAGTACCTTCTCATTTTACCTACTATCTCTTCTTTAAATACTAAATTGCCTTATTTCGTTTTTAGTTTAAACGAATCAAAAAAAATTTTAATTATTTTTATTTTAATATTTAAATTTAAAATAATATATAAATTAAAAGTTATTGATTAATAATGTTTAAAATTTTTGACTATTCAATTACTTAAATTAAAGGAAGTATAGATTTGGAATTAACATGCTCATGTGGAATTTAGACCATAATTCAAATATAAATTCTGAAATGAAATAGACTTACGGTAACACTATCTCTATTTGACTGATTTGATATACACTTACAGTTTTAAGTGATCACTAAAATTATAATCTTATACTACAAGTATAATCATATAAAGTGATCATTACAATTATAATCTTATATTACAAGTATAATCTTATAAAGTGATCATTTAATTTTTAAATTGATCACTGTTAAAGTCTTAAAATAATCACTTTTATCTACAAGTTTAAAGTGATTACTTATAATTTTAAAGTGTCAGCTTATAACCTTAAAGTGATCACCTTAAAGTGATAAGGTGATCACTTTTTATAGTATTAAAGTGATCACTCAATACCTTTTACAATCTTAAAGTAATCACTTACAATTTAAAGTGATTAATTTGAAAAATAAACCGATTACATGGCCCGTCTTATAGTAAGACGGTCTCATACAACAATTGCTGAAAATTAAATGACCATTTTAAACAACTAAAATGGACATTTAATATGTAAAGCGGGTCATTTAGCCCAATTTATAATTGCTTTACGATGAAACAATGTTAAATGAGAATTTGAGTTTGACATTTGAGGGATATATGCAACTGCAAGTATGCAAGAGGAGTAGTAAACGTCACATTTATTTTCAGATACACAAGGAATGCAAATTTTGGCCATAGCAAAATGATTGAGATCACAACCAATTCGACGTGGGCAATAACTTTGGTTGCGTCTCATTAAATTATTATAAAATTCTAAAAGTTATCTTTATATATCTTTGAAAATGCAAGAATACATAAGGTCGTCCATTAAATAGATAATGAATTGTTGTTGTTTGATTAAATAAATGAGTTGAAAAGCTTCAATTTAATTTAGAAATGCAAGAATACATAGAGTAAGTATAAATGCAAGAATACATAAAGTTTTGTACATTTGTAAGAGTCTTGTTGAAAGGTGTGACATGACACTTGGCATCACAAATGCTTGCTTATATGAATTGACGCTTGACATAAATGGTTATATGAAGTGACACTTGGTAGCATAAATGCTTGTATGAAGTGACACTTGGAATAAATGCTTATATGAAGTAACAAATAGTACAAATGTTTATAGAAGTGACACTTGGCACAAATGCTACTATAAAATGACAAATGGCACAAATATTTATGAATTGATATATTGTGTGATGAAACGGGGGGAGTCTGATAGTGATTGATGCATACATGGATGCATAGTTCGGGATCATACACAAGGAGTTCTTTAAGTCGTAGGAGTAATTTAAAAGCCAGCAGACAAAATATAGGTGGATCAATGGGCTGGTTTAATTTGACCCAAAAACTATAGACTTATTATCGCTATTGGCAACCCAACAAGCCCATCCGTGTCCACTTAGCTAATGACTCAATTATTTTTGATTAATTATTTTTGTAAGAGATGGTCTCATTCTCGGTGAGAGGAGTGAGACGGTCTCAAAACAAAAATTTTACATGATGATAAGTTGTATTAGTTGATTTTTCAACACATCATCAAAATAGTATTATTCCGATAGACCATCTCTCGGTTAGACAACCTTAAAAAAGTGCGGACCGACTGATCTGCTGACCTCACTAAACTTGCGAAATTTTTTAAATTTCCTATTTAAATAATTTTTGATTGTTATATGTCCATTATTATTGGGTAATTAATTAGCTTATATTATGTTGTTTCTACTTTACATTTTAACACTTGTAATCATAAAGATATAAAATTATTGTACGTTACATAAGAATGATAATGACAAATTTGGTCTTTTGTTCTTCATAACTTTTTTGATGTAAAAGAATTATAAATTTTAAAATATACTTTCTCCGCTATATAATGTTCTTCCCATTTTGAATATTCCTTTTTAAAGAGAGAGAAATTTGATTAAGATTTTTGATAGAAGATAAAATATATATATGAAATCTCGTTAGAATCGTCTTAACGTATATTTTTTTATTATGTATTTTTTATAAATTTTTATTATGTGTATTTAAAGATATTAAAATTTAAACTTTGAAAACTATATAAAAAATAAACGTGAAAACAAAAAATAAGAGAGCGAGTACTAATTTTTCTATTGCGAATTTTAGTTTATAGGAATATAACACTGAAATTGACATTAACGTTGACTTTTATGACTTTGACTTTTAAAAGGATATAATAATCTAGATTTTCCACTGTCTGCAAGAACAATCTAGAAAGAAAGAAATTGTTTGTATTCAACTTGCACAATCGAAATTAAGAAATCGAATTATCTTCTCAATGTAGAAGAGGAAGAGCTATCTACTATAGAAAGTATATTAGCACCCAAAAAAACGATGTAATATTCTCATTATTGCTGCATTTGCCATGCATATATATTACATAGAGAAGCAAACGAAACTTCACAAAAAAAAAAAAAAGAGAAATTATAACAAAGTTTGATATATTTTTCTCACAAAACGCTATTTGATCTATTTTCTATTTTTTTGTTTTTTTTATAAAAAAAAAAAGTTTGATTATATTGTGTTTGTTATCATGATATTAGTATGCGTACGTTCTGAGTTGATCTGATCACTTGAATGAGATAGTAGGAGAAAGAGAGATGTCGAGATTCCATAACTCAAAAGCTCCATGTACGAAATCATAGTGTGCTCCCTTAAGAGCTAGAGTTTTGTTCGCTACTGCTTCCCTCACAAATGGGTATGTCAACAAGTTCCCTAGAGACACATTCACAGCTTCCTGCACATAAAATAACTTCATATTACTTGTACATAAATATTATAATCGTTAGAAGTGAATTCAGGATCTAGGATCCTCGTACGTATAGAGTGAAGTCAATAGACCAAAAATCCGCCACCATATGTATGTTGAACCTACTCGGCAGCTTTTATTTTTTTGTGTTATATATTATACAATTTAATATTAAAAGAGATTTTAATTAAATGATTAAACCATCATGACTTAGGTGGATCTGGACTTTAGATTCTCAAATACTTTGTTTACTACTTTATCATGAAACTAATTATGTTACATGATGAATAGATATTCCAAAAATTAAGATTATTTGATCTGCATTGTTATAACTCAAAAATTGAATTTAATTTTTATTGACGTATTTTTCTTATTTTCTCTGGCTTTATGTTAGGGACGGGAGTAATAATTAAGATGTAGGAATACAATAGACTGAATAGAGTATGGGAGGATGGAATCAGACCTTCTCACAGTTGTTGCATTGGTCAGCAAACTCCGCACAGCTGAGTACTGATTTAACCTTGGATCTAGCTGGATCACATATCTTAACCCAATTTTCTATGAAATCACTAACATCAAAACAACAAACAAGGGTGCATTAGTTTTAGTACTTTCATAACTTTCTTTGTCATAAGTATCAGTAAACCTTATCTTTGGACGGATTCTAAGAATGTTTATAAAGTACGATGGATTAAAAATACGGTGCAAAATTTTTAATGGAATTAAATAATATTGTCAAATATTATTTTATTCTATTAAATTTTTTATGATAGGTCAATTCATTCGTATTATTGATTCTAAATTAATACAACTTTTTGCTTATTTCTTTACAATAATACCAACTATTAATTAACTATAAATAATGCCAACTTTGAGAATATTTTTCTGAAATATACCTAACATGTTAAAAGATCAACTATAGGAGATTATATGATAAAATAATTTGGTAAATTAGTTAATAAACTAAAGTTGGTATTATTCTAGGAAAAAAACTTCTAAATTGGTATTATTCATGGTTAATCAATAGCTTGTATTATTGTAGGAAAATTAATAAAATATTGTATTATTCACAATAATTTTTCTTAAAAAAATAATCTTTTCTTACTCCAACAACAACAACTTGATTATTGTACTTTAATTTTTTTTTTTTGTTGTTTTAATTAACACAAGAGATTCATCATCCAATAGAATTGTAAATTGTCTTATTAGTGTACTTTAATTAAAATAATTAGTAAAATTATAAGTAAAAATGAATAAAACTTACGAAGAAGTAGAACCATCATCAGGGATGGACATAAGCCCCTTTATTCCGCCACAGCAACTGTGTCCAATCACTACAATATTCTCCACCTATAAAAATCATAATTTAAAACCCTTTTTAGCTTAAATTCCATAACTTGTAAAGATAAGAATGAGATTGCCACATTCTCAAAATTCTCTAATCAACCTTTCTCACTTTCTGTACTTTACAACATTTTCTTTTCCTTTTTTTTGACCAACATAATGATTTACGACCAATAATTAAATTGTATACATTTTTTAATTAATATTACCTAACATACGACACTAACAAATTAATTATTTTGTTATCATAAAGTAAAGTTATTTGTATGTGCAAAGTTTTTAATTTATTTTTTTTATTTTATTGATATTTATTTTGTTTTCTTAATGATTTATAAATTACGGTGATTAATTAGGAATTTCTATAAAGAACTAGTTGATCACCTTGAGATGCACAACAGCATATTCAATAGCAGCTCCTGTACCTGAAAATTTTGTCTGCATGCCAAAATAATTGAATTCCAAATTTAATCAAAATCTTCTAATCAGAAATAAAGCTAGAAAATATTAATAATCCGATGCAACAACTTGAAGTAGTATCTTGAAAATGATGCAAATTAAATTTGCAAAAATACTTTTATTTCAATTCATTTAATTAAATAGCACATATGTGGTCTGTGTTTGAAGGTATTAGATGTATGCAATATTAATCCTTAATCATTATTAATTATTTTAAATTAATTCTAAAGAGCAAATACCAACAACTTTTTCACATACTAGAAATTTCGCATAATTTAACAAACTAATAATCTATTTATGGTTCATAGTTATTTGAGTCCTACAAGATTTTCTTAAAATTTGTATTTAAAAAAATTTGTGAAAAAATGCATTGAGTACTTTCTTAAAATTTCTATTATTCATTAACTTATACTCCCTCCTATTCTTTCTATTAGTCATAGTTATTTTGGGTTATTATTTACTTATCACTCTTAATATATATTTTATTCTTAATCTGTAAGTTAAAACATTGTCAAATGGAATTTTGTTTGATTCGTCTCAATGCAACAATTATTAATATTAAATTTTCATAACTTTTAATTAAGCATAATTAGAGATATTAATGGTTAAGATGTTGCATCGACAACGTAAAAGAATAAATGGAACTGATAGATTAAATAGGAGGGAGAATATATTTTCTTAAAAAATTAAGGAATAGTTTTAAAAATTTGTTAGTAGTGGATGATGGGTATATAATAATTAATAAAAATAAAAAAGAGAAGATGGGTATATAAAACAAATATAAAAAGGGAGAAAAATGTACCTTGTCATAAGGAGGAACCATGTTGGCAATATTTCTAACAGAAAAGGCCTCCCCAGGCTGAAAGTCAAGTATATGGGATGGACATACTCGGGAATCCGAACAGGCAAACACCAGAAACTACATGTGCACACCAAACACCAATACACCATTACTTTTTTTAATTCACGACTAATCTGGAATATTATTTTTGGATGAATCTTAAACTTCTTTAATCATTTAATAATAATAATAATAATAATAATAATAATAATACATAAATTTTCAAATGAGACAGTCTTATTGTGACATAATTTTTATTTTATGTATATTATTTAATGTGTTAATAAGTGATCACTTACAATTTTAAAAGTAATTAATTAAAAAAATAAACTAATTATATGGGTTCGTCTCATGATGAGATACTTTTATACAAGTTAAACTGTTATTATTATTATTATACAATATAAACTGTACAATATACAATATTATTCCGTTTTTTTGAGTTTGTCCCTTGAATCATTTTACTTACAAAAAATTTTTTATTTGAATGTTGCAAATTCAAAGGAACGAATAAAAAATATATATAACAATATAACAAAAAAATTGATAGTCTAAATAAAATAAAAGAGTGATGGCAGAGAGATTTAATTCATGATTCATTGAATATAGACACGTAGTATAGTAGTACATAATTGAATTGATAAAACAAAGGAAGTTTGTTTTTTTTTAAAAGAAAAAAGGAATCATAAAGCTTGTCTTTTTGTTTAAACCATATATGTTGCTTAGAAGCTAAGAGTTAAGCAATAATCTTCTAATGAACAACTTACACTTAATTATGATATGTAATAATTAAATATACTATTTTTCTATTAGGTTTGGTATATTTGTAAACTTGTGTTATTTTTTTTATTTTAATAATGTTTGGGTAAGTATAGGGAAGGATAGATGGATAAAAAACGAAAGTATGGTTTATATCGCAGTCAAAAAAATATAGTAACTTTTGTGGAACAAAATAAATAACAAATATAGTAAAATTCTGAAAGACAAAAGAGTATTATTTCCATAAATTTACTTTAAATGAAAAAAAGATATAACAATGACTCTACATCTCGTTCATTGTAGCTCAAGATGTGATATTTAAGGGATGATGACTTGATGTTATATCCTTTGGTTCTCTGTAGCTTATCATCGACTACTTATTTAAATTTTTAAAGTCAACATATCAACAACTAAATACAATATTTATATGATACTTATACAATACCTAATTTATAATTTCAAAAAATAAAACCTTGGAAGTCTCTAATCATGAAATATTTAAACTAATGTTAGATAAAACAATTAAACAATTTTTGCATATAAGACATACAAAATTATCCAAACCACATATAGAAAAAGTAAAAACAAAGCATATTATTGTATTAATGTCATTGACTATTGAATGGGCATGTAGAATGCTGGCACATTAAAATCCAGAGACCACATGGAGAGCAATTATGGGGGGGTGGGAATCACATCCTTCTGGTAGAATTGGCATCATAGGCTACTACTCCATTTGTTCCCACTAATTGGGAGAATTTCAATATTACCAATTAAATAGTTCAAAAAGAAGTAAATTCCAAAAATTAGTACAATCATTGTCATCATCATTTGTTATAAAATAAATAATGTGTTAATGACATTACTAACTAGAACCTAAATATTAAAGTGGTTGACCAAATTAATTACTTTATATATTAATAATATGAAAAATATAATATATTTATGTATTTAATTAAATCAATCAAATCAATTGTTAGTATTATTATTATTATTATTTATTCTACATATATACTATAATTAATCTGTATTAAAAAGCACATAACTCATTGTATGTGAGATTAATATTAGACTTTGTGTAAAGTTAATGTAGAAGCTAAAACTTAAAAATATAAAGGTAATTAATAAATTAAATTACTGACCTTGGGACTTTGACCCTTGGCAAGTTCACCGTACAATGCTGGATTTTTCCTAATTAATAAGAGAAATCAAATAGATATAAATAATTTATAAAGAAAATATTGATTACTAAGTTACCTTTAAAGACGTACATTTAAAAAATGAACAATTTTACTATAGTTATTGTAAATAAAACATTGATAAAATAGGACTTAATTCATATTAAACTACCCACTACTTTCTAGTAAATTTATTAATAATTATTACCATAATATTTTCAATAGAAAATTTAGAAGAAAAAAAGTATGAAGTAGGTTAAAATGGTCAATGATGGACTGCTTTTGGCAGGTACAAATGAGCGAGATTCTTGATATTCTCCAACCATTTAAAAGTACACGAAGAGTCCTTAGAAAGGTGAAAGTACAGCCATAAAATAAATAAAATTCTTGCACCATATGAAAAGGAAACCTAGCTATCACTACTTAGCAGGAACCACAATTCCTACCCTATCATAAATACAAGTTTAATAAGTATATATACACCAAATTATGCCAAAGCATATTCTCAACATAAGCTTTCAATTCTTATCAACAATTTTTTCCATACTCTATTTTTCTTTAATTTTGAGTTTTTGAATATAGGACTATAAATTCAGAAAAAAAACTTTCTTAGTTGTTAGATTTTTAAAACCTTGTTCTTTTCAATTGTTTTAACTTATCTTCAATTGGAGTTTGTTCATCATTTTTAATATTTTTCATGCTTAGTTAAGTTTGCTTTTATAGTTGAGACTTTAATTATAATCGTGAGAGATTTTTTACCAAACAATAAAAGAAAACAAAATTAAAATAAAAGAAATATTATAATATACAACAGATCTTTCGGCCTTAATTATAACTACTTTAATCTTTTGGTTAAGTTGGTTTATTGACTTGGTATCAAAAGTCAACTTGACAAGAGATCATGAATTCGAATATTCAACTCCAAATATGAGAATAGTCTGTATTAAATTCACACTTTTAACCCAAAGAATTCTCATATACAGCATTAAATCCACGCTTTAATATAGGCATATAAGAAAGGGATAAAAATTTTGAAGTATTAAATGTTTGTCCAAAATGCAATAAATGAGAAAAAAGAATAAAGATGACATACTCGTATTTGTGAGATTTGAAGCTGAGAAAACCGGAATTGAGACGGTGGATGGGATCAAAGGCATCATTTTTGACATTACCATTAGCGGTGCCGACCACCTCACCCTGCAACTCCTTTGTGATCTGCTTTATTTTTGCGGCTGCCACCTCATCCAATCCTCCTTTCTCGCTGTTTTACAATCCCAATGCAATTAACTCATTATTACCTTCTTTACTTGCACCAATCAATTCGTTTTTATCTACTAACTCATTAATACTTGTTTGTTCTAAAATATTTATAGACTTTTCCCCTAGTTTAATATTATAAAATTAAATATTCATAATTTTTATAGTAGATAAATTAAATAAAATTTTATTTGACTATATGATAGCTTATAAATTAAAATTAATCACAAATTATGTGATGAATGATTGCTATATTTTTAATCTTGCATCTATTATGGAACGGAGGAAGTACATTTTTGCTATTTCTTCTAGGGAAGTCACACACTTTATACAATTTGCCAATTTTTTAAATATACGAAATAAAATAATATAACAAGACAAAAATTTTGTGTCTAAAGTGTTTATGTTGTATTTTAAATATAGTTTTTCATTAAAAATTTCAATATAACACCAAGAAATTAACAATGCTGCATTGAGAAAATTTGATGTAATTTAAAATTCTACTAATATATCAATATGCTTATGTATACAATAATAATATAACAAGATAATAACACCTATATTTTTTGTTTAACCGTAAAATTCAAAATACTCGATACAAAAAAGGAATATGGTGTTCTAAAGAGAAATACGGTGGTCGGTGGACATTGTTTACAAAAGGAAAGTTGATCAAGAGTGAAATTGAAAGGTGAGGACAAGTACATACTATATCAAGATTGATTTTTTTTTTTTTTTTTTTTGCAATTAGAATGGGACAAAGGGTAAGAATAGCTAAGAATTAAAATTAAGACGTTTCCTGAAAAATGATATTTAATCTCTATATAAGACAAAATTCAATTTTCATAATTTACAACAATTTTATTCTCATTTAACAAGCAAATTAAATAAGAATTGTAGACCATTTCAAATTAGTAAGTACGTACAAATGTCTAGTAAGGGGCAATAAGATTACATATGTCAATATGTCATATACGACTTTTATTAAAATACTCTAATGACTAAAATCTTTAAAAATGCCACCCCTATATTCTTAAAGTCATAAACTATCATCATGCAAAAATCTCTAAAATGATCAAATACTTTTAACAATAAAAATATTAAAGATTAGTAAATAAATATATAAAGAAAATTTTTTTAAGTATAATTTCAATTATAACACACTAATTACTCATTATAATTCTAGTATTGATTAACTCAAAATATTCCATATTAATGGAATGATTTTCTTATCATAATTTGATGTTTTCTTCGGTCCTAATTATTTTAGTAAAAAGTAAAACATATATTAAATAATTATAAGAAAATTACTCTAATATAATATGAAATATAAATTATTTAAGAGAATGTGTCATAGTTATAGCTATTTTTAACAAATTTTATAAGGGTATGACTTATGAGTAATTAAACAATATCTTTAATGCAAACATAAGGATAATTTAAGTTTATAAATTGGTTTTCTTTTTCCTAAAAAACGATTTAAAAAAAAACTCTAATATAACAATTTCTAGGGAGTATTATTTTGTATCAACAAACAAATTTGACTTATTTTTTTCTATCAATATAAATTATTATAGTGAAATTACCCTATGGTAAAAGAAAAAAAAAAGAAGAAGTGAAACAAATTATAAAAATAAAGGTAGGTAGCGTGACGCGGTTTATGACCAACCAAAGACAAATATGAATTGAAATGCTGGTCAAAATAAAAGATAGCAACTATTTGCGGCAGTAAAATGCGATGAAATTAAGAATATTTTACCTTAAAAGCTTCGAGAGATCTGCTATGGCTTCTTCATATGCTTTGCTTACCATTTTCTTTTTCTGCAAATTATTACACCCATTTCCATAATCAAAACATTAAAAAAATTAATATTATTCACAATCAAAATAAGATTTATTTTGTATGTGTTGGATCATAAACTAAACCCTCACCTAATAAAAGAATGATCAAAATAAGACTATTCAATTTATATTTCCAGAAATATTGGAAAAAAAAAATATATACTTTTAGTATTTTGAAAATAAATAAATAAAATAATAAAGATTTATGACAAAAAATAAGAAAATAAAATTTAAAAGTACCTGGGATTTTGGATTATTTGACTTGGAAAATGTTTGATGGAGTTTGAGAAAAAGACTTGAGAGAGAAAATGTGTATGATCAAGTTTGGATGTCCACACTTTTGATGAGGAAATGTGGAAATATATATAAGAAGAGTAGATGATTAAAGTAACCACTAACAATGGTTAAAGGGTAATTAAGATAATGCTCCCAATAGGGTTAGAAAAATTAATTTATGGATTAGGATAATTTTATTATTTTATGAGGAAAGAAGGATTATTAGCAATACTTAATTCCTTTATACATTTTCTTAATGTCAATTATCAATAATGTTATGTGATGAATAATCTTCCACCAAATTTGTTAAATAAGGAAAAATAAATAATGCAAGAAATTAACAGTCTTATTTTTTTAGGTGCTTAATGATGAGTGATGAGGTGCCATGTGTTTTGTGGTTTTCTATTGTGAAAAGGTGGAGTTTTCGATAAGGACCACACACTTCTTTTTCTCATTCATTTGTATTCCTTCTCATTAATGTAATTTTATAATACTCAATTTGATTTTATATCTTCTTTTTAAATAAAATTTACGAATTTTAGTGTTAAATTTTAAATTATGACAATAATTACTCATCGTTTTATATGGAAATAAATATTCATATGAAATCTTAATATATTTGTTTTAATATATATTTTTTGAATATCAAATTTCGTAATTTTTAAAAATACACAATAAAATTATTTGACTTTTAAATATACATTAGAATATGTAAAAAGTAAATAAAAAAAAACAAATAAAAAGAGAGAGTATTGATTTTTACTATTGAAAACAAAGCTTTGTCATAGATAGGCATAGGCACTAAAGGAAGTGCATTCAACTGTTAGACTAACTAACTCATGATTTAGGAGGTCATGTGTCATTTTCCTTAGATCACGTTGCTCTTTACCATCTTTGATGGTCGAATGTTTCCTCCCCATAAAGGCTCCCGGGTCAGAGAGGTTTCTCTTATGATCAGAGACCGTCTCTTAAAAAGACAATCTCAAATTAAAAAGTTTATATTTTTATTTTCTTTTTAATTTGTGTTAATTGAGTTATTTAGCCCATATATCTAATGCGTCTCTTGGAGAAACTGTTTTTCACAACAATTTGTATATAACTCGTCTTCTTTTTCTTGTTATGGTGTTGTATTTTTTCTTTTTGTCATTTGGGCTAAGGAAGGGTTTCATTCTAAATGATTCCTCTTCATCTCCTTTAAATTTGTAATACCCCGTTTTCAGTGGCAGATTTAAAAGTTAAACTCAGTGAAAGAGCAGTGATGACAAAAACAAGTCAATAAAAAATATTAAAAAAGCATAAATATATATGCTAAAAAATTTTTTTTTCAATCAACACTACAAAATAATATGTTAAAATCTATTTTGACGAATTTTCATATTGTGAGATTAATTTTCAAAACTGCGAATTGAAATGTATATATATTTGAGCTTTATGAAAGATTAATTAATAACAATATTAAGAGACAAGAGTTACATAAAAAGTATGTAGCTTAGCTAGTCATGAGTGTTCCTTAAAGACTCTAATACAAAAAGTTTCAGGTTCAAATCTTATAAATTTCAAATCTTCTACAAAATTTTAGTGCCCTCACATGCGGGCTTTCATATCGATCTATATGAAAAAAATATTTACGTGGAATCTTGTTAGATTTGTCTCAATATATATTTTCTAAAACTTAACTTTTTAGAATTTTTAAAAAACTCACAATTAAAATTATCTGACTCTTAAGTTTGCATTGACATCTGTGAAAAAAAGTAAATGACAACAACAAATAAACAAAGGTGTATTAAACTATTTTTTATAATAAGTTTTTTATTAAAAAAGCTGATAATTTGTTTATGTATAAAATTAAAAAAGTAATGTAAAATCTTGTTTAATATTTTTTTTAACTAATAAATACTTTACTATATAAGTTTTTTATAATATTTATTTGTTCATAAATAAAAATATGAAAGGTCAAATTAGACATTATTTATAGTATGAAAATAAAAAAGATGTACCAACAATTAATTTCAACCAGATGAACTAATATTAGGTGCAAAAAATCACCCAAGTTCATCATTTAATTAAAGACTAGCGTTTCCCTTTGGCAATGAGTCGGTTGGGACGTTTTTAAAGACTTTTGTAAAATTTTAAATTAATAAAATAAAAAATAAATTATAAAATGAGTGACTTCTGGTGGGGGCCATTGGACAACTTTGACTACACCTAAATCCTAGTTATATGACCCTTCATTCGCGGGTTTAATTATTTTAGATAATTGACTCATCAAAAATATTTAAAGAGAAAATATATCCAATAATAGAAAGCGTTGAGTTGGCAAATAACAATATGGTGGACTTTGGATGATAGTTTGGGAAATGGTCTAATTAAATAAAGTAATACTCTATTAATTTTTAAAATAATAGCAATCCGTCTAAATATAGTAACACTGAGAATTGAATTTTGTCTTAATTAAAATAAATATTACATTTTATATGTGTTAGAGTATATAACATATTTTAGGGTCTCAACCAATAAATTAAGCTTTTGGTTGAGTTGGTTAACATTTTATCAGAGCCAACATGACAAAAGTTACGGGTACGAATCTCAACCACCCCTCATTTAAAGTGGTATATTTTATACCAAGTATGAGAATGGCTTATGTTGCAGGATTGCATGAGTATATGCTATTTCTATTATTTTTCTTGTAACTACACTCCTTTATTTTATGTGAGACCCTTTTTGGCAAGTGTAATTATTTTAATAATAGAGAATTATATATTTAATAATTTTTTATAATTTATTACTTACCGTGTTCATATATATATATTTCTTAATTCGATGAATTCTAACCCTTAAAGAAAAAAATGGCTCCGACACTAAATTCCTAAGGCACTTTTTAAAAAAAAAAATTACACTAAGAAGACGAAAGAAGAAAAAATAAGTGAAAATTAAGCCTAAAAGGCTAGAACTTTATGGTAGTATTAAGAAACCAACTCACCAAAAGCTTAAGTTAATGATTATGGCTCTAAAATATGTTATATGCTCTAACACGTTCACTTACACAAAAGACTTTTAGGTTAAAGTGTGAATGCAATAAAAAAATAATAATTACAATTGAAGTATAACGACTATTTGAATCAAAGGCAGTATATGATATGTTATTTAAATCATCATCTCAACTAGGGATGGTCATGAGGCGGGTCTAATTAGATTTGGATCCGGACCCTTTTATTTTTTACAGATTCAGATTCGGATTCGGACTCTAAGGGTCTAAAATTTTCAGACCCAGATTCAGATTCTCTGGATTTAATGGATCTATGATCCTTAATGGGTCTTTAAAAAAGTCTATTGGATTTGTCAAAATTGAACCTTTGGTAAGTCTTTTAGTATTTTTGTAAGACATATATTTAATTCTAATTTAACATCCATAGTCACATAGCGTCAGACATATACACTTAAGCTCTATTACAAATACTAATTCGAGTCCATGAAATTCAAATACAAAGTAATTACTAAAAATACTTGTCCAAATGCATAATTAAAAACCAAATATAAAAGAGATACATAGTTTATATTCCAATAAAGAAAAAATATATCAGTTTTGAAGAATAAATTAACAACAACCAAGCAACACAGATTTAAAGAATAAATCAGAATGTGGTGTCTGTGAACAGAATATGGAGTAAGTCGCTAATATTCTTTAGTTGGTTTGTATTTAGTGATCTTTGCTAAATCATCAACATAGATGTTTTTAGCTAGTTAACAACATAGCAATTACAGTAACATGGAATTACAGTAACACTCCGAGTGGCTGCGGCAGTGTGGAGTATATATGAAGTGAAGTGGGCTGTGGGTTTGATTCAGGATATTTAATTTTTATAGGGTTCGAATTCAGATATGAGGGGCGGATCTAGAATCTGGATCTAGAGGTCGGGTCCGGGTCTGCGTCCAAATCTAACCCTTAGGACCCGGACACGAACCCTTAAATTATTTTTTAGATTCAAATCCGTTCAATGAGTCTCAAAAAATAAGATTCAGACTCTTAAAAAAAAGACAAGTTCGAAATAAGTCTAATAGAATCCTGAACCCATAACTATTCCTAATCTCAAGACGAGTACAAGTTATTGCTACAAAAACAAAGCCATGTGCGGAAATAGGCTTGTGGGCCCGGTAAAGAATGTCGGATGAGGTTTTGCGGACAGCTTTCAGGCCCTACTCAGCCTAAACGGATTGGGCTCCTAATAGTGACAATAGAATTCTCCTTGTACCTTCTACAAATCAATACATATTTCTTTATTTTCCAAAAGAATCAAGAATTTCTTATTAAGATATTAAATTTAATAGGAAAAAAATCAATCCTTTTAAAAACAAGCTACAATGTTCATTTGTTCTTACATGTTGCTAAACAATTTACTCTAAATAGGATTACTTGTGATTCAAATATGTAATATGGGTTTTTAAATCATGTCAACATTCATGTCAATTTAAAATTTAAATTAATCGTTAAAATATTTATATATATTTCATATATACTTTATTAAAGTAATTTTGACTAACTAAAAAAATCTAAATTAGAGATAAAATGCAAGTCCATACATCAGAAGGCAAAAATTATTGCTTTTTACCACCAAAGTACTAAATTCAATTATTATTTTTATCTACTGAATTAGTTTTTAACATGCATTTTTTTAGACTATGATTATCCTATATATATATATACTCAAATTACATTAATATAAAACTCATGTCTCGGAAATTTTTTTATTTTAGAATAGTGATAATATTGCACCCGTTGCACCAATATTAGGTTCGCCACTATTAATCGGTCTGAACCAAGTTCATACACTTTTTTGATTTATAATTTAATCCTTGAGAAACCTTGTGAATGGTATAATAATAATAATAATAATAATAATAATAATAATAATAATAATAATAATAATAATAATGATAATAATGATAATAATAATTTATTCGGAGACGGGAAAAGATCTTAGGCAACCTCCTTGCACCAATATTAGGCTCTATTAGTTAAATGTCACGTTTGACTTTCCAAACCCCAACTCATGTCGTTGCCCGTCCAGTTCAAGTCGACAGAGTATTCTCAAAATTTTGGAGGAATACACAAGGGAGAGCTAATCCCATGACAACCTCCGACCTAAGATGTTGCTCGTCCTGTTCGGGTCATCAAAAGCAAAAGTATGCATACTCTCATGGTGACCGTAATGATCCAAATTGCCATGGGAACAATAACAATGATATTCCAATTCCAATTAAATAGCCCCATTTGGGTAACTACACAACCATCCTCAAATTCCAATTTAAAACTCTTTACAAATTATTTTGGGGTTCTAAATCTTACGTGATAAACCACATCACAATATAGAATGAGTACAACATTACTTTACATAACCGATTACAATTGTATGGTCTAAACGTGTACCTTAGTAGCACGATTAAAGCAACTCAAGCGCTTCGCGATTTGAATCTCAACCTCTTATGAATCGAGGTCCTAAACACAACATATACAAAATTCACATATTAGAACGTGTTTACACATTTAATCCACTCCATACCATTAAGGCACTACTAAAACTTTATAATTTTAAATGACTTCACCCAAATTCCAAAATTTCCAAAATTTAAAATCTAACCAGTAACTCAAACGGCCATTTCGGACAGTTTAGAAAATTCAAACGAAAAATCCGACTTCACCACTGCGCCCAGAAGGCATCAATTTACCTTGGGTAATAAATTTCATAATTTCTAACATCCATTTACCATTTCTAATTAATTTTAGCTTTTAACAAGTTTTGAATACAACGGATAAGTAAAACAACTACAAAACACACTCGACATCTCGGATCGGGGCGCGACTGTTGAGACAGTAGCTGCTGTCCCGTTTTTTTTTTAATATATATATATATATATATATATATATATATATATATATATATATATATATATATATATATATATATATATATATATATTATTTAAATCATTAAATCTCTTTAATCTCATTCTTATAATTACACGACTAAACCACAATATATACAAACCCACAATCACTACTACTAATTGAATCTCAATAGTGAACCAACCAAAACTCTTAACTCTTACACAACTCAATATATATATATATATATATATAAATCAATTTTTTTTCCCTTTTAACATAAACGAAAAGTCATGAACTCATAAGTTGTGATAATTAAATAAAATAAATCCACAACACTTAATTCTCTTAACAAAATAAGATATTATTAGAGAATCATAATCTTAAAAAAAAAAAAAAACAACTTCTTCAATCAAAATATATAAACACAATCCTTCAAGCAAATTAAATTTTGCTAGAGGATTATGAACTCATGAGTGACTATATAAATTGACCCATATATTTTTATTCGTTCTAACAAATTAAAATTTTGTTAAAGAAATATAAATCATAAGAATTTATTTATAATCAATATGAATATAATTCTTATAATTTAAATTTATGACTTAATCCTTTTTGTTAAAGAATTACTTATCATGAAAAGCTATATAAAAAATTATGACTTAATCCGTTTAACAAATTAAATTTTGTTAAGGATTTATAAATCATAGAAACTATATAAAATAACTCATGAATTAATTCTTCTAACAAAATCTAGATCTTTGTTAAAGAATTATAAATCATGGAACTATATAAAAACATCATGAGAAAAAAAAAATTCCTCTAACAAATTAAATTTTGTTAAAGAATTGTAAATCATGGAAAAAGAATTATATAAAGTAACTCATTACATAATTCTTCTAACAAATTAAATTTTTGTTGAAGAATTATAAATCATGAAAACTAAAAAAAAAAAGAAGACATACACATAAACACAATTCCCTCTAACAAATTAAATTTTTGTTAAAGAAATGTGTAATGTATGAAAATAACCAAAATAAAAACTAAGAACAATAATTGTTTTAATACAAATAAAAAAAATAAAACTTGGATTAAAGAATTAAAATTTCAAAACATACAATTTCTAGGATTGAAGATTGAATAATACAATTAAACACCCAAAAACTCAACTTAAGAATTTTCCTCACTTTTCCTCTCAATACTACACTTTGACCAAAAAATTTGAAGCAAATGTGAAGAAAAATTTCTAATTTTTTTGTGTGTCAAAAGTCCAAGGTCATTAGCTTAATTAACCTCCTTAATTCTAATCCTTAATGCCTAAAATAATTACCCCCTAAATTAGTATTAAGTGAGGAGTTACAAAATCCCCAAAAGCCACTCCACAACCGGCTCTCCCTTCCCAAATTTTTTTTTTAAAAATATTTATTTTATTTTTTAATTAATTAATTAATTATTCGGTTTAATTGTTAGACGAAAAGCCGTTACGCGATAAACTTGTTACGCGATAACACGCGCGTACCACTTAGATAATTAGACAATCAAATAACTAATTAAATTAAATAATCAAATAATTAAGGAATATTATCAATGGTACCTCTGTATTATAGCAAAATATCAATGGTACCCCAGTTGATTTCAATGGTACCCCCAAGTATATTTTAATTACAACCGTGACACTATTTTACTTTTTTCCGTTAAATGCCCGTTAAATTTTGAATTTAACCTAACCATGGTTAGTTTCTTCTTCTTTCCTTTTCCCTTTTCCCTTTCCTCTTCCAGCTCTCCTTCCATGGCTGCTTCATCTCAAGCCCGACAATGATCAACCCGAATATGCAGAAAAGAGCGAACTGATTTTCTGTTGCCGGAGAAAACATTGTTGATGGAGTCTCACCAAGCTCATTAACTTCATTAACAATGGCGGATCTAATCGCAAACAAATCCAAATCAAACTCAACCTCAGTACTTGATGTCCCCATTATCTGGGCATCAATCTCCGCCAAAACATTAGTCACCACCTCAACGTCCCCTTTCTAGGCAGCTAAATGAAGTTCTGTATCCTTAAGCTTACCCGTAACTTGCTGCACATACATTCTTTTCTAATCGATCCGTTTCCCCAAACTCGACACAGAAAACGATTTCCCAGATCCGAAAACCGCTAATGATTTATGCGTATTCGACATAATCATCGATGGAGAATTCCCACCGTCTGTATCATAAGATCTATTGATGAATGAATATGAACCAAAGATTTAGCAGATTCAGACGTCTTAATTTCTTTCCAGAGGTTGGGCTAGAAATCAACAATGTCTTACCCGAATTAGACATGATAAAAGTCCGACCAAATGGGGAAGATGATGATGGTTGTATAACATCTCCCCTTTCAAGATCTTCAAAAACATTAAATTTTCTTATTTCTTCCTTATTTTATAAGATGCTTTTTAAAAACCAATCACAAATTGATAGTCATCACTCATAATTCTATAACAAACCAAAATTAACAAATTTTACGATGTCAACTGATTACCATCAATCCCAAAGTAAAATAATTATTAAAAAGGTAAAGATTAGATAGGTTTGATTGCAGATAAAATTAATTCCGCTGCATCAATGTTTAATTCCCAGAAGTAATCAAATCATAAGAATGAATCAACGATAAAGCAGCCATGGAAGGAGAGCTGGAAGAGGAAAGGGAAAAGGGAAGAAGAAGAAACTAACCATGGTTAGGTTAAATTCTAACGGGTATTTAACGGAAAAAAGTAAAATAGTGTCACGGTTGTAATTAACATATACTTGGGGGGTACCATTGAAATTAACTGGGGTAGCATTGATATTTTGCTATAGTACAGGGGTACCATTGATAATATCCCAATAATTAATTAAATTAAATAATTATTTTTTTTGATATTTTAACGGGGTGTTACAGTATGGCTAACTGTGACATTCATGATTTGCATTATAATGGAAGATTCTATACTTGGAGTAATAAGCAAGTTGGTGAAAGGAGGGTCATGAGCAAGATAGATAGAGTCCTTGGTAATGATCATAGGGAGGAGACCTTTCCTAATGCTGTGGTTACCTTTCTCCCAGAGGGCACCTATGACCATTCTTCTATATTGGTGCAATTCTCTCTTCCTTGTAGGGGATTGTAGGGGAAAGAGACCTTTTCAATTCTTTAATATTTGGTCTGACAGGGATGGTTTCTTGGACGTCATAAGGAGTGTTTGGGAAACTACTATTCAGGGGTGCTGTAGCTATCAGATCTCTCAAAAACTGAAAATTCTTAAACAATTGCTCAGGGATAAGTATGGTAAGGATCAAATTCAGATTGATATTGCTAAGGCCAAAGCGGATTTGCTTGACATTCAAAATCATATGCATTCTTACCCGGAGAAATCTGAGCTAGCATCTGATGAATCTTCTTTTGCTTCTCATCTATGGTTCTTACAAGTTGATCTTGAAGGTTCTTTGAGGCACAAGGCTAAGCTTCAATGGATTAAGCTGGGGGATGATAATACTGCTTTTTTCCATATAAGTATTACTCAGCGTATTAGATGAAAAAAAGTTAATTTCTTACACATGAATGGTGAGGATATTTTTTAGCCTGATCGAATACAAGCTGCTTTTGTTGATCACTCCTCTAACATCTTCACTACAGCTCCCACCTGTTCCTCAGTGAACATTCACATTGCTCAAATGGCCCAATTCTGTCACCCGAGTAAGGTAAACTTCTGGATCTCACTTTTTCTAATGAGGATATTAAGAATGCATTGTAGAGTATTCCGGATGAGAAGGCGCTAGGTCTGGATGGCTTCAATAGTAAGTTTTATAAGGCTTCCTGGAGTGTTGTTGGGGATGATGTTATTAAGGCAGTCAATCAGTTTTTTTAGAATGGCAAGATGCTTAAAAGCTAGAACACGACCACTATAACCCTGATTCCTAAGATTCAGTGCCCTTTGCACCCTAGGGATCATCGACCTATTTCTTGTTGCCATGTTTTGTATAAGTGCATTTCGTAACTTATTTGTTCTAGGCTTAAGCTGGTACTTGGTGACCTTATTGATCGGGCTCAAGGTGCGTTTGTAACTGGTCGGAACATTATGCATAATATTATGTTATGTCAAGATCTTGTTAAGCATTATTCTTGGAAAAATTGTGCCCCCAGTTGCCTCTTGAAGATTTATCTATGCAAGGCTTATGACACTATGAGCTGGCAATTCATTAAGGAGATGCTTGTTGAGCTAAATTTTTTGAAGATCATAATAACTTGTATTACCTCCACAAGTTATGTGATCATGCTCAATGGTATCCCTACACCTATTTTCCATGCTAAGAGAGGTCTTCGTCGAGGAGACCCGCTTTCTCTTCTACTTTTTGTTATTGGCATGTAATACTTGTCTCGTATCCTGAGGAGTGCTGAAGGTACCTTTCATTTCCATCCTAGATGCAAAACTATTAAGCTTTCTCATCTTTGTTTTGCAGATGATTTGATGTTATTTTGTAAAGGAGATGTGTCCTCTGTAAGATCTTTATGTCATTGCTTGCATTTATTTTCCCAAACTTCTGGGTTGTAAGGTAACTCAGCAAAGTCAGCTATCTACACAGCAGGGGTGCCTAATGATGTTAAAGAGGAACTCACGGATTTGTCTTAGTTTACTTATGGTTCTCTTCCATTCAAGTATCTCGGGGTTCCTTTGTCTAGTAAACGTCTTAGCATGGTGGACTGTGAGTAGATTGCGGATAAGATGATATGGAGGATTAGAGCTTGATCGGCTAAGCATTTGTCTTATGCTGCTCGACTTTTCAACTTATTAATTCGGTGCTAATGGGGATCTCAAAGTATTGGTGTCAGATGTTTATCCTTCCTCTTCGTGTTATTCATATTGTCAATTCCATATGTCGCTTCTTTTTGTGGTTTGATATTCATGACTCTCACAAACCTGGTCATGTTTATTGGGATGCTGTTTGTAAACCAAAAAAAGCCGGTGGTTTGGAAATTCGGAATCTTCAAGTATGGAATGCTGCAGCTGTGGGGAAGATAACTTGGTATATTTCTCATTTGAGGGAGTCCTTGTGGGTTAAATGGTTTATTGGTGTCTATACTAAGGGAGGCCGATGGGAGATCTTCAATGCACTTATCACAACTAGCTGGACATTGAAGAAAATTTGTGCTCTGAAAGCTCAATTCTGACCTTGGATTTGTAGGGATAAATACTTAACCATTCTACTTACATGGCTTGTGTAGAATCTCTTGCTAAGGTTGGTAACATTGTTTGGAATAGGCTTTCAATTCCAAAGACTCGCTTTATTTGCTGGATGGCTGCTAGGGCTGAACATGGTTTGGTCTAAACCGTAAACCAAACCGTAATTTAAATATTTGGTCTGGTCTACGGTCTAAATGGTCTGGTCCGGTTTTTTTTTTTAAACGGTTTACGGTCCGGTCCCGGTTTTAAAATTTTCAAACCAAACCGGACCGAAAAACCGTATTAAAATCATATTTTAGGGGATTAGGGCAAGTGGGCAACTACTCGTGAGTGAACTCCTGCTGCTGGCTGCCTCCATCTCCTTTTCCAAAATCGTGAGTCGTAAATTATATTCTACGCTATCTCATTTCTCTCTGCTCTTCAAAGAATCACATGTGAGTTTCCGTTCTTCAAGATTTCATTTTCGATCTCGCTTGCAATTTCGCATTTTGATTTGATGTATTCTAGGCCTTTTGCAATTTCGCTTGCAATTTCGATCTCTGCTCTCTGCAATTATATTCTAGGCCTTTTGCATGCGCTTGATAGTGACAATTCAGTTGTATTGCTATCCTTGAATTTCGTCTCCAAATTATTCATTTGTCAACTAGTTTAGTTGGCCTCCTGATTTTGGATTATGGTTTATGCAACAGGAAGTATTAGGCTATTATAAGCTGCACTAGCTAATAAGCAGATGTTTTGTAGGTGGAATTTATGAATCTCGTAATGTTAAATTGTTTGATTGGAATTTGATTGGAATTTATCAGTTTTAGGGTTTGATTGGAATTTTGATATGTTGAATGTTAAATTGTTTAAATTCAAAGAATGAAGAATCTCACTCAATAAAAATTTTAAAAAAACCGTAGACCAGACCAGACCAGACCGTTCTAGAACGGTCTGGTCTGGTCCGGTCTGGTCTCTTGACTGGTCTGAAAAATTTCCAGACCGGAATTTCTGGTCTGGTCTGATTTTTCTGTCAAACCGGACCAGACCGGACCGTGTTCAACCCTAATGGCTGCACTACAAAAGCTCAAAATGTAAGATAAATTATTTCATATTGGTGTGCTTGATAATAATCTCTGTCCTCTCTTCGGCATTCGGTCTGAATCCATTGCTTATTTATTTTTTGAGTGTGCATTCAGTCAGCAGTGCTTACAGGAGATCAAGAGTTAGTCAGGAGTTCGTTTTAAACCTTTTGGTCGCATGGATTTCCGGAAGCTTAAAGTTAATATCCTACAGCGGAATACTTTGTGTGCTATTTTTTCATCCACTATTTACTACATTGTGTGCTATTTTTTCATCCACTATTTACTACATTTGGAGAGCTAAAAATGAAGCTATTTGGGAAGATTTTGTAAGATTACCTTTACAGCTCAGTCTCCAAGTTCAAGCTGATGTACGGACTAGGCTACTTAGTCTTCATCCTATGGCTACAATGATAGCACCTTTGCAGATATTTTATGTTTTTTGACTGCTTAGTAGATGTTCTAAGCAACAATCTTTTTGACTTCGTTTTGTGTTGTTGGGCTCCTTGTGATGCACATGAAGAGTGGGCCTGTTGATACCCTTCTTCGAAGGTGAGCCTTTGTTTTATACTGATGCTTTCTCTCACTTGGTTGCTCCATCAGTTGTATCAATGTTTTGATTTGGAGAATAATAAAATCTTTATTTGCCATAAAATAATAATAATAATAATAATAATAATAATAATAATAATAATAATTTGCCTTGTACGTTTTATTTTGTTGGATAATCTACTATAGTGAAGAGGGGAAGTTGAGAATTAAATTTCTTACATAAAAATGATTTTCTTTGCTTATTAACAGTTAGAGCACCCATAATAATAATCAAAAACTTTAGACATTGAATTTTTCTATTCTACTTATTTATTTACCACGTGACACTTTAATAATATATCATATTTTGTGCTTTAAACTTAAAAAAGTTTTATCATAATTGTGACCTAAAGTCATCACAAATTATCTCTCATTTGAGTTATGCGCAAGAATCATTTATTTCTCCTAATATATGTGTCAATATCTTATTGGATATTAAATCATAATTCAAATTTAACATTAAGGTCTGGATTCAAATCTGATTTAAAACCGCATATCCAATTCGAATTATTCGAATTTAAAAATCAAATATCGAATATTTTGGATTGAATAATTCGAATTGGATTTTTTTTGTTGGGTTATTCCCCCCTGGTTGGAGAAAGGCCCATGTAATAATATTAAATATGGGCTTAAACTTTTAATGGGTTAATATAATAATATAATAAGTAATTAAAATTAAAAAAAAGGAAAAAATATGAAAACAAAATAAGTCAGCAGCATATTAAATGAACAAAATATATGCACGCACAAAAACAGAGAAGTGACAGCAGAGAAGAAAAACGTATATCCGATCAAAGGCCATTTGTATTTGTTTGCGTTAAATTTTGACACAGTATTCCTGTTTATCCAACCTACATATTCAACGGTTGGATTGTCGTTTTATGCATTGTAAGTGGGTAATTTGTATTTTGCCCTAATTTTTATTTTACCACTTTTAAGTGAATTTTTAGGTTGTTTGGTGTTTGTGTTGCCTCTAGTATTGTTTAGAGAGGATTTTGGTTGTACCCATTAATTTTATTGGTAATTAGTGGAAGAGTTTGGTACCACTTAAGGTCCCGTGGTTTTTTCCATCATTGGGTTTCCACGTAAAATATCGCGTGTCTTTACTTTTCTCATTTTTACTTTATTGTGCTTGAATGTGGGATTATTATTATTTGTTTGATTGAATTGGTTATTTTTGTTCATCTAACAACACAAAGACAAAAAGTGTGTGTTATATTGCCACTTTTCTGAACATTTTACACACCTTAGTGGTAAAAAAAAGCATATCATGTCTCTTATAGAAGTCACCATAACAATAAAAAACAGCTACTCTCTTGAGTCTCTTTGAGAGACGAATCTCAAGCCAACTCATTAAAAGAATAATGCCCATTTACCGTATTCTTAATGCCTACTTACATTATCCTTAATACTTACTTACCGTATCTTTAATGCCTATTTTCAATATCTTAAATATCGACGTACATCATTCTTAATACCTATTTACAATATTTTAAAAAATATATAATGGGCCGGTCCAATTAGAGATAGTCTCTCAAAGAGACCGTCTCTCACAAGAATTTGTAAAAAAAGAATAACTTGTGAATTACAATTTACAGGTTTGGATTTTTGCGAATTACAACCTTATTTATTGAGAATTACACCTAACAAATTATCAAAATCTACAACGTTTAGGCTAACTCGTAGAATTTCGATCACTTAATCTGAAATTCTGACCACCAAAATGAAATAAATTCTATAATTTGACCTATAAATTGTAAAATTTAATACTTTAATTACTTTAATTCGTAAAAAATAAATATTAAAGTTTTAAGCTTTAATTCACAAATTATTAACTGAAAAAACAAAAGATGCATTTGCCCATAATAGAAGACATTATTGTGAATGCTCTTATCATACTCCTTTTATTTTGATATCTATAAAATATTAATATTTTTTTTTTCAATATTGTAATTGCATTAACCGACTTCTACTTTTTTGCTTTGAAGTGAACCGACTTCTACTTAGATTGAGTTCAATTGGTCGGATAAAAATGAATATTATTTGCGTATTACCAAATTTACCCAAAATTCTATTGGAACAGGGGAAGGGCGGAAGGCCGATTACTGACGCATTCATTCACCTTCTACTTATCCTTCCCTCCTTTCTCCTTTCTCCTTTCTCTCTCTCTTCCAATTTTACAGATTTTAAACACCCAAATTAACTGATTATTATTTATTGATTATATTTACAAAAATCACCAATTTTTTTTTTTTTTTACTTTCTGTGTTTCTTTTGGTGTAACATGCAGGAATCAGACAGATATCAGGAAAGCTCTGCATCATTTTAATTACTTCCAAGATTAAAGTAAGTAGTTTTTCTAACCCGAATTTCTTTTTCTTTTCCCCTTTTTGTTCTTATTCATCAAGCTTTAATTTTAATCAATTTTGCAATGACCTAATTTTGCTATTAGATGATTTATAAATACCCTGTTCTAGGATTGTTTTGATCATGTTGTTTTTCATAATTTTAGGAATAGTTTCATTAATTTGTTCAATTTCAAGTGTTTCTTTCTGAGTTGTTTGTATTGCGCTTTGATATTTCATTTCATGATGTAAGCAGTGGGCACTCAGCACTTCACCTTTCTTTATCTGTTTTTTTTTTTTTTTTTTTTTTTGCCTTGTTTTCTTTTTGTTGTTCTATGTTTCAATTTATAATGGTTATGATTATGAATTATGATAGAATGATTTATTTGAAGTTTAAAATAATCTCGTTCAATCAAAAATTACTTTTTTTTTGTGAGAAGGATAAGGTTGAATATGTCTGCCCTCCTTGAATAATGTCTTGAATCTTGATGGAAGTCATGTAATGATATTTTGTACACAAACTCTTACGAGAGACGGTCTCTTTGAGAGACCATTTCTAATTGGGTTGGTCCATTATATATTTTTTTAAATATTATAGATAGGCATTAAAAATAAAGTAAGTAGGCATTTAAGATATAATAGGCATTAAGGATACGATAAGTAGGCATTAAGTTTTTATAGACTGGGCTTAGGAGACGTCTCTCAAAGAGACGGTCTATCAAGAGACTAGCTGTATTTTGTAATGGAACGCTATTGTTTATTTTTTCCTTTGGGTTAATGAGGAGCTGCCCATTTCAAACGAGGGGGTCCAAATCAGTTTGCCCATTTTATTTGGTTTTGTTAGCCAAGTGATCATTAGCTTATTAGTGGGTTTGACCAGTTAATAAAGCAGGCTTGATGGATATTAAATGATTGTTTTTGTACTTAATTAGCTGGTAATTGTTAATTGAATTTTCACAATACAGAGTTGAACATTTAATCTTGGCAACAGAAACTTCAGAAAAATTGTCATGTTTTGTGTTGTTTAAGTGGTTATTATATGTTGGACACATGTTCGTCATCGTCATCGTCATCGTCGTCGTCGTCATCATCATCATCATACCTTATCCTGCTCATATACTATTTGCAATTAAATGTTTTCAAGGTGACCCATGTTTGATTTTGTTGTATTGTTGTTGGATTTTGTTACTTAATTGTAAATGTAGTCAGACTTTTAATTTATGAATCAATTTAGTTAAAACCTAACTGTGATCGTAGTTTGAGTCCTACCAAATTCCTTCTCATGCTTGTGTCGAGAAAATCTTGAACCACTTGATCAAATAAATGAGCCGATTTATTTCCTATATGAATGGTTGATCGGGAAAATATAGGTTTTTAATTTAAAAAAAAAAACTAAATTAGATGTCATAATCTTTGCACAAGTAATGAAGGGAAAGGTATAAAGAGGATCATAAACCCAAATGACTCAACAGTCAACACTAAATTACTAGATAGATTAAATAAAGAAATCCAACTAATTCACAGTGATAGTTTTTTATTTTGTATTACCAATGGTGAGTCATCATCATACTAGGTATATATTTCCATGCTAGTAGTTGTTACTTATGTATCTTGATTAGCTAACATTTATCATTGTGTGAGATATGAGAATAGTTTCTTGTTTGGGTTAAATGGTTCTCTTTCTTTTCCCACAACAATTTATGTTGGTACGTAGGGAAGTGTTAGTTAAAATCAGATGTTTTAGGTAACATTATACTAGTTTAGAATAGTCATTTAGCTGGTAATAGTTTTTGGGATATGCTAATTGACTTAGGGTAGCGGACTGTGCTAGAAAAGGGCATATTTCATTTTTTCTACTTGCACACATTGTAACATAACAGAAGCTTATTGCATAATCCTCTTTTGGATTAGAAAGATCTAGAAAATGATATAATTGATCTTTTGAGAAGGTGGTTTTGATACATTAATCTAGCTTCCCAGTTCAGTTTATGTAATTTTCCTTTTGTAGGGAGGGAGGTTATAAGGTCATCCATGCCTTTGCAAAGCTTAGTTTGAAATAAAGGACGTGGATTAACAACATCCCGTACTCCATGATTTGAGTTCTTTGTATGAACATGAAATACTAATGGACAGTTTCCTGTCAAACAAAATGACATTATCTTTCTGACTTTAGTTTTGCATAATGATCAAATGATATGCACATGTTTCGTTAAGTTACTAGACAGTTAATAAATTATCTAAGAAAAAGCAAGACCAAACCAAGTATTGGTTATTATATTTTGGTTAAATTCTTGTACTTCAGGATTTCACTAACCATATAGGAAAATTGATATGCAAATGTTACGTGAAGTTACTAAACAATTATCAATGCTATAGTTTTTCATCCGAATAATTCAGCTCTAAAGAGGTCAAACCTAAGGTCATTTGATTATTTAAAATAGGACCTTTGATTATAAGATTTAAGCTTATGAGACCTGTCTTACGTAGGTTGTCGCTGGGGAGGATGTTTAGATGAACGCAACTGTCATGAGTGAACAACCGGTCCAACCGGTCCTCAAGACTTGCCACAAGAGAAATAAAAAGAGCGGGACAGCTGTCATGTAAATGTTAGTCTGTGGAATTGTTTTGATAAGGTGTCTTAGTGAGTCTTGTGTTGACTCCTATATAAGGCCAACATTGTACATATTCTGATTTGTCAAATAAGAAATAAAAGAAAGGATTGGATTAGGAGCCTTACTGTAGCTCGAATACTGTCTATATTGTGTGGTGTTCGTCTCTTCTTTTCTTAGTTTTCTTGTTTGATTACTCACCTTAGCAAATTGCAGACATTGACAGAAGCAATCTGTCACAAAGGTATCAGAGCATAGTTCGTTCTGTGGGAAGATTTTTTTTTTTTTTTTCAAGAATTCATGGATTCCCTTGAAGAAAGTTTAGCAAAATTGAAGGATGCTATGGCAAGCCAGATGAGGATAGAAGTAGGGGCTGGTGGAGGAACGATTTACCCGTAAGCAAGAGAAAACCGACCAGATCTTGGCCGTTTTATTGGAGGGACAGGGAAAATTGTTCCAGAGAGAAGAGAAGGAGGAGCCGGTATGTCGACGGTGGTCGTCTCAGGACGAAACTGATGGGGAATGGAAGACTTACCGGAATCGAAGGATGAATGAGAGAGAGGCCTTGATTGAGGAGGACGTCAGTGGTGGAGAGCGGTGCAATTGGCGGCTACTGAAATTGGAAATACCCCCTTTTAGTGGGGAAGATCTGGATTCTTGGATACGGAAGGCAGAAAAATATTTTTCCTTTTACCAGTCAAATGAGAGAGAGAAGTTGGAGGCGGCGACGGTGAGTTTCGAGGGGGAAGCCGAGATGTGGTTTGATTGGGAGGAGCAAAATGGCACTATGCGGAATTGGTACAACTTAAAGAAGTTGATTCATGGTCGGTTTTGGCCGTGGGATGAAAGAGAGATGTGAATTTCGGTTGGCCGCGGAGCAAACGGGGACAGTGGCCGATTATTGTCGGGAGTTTGTGACTAGGTTAACACACTTGGGAAGGAAGGAGGAGAGTTTGATGGTGCGAGCTTTCTTGAGAGGGTTGAAGGAGGAGATCAAAACTGAGTTAAAGATGTTGGGCCCATTAATTTGGGTCAAGCAATGTCATGGGCCGAAGAAATTGAGGCAAAGGTGGCGACCCAATCTTGGTTGGGAAGAAGAATTGAACCAGCCCAAAAACCTTACCCATTTAATAACCGAAATTACCCAGCTCAACCCTACCCAGTTCAACCTTATAACTGACCCAAAAATTACCCCACCCAAAATTACCCAAAACCCCCCCCACAATAATGCCATAAATAATTCAAGAACCCCTTACCCACAGCCATTTCGAAATAGAGAGTTCAGTGGGAATATGGCAAGTTGCAATAATCCAATCTTCGAGGACCGGATTCGGCGACTTACCGACAAGGAGTTTAGGGAAAAACGGGCGAAAGGTTTATATTTTTAATGCGATGCCAAGTGGTCCGTAAATCATGTTTGTAGTAAGAAGGAATTGAGTGTGCTTATCGGGAGTGTCGAGGATGATGTCAAGGCCGCCAATGAAAATGTTGTGGAAGAAACGAAGGTCGAGGAGGATAATGATTCTATAATTTCGTTAAATTCAGTCGTCGGCATTACCAATCCCAAAACAATGAAAATGTTGGGGCGAATTGGGACGGAGGACTTGATAATGATGATCGATTCGGGAGCAACCAAGAACTTCATTTCCAATAAAGCTGTGCAGAAATTGGGAATTACGTTTGAAGAATGTGAAAGTTATGGGGTAATCTTGGGAAATGGGGATGAGATATTGGGATAAGGAGTTTGTAGGAGGGTGACTTTACACTTGCAGGGATTGTTGATAGAGCAAGATTTCTTATCTTTAGAGTTGGGAAATTCCGATGTGATCCTTGGGGTGCAATGGTTGGAGACTTTGGGCCTGATGACTTCAAATTGGAAGACGTAGACTATGCAATTTTTGTGGGAAGGAAGATCGGTGTTGTTGGTAGGCGATCCTTCGTTGAAACGACGCGAATTTGCTTGAAGGCGATGATCAGGGAATTACGAATGGAAGGAGGAGGAACCTTTGTTGAGTATAATGGTATAGAGAATTGTTTGAAAGAGGTTCCTATTCCGGCTGAATTGATGGGTTTGTTTGAGGAGTATTTCGATGTGTTTCAACCGTTAACAACCCTACCACCCACTCGACAACAAGACCATGCCATGAACTTGAAGGAGGGAACCATCCGATTAATGTATGCCCTTATAGATATCCCCACAGTCAAAAGAATGAGATTGAACGTTTAGTGAAGGATATGTTGAAAGCCGGCTTGATACAACCATCCATAAGTCCATTCTCAAGCCCCATTATCTTGGTTAAGAAGAAGGATGGGTCTTGGAGGTTTTGTGTCGATTATAGAGCATTAAATAAAGTTACGGTGGCGGACAAGTATCCCATTCCGATGATAGATGAATTGTTAGATGAGTTACATGGTGTACGGATCTTTACTAAGCTCGATCTTAAGTCGGGCTATCATCAAATCCGAATGCGGCAACAAGATATACAAAAGACCGCGTTTAGGACTCATGAAGGGCATTATGAGTTCTTAGTCATGCCTTTCGGATTAACAAATGGTCCATCTACGTTCCAATCTTTAATGAATGAAATATTTCGACCCTATTTACGGAAGTTCGTCTTAGTATTTTTTGATGATATATTGATGTATAGTAGAGACGAAGACGTGCATAAGCACCATGTCGAACTAGTGCTCCGGTGTTTGTGGGAAAATGCTATGGTGGTGAATGGTGGAAAATGTGAATTTAGTGTTAGACGAGTGGCTTATTTGGGACATATCATATCCGAGAAAGGGGTAGCGGTGGATGATGAGAAGGTAGAAGCTATGTTAGATTGGCCGACGCCTAAAAATTTGAAGGAATTGCGTGGGTTTCTTGGACTTATGGGATATTATCGGCGTTTCGTGTAAGGGTATGCTAATAAGGCTAAAGCTCTCACTCGGTTACTTCAATAAGACGCGTTTTCTTGGGATTAGGAGGTTGAAAAGTGTTCATTGGGTTAAAGCTATCAATGACTCAAGTTCCGGTTTTGGCTATGCCGAATTTTCAAGCATTGTTTGTGGTTGAAACGGATGCGTGTAATTCATGGGCTAGGGGCTGTCCTCTTGCAGGAAAAGCATCCTATTGCTTTCTTTAGCAAGACTTTAGGTGTACGAGCTAGTGGGAAGTCGATATATGAAAAAGAACTTATGGCCATTGTGTTTGCGGTCTTGAAATGGAAACACTATTTGATGGGAAGGAAATTCTTGGTGCGTACCAATCAACAAAGTCTGAAACATTTGTTGGAGCAACGGGAAATTAATGGAGACTATCAAAAGTGGATGATGAAGTTAATGGCCTTTGATTTTGTGATAGAATACAATCCGAGGAAGAGTAATAAGGTGGCCGTTGCTTTATCCCGTATTCCGCATCCGGTACTTGAGTTGGGGTTGTTGCTTAGTTCCGATGGGATCGAATGGCAATTGCTACAAGAAGTTAAGAAGGATGCCATGTTGGTTTCGATACGGCAGGGCTTGGTGAAGGGAGATCCGAATCCTTTGGGTTTCACCTTAGAGAATAATATCTTGTTTTTTCGGGGCCGTTATGTGTTGGCTAAATCCTCACCTTTCATTCCTGTGCTTTTATGAGAATATTATGACTCGCCATTGGGTGGTCACTCAGGGGAATTGAAAACATATTTAAGATTAGCAAGCGAGTGGTATTGGGAGGGTATGCGGTGACAAGTGATGCAATATGTGTGGGCATGTCAAGTGTGTCAACAAACCAAAGCCTCCTATCAAAAACCGGCGGGCTTGTTACAAAATCTACCTATACCCACGCAAGTTTGGGAGCACGTGACGATGGATTTCATTGAAGGGTTACCTAGATCGGAAGGGGTAGATACTATCTTGGTTGTGGTGGATCGACTTACAAAATATGGGCATTTCTTGACACTACGGCATCCATTTACGGCCTTGAAAGTAGCTGAATTGTTTGTTAAGGAAGTGGTTCGGCTCCATGGATTTCCAACTTCAATTGTCTCGGATCGGGACAAGTTTTATGAGTATCTTTTGGCGTGAGCTTTTTAGACTCCAACAAACTCGTTTGTTATGAAGCACTATCTTTCATCCCCAAACCGATGGTCAATCGGAAATCGTTAACAAAGTCGTGGAGACATACCTTCGCTGTTTTGTTAATGGACAGCCAAAGAAGTGGGCGCGATGGATTCATTGGGCTGAATTTAGTTACAACACCTCTCCTCACTTGTCGATCAATATGTCTCCCTTTCAAGCTTTGTACGGTCGTGTTCCTCCGCATGTCATGAGGGTCGGACAGCAGCAAACCCCTGTGGAATCCTTGGACCAACTGTTACAGGAGTGGGACATTATGTTAGATGAATTGAAGTTTAATATGATGAAAGCACAAGTAAGAATGAAGCAACAAGCTGATAAGAAGTGCCGGAAGATCGAATTGCAGGTTGGGGACTTTGTGTACCTCAAATTGCAACCTTATAAGCAGCGTTCATTAGCTCAACGTGCCAATCAGAAGCTGAGTATGCGCTATTATGGGCCCTACAAGATCATTCAACGAGTGGGAACAGTTGCATATAAACTTGAGTTGCCTCGTGATTTTCGTATCCATCCGGTGTTTCATGTCTCACAATTAAAAGCGGCCACAGGAGCTACTGCGTCTTTGACTGCAGTCCCACCACTCACCGAGGAATTTGAAATGGCAGCCCAGCCTCTAGATGTCATAGAAGTGTGCCTTTCGCCTTCCGGAGCAAAGGAGATTTTGGTTCTTTGGGAGGGGCTGGATCCTAGTGATGCTACATGGGAAGATAGCTCTTAAGTTCTTTGCCGCCTATCCTATCTCTCACCTTGAGGACAAGGTGCATGTTTTGGCAGGGGTATTGTCATGAGTGAATAACCGGTCCAACCAGTCCTCAAGACTTACCACAGGAGAAATAAAAGAGTGGGATAGCTGTCATGTAAATGTTAGTCTTTGGAATTGTTTTGATAAGGTGTCTTAGTGAGTCTTGTGTTGACTCCTATATAAAACCAACATTGTACATATTCTGATATGTCAAATAAGAAATAAAAGAAAGGATTGGATTAGGAGCCTTACAGTAGCTCGAATACTGTCTATATCATGTGGTGTTTGTCTCTTCTTTTCTTAGTTTTCTTGTTTGATTACTCACCTTAGCAAATTGCAGACATTGACAGAAGCAATCTGTCACAGCAACCTTACCCTAGCATATAATACACACTTATTTTTGTCATATCCTTGATTCAAATGTCATGATATGCACACTGGTTTTTGTAACAAACATTCTCATGTATGTTGCCTTGACCAAAATGTTACATTACTTTAGTCACAGTTCTTTGATATGCTATGTGAAAGTTTCCTGTCAAGCAAAACTGATTCGTTTTGCGTTTAGCTCTAAACATGCTGTTTTCTGTAATTTTTAGTTAGATTTACTTTTGGCTTGTTTCATTTTATTAACTTCTTACGAATCTATCCTGAAGGATCTCAATGGATGATCAGGAGGTAACAGTTTTATGCTCTCTGAGAAGTGACAACAATTATACCTGAGAAAAAAAAAATTAATATCAATATTTCTAGCAGATGATCACAGTTTACCTTACGAATGCTGTATTAGTTGCTTTTCGATAAATATATTAAAAAATAAAGGAGATTTGGCATTGGTTTTCTCCCTCATATGAGTAGTTTATGTTAGAAAGCATTATTCTCCATGGAAACTATTTGCCTTAGATGAAATGGTTGATTTTGGACTACTTATATCGTGAGAAATTTTTCTTTCAATATCCGAAGGGTATATTTTGTTATCTGAAAAAAAAATCATTCACTTGTTATAAGACATTTTGCAGGTTTTATGAGTATGGTCACTCATTATCCTTCTGCTGCAATCTCCTGCACAGAGGTTGCTCCAAATGCTGCCGAAGTTTCACAAGTAACAACTGGGGATACACGTTATGCTTATTCTGACACTGCAATGCACGTTCTTAAAAATATTCATATTGTAAGTGACCAAATGTTGTTCTCTGGTTTTATGTTCAAAACAGAACTATTTTGTGCAAATTACTATATATGGATGCTTGCAGCCACACTTTCTGTTACTCATTACCTATTTGATGTCAACAGCTAAGGCTGCATTTGTAATGTTATGTTTCTTTTTTCTCATCAGTCGGCTCAATTGATGGAAGATTTTCTTCAACTTGCGTGTAACAACACCGAAAAGGATCTTGAGACATGTGGGGTTCTTGGTGCTTCTCTCGTGAGAGCCTTCCCTTTTTCTTTTCTACTGCCTAATCGTAGTTGATTTCTTTACTTCCAGCAGCTCTATGTTTCATTGCTATGCGTTGACTTTACAGTACCGTAATAATGTTTGGAATAATCTGTTACAGATATTAGGAAAATATTCAAATATGATCATCTTCATTTTCTATCAATCTTTAATAATTGACATAACAAAAAGCTGATGAAATGTAGAAGGTAGTAAGTTTATTGGAATTTGGAAGTAAATGCAAAAATGCCGAAATCTAGGATAAGAAAACAAATAAGAGGTAAGGGTAACATAAAGTGTTATTGTTACAGTGTTTGGTATAACTAAGAAAAGTAAGCGATTATTTCCATTTCATCTTGTTGTTGTTTGGTGTGCGTAGCACAATACTACAGTAAGTATAAGAAAAGTGATGAATGAAAACAACAGAAACTGAAAGAATAAATTTAACAAAATTTTAAATACCTAGGGCGCATGGTTTATACATGAAAATCTCTATTTCATTTTAGAGCTGGTTTGAGTAACATAAAAATGGAAATTGTTTCCAATGAATTTTGAAAGGTAACAAAGTAACGGTTTAGGATGCACCTCGGTAATGGATTGCATTTCCTAGATCTTATACCAAACAATGTGAAACAGATTCCCTTACTTTAATCCGTTTCCAAGAGCTAATATTTTCATACCAAACACCCCCGTAGAGATTTCTGATTCTAAAGTGATTTCAGAAGCTCTTACAAACACTGATCCACTCTGATATTTTCTTCATAGAATTTGGTTACTTTATTTTCTTTCTTTTAATTTTAACTGCTTGCTTTCTCTATGCAAGTGCTTTTTTTTCTCTTGTTCACTGCTCAATGTTCTGTGCTAGTGCATATAGTCGCGGTGTCCGTCATGGTCTGCGTGCTTCCGCTTTTGGGAAATCCGATATGAATTTCCTCCTTTATGTCTTGCTCTCTCTACACATTTCTTATACTAAATTATTTCGCTTAATTCAGTCGCGAACATTTACTAACCTCTATGCTATACCCAACATGAAAATAAATGAGTCGTGGAGGGATTGTATATTTGTATAGTGTATTTATTAGTGTAAAATTGCTTCTTAATGACTGCTTATTTCATTGGCTCCGCTATGGAGATTAAAATTTCTGTTTTAAGTATGATTCTCCTTCATTTTACTTTGAGTTCCTTTCCATGTGATTTTGTATTTTTAAATAGTATATGCTTTTGTTGTCCTGATCTGTGTGATTCAATACAGTCAATAATCACACAAACACAGCTACTGAAAGTGACTAGTGCTACAAAAGGTCATTCAATCATGAACCAATGTCTCATTTTTTTCTGCTAAATCAAGATAATACTTGCTCATGAATGTCAGCGAGACTCGTGACTCGTTTTCCATAGATGTTGAATGTATAATTCTCTGGCCTGAATTTAAAATGGTTGAAATATTTGGTTTTTTTTTTTTTTTTTTCTAATGTAGATGAAGTATATAAGATTATTTGACATAAATTGTTGACTAATGAAGTATATACTTGTATGTTGGCTATAAAACCAGGCTGTAAACCGTTTCAGATTAGCAGTTTTTTCCTTTGACTAATGCAAGTTCTTTTTACTCTTCATTAGAAAGAGGAGACGTTCTACGCGACAACATTAATAATACCAAAGCAGGAATCGACTTCTAGTTCAGTGAGTCTCTCTGATTATACCATCCTTCTTTGTGTCTTCAGTATGATCATTTGTTAGCTTGTATTAACCCAATCATTATGATTATTAGTGTCAGGCTCTTAAAGAAGAGGAGATTTTTAATATACAGAATGACCGCTCTCTACTTCCTGTTGGATGGATTCATGTATGCTTCTTCTTTCTCATTTCGTTGGTCAATCCCAATTTCTTATTCTATATTTTCCAAGAAATATCATTTTTTCTTGATTATGGTGCATTGAATGAAAAATCCAGCAATTACTAATATAACTTTGCATAAAAAAACAATCTTATGGAATTCTTCTATATACGTGTACGAGTATACTTCCCCCATTTCATTTTGAAGTTACGTTTAGAATATTTCATACAAGGACAAAGAAATTCAAACATGATTTGTCGTGGATATATAAAATTTAAAATAATTACATGTGAGATCTTGTTAGATTATCTCTATATAAAGAATTTCAATATATACTTTTATGATTTTTGCTGAAACATATATATAGATAGTGAGACAAAAAGCAAATGTAACAAACAAAATGAAACGGAGGGAGTAATATCTAGTTCAATCTCTTTTTTTTGACAATATATGTGCAGTCGATTAATTGGAAGGGAAGCAAATTCTCACCAAATTGATCTTTTTCTATTTCACAGACACATCCTTCGCAAAGTTGTTTCATGTCGTCAATAGATCTGCATACACATTTTTCGTATCAGGTAACCAGCTGAGGTACCTCCCTTAAAAAGTTCAAAACTACTTTCTGCTATCCTCCGTTCTTTTACTTAAATATTAAAAGTCTTCTCTACCAAAACATGTGTTTTTCAATCTTCCAAAATGTAATGAAAGTACTGCTGTTATGCGTCAAAGTTATAATGCGTAACTGATCAATGAAATTACGACAACGATTGAGTTTGATTTCTGTTTTACACGAGAACATACTGATATTTGTGTTACGAAGGGAGGTCTTTTTTGGACTATAAAGATAGGAGCTAACAATGACTTATAATGTTATTTGTGCCTATAATCTGTTGTGAATGGGTATAATTGTTGCTATTTGTATTAAGGATCATTAAGCAAATATAACCCTCCATTATCGTGGAATTTCTTTAGATGTACTCTGGCAATGTTAATGTTGATATACCATATTTTTTCATGAGCTATTTTATTTTCTTTGCAGGTAATGGTACCTGAAGCTATCGCCATTGTCGTGGCTCCCACTGATAAGACAAGGTCTGCACTCTGCAGTCTTAACTTGTCATTTCAAGTTCATAGCATGAATTACCTTGATGTTTCATATTAAATGCCATTTGTGTTTTTGTTCTTGTAGCGTTTGGAAACTAATGAATAGTTATTAGTTTACCCGGGTAGTCTTTGGAGCTTATGAAAACAGATCTTGATTATCCTATCACGTTCCTAATTGAGAAACACTCGAGTAGTATCATAATACGACAGTCATAGCTTGCACAAGTATGACATTTCATTCTACTTGGAATGATTAAACGATATGTTCAACCTTTTTCATTTGTTTTCTTCTCCATTCACATCCTGGCCAAAATTATCGTAGTAAACTTCGTTTTATGTGGAAATTGATAGCATCTTTGTTATCACGAAGGCAAGATTACGTATATCCGAAACCCCGTCTAGGTAGGATCCCGAGAACATAGGTTGGAGCCACTTAATGACATTAGAGTAATATTTAATTGTTATCGTAAGGCACTGTCATCGTCTGACCATTTCTTAGTCGTTGTCTGAGTTTTAGAGACAAAAGAGGCAATTATTGAGTCTGTGCAAGGATGACACATTACTTTTCTTTTAGCCCCACTTGTACTAGGTGCAGAAAATAGTTAATACTATGTGGGCAGTAAGTCTAACTATGGTAATTTATGGCCTTCAGGAACTATGGAATATTCCGACTGACGGATCCTAGTGGAATGAATGTTCTTAAGGAATGTGAAGAGAAGGGGTTTCACCCTCACCGGGATCCCAACGATGGGAGGCCGTTGTATGAACAATGTTCACATGTTTATATCAACCCAAATCTCAGGTTTGAAATATTCGATCTACGTTGATACTGCTCTGAACTGAACCTGTTTTGCCTTATTTCTACTTTGTGAATATACATATAGAATCATGCAAGAAAAGCTTATGTAAATGTCCATCTTTAAATAGGGAAAAATGTGTTTTTTTGTTTCATTTGATTTAAGTATTTAAACCTTGTGTAATAAATAGATAAAATGCCCCAAGTGAAATTCTCTTTCTAATAAAATCCAAGTATTTTGCATTCTTTCTTTGAAAAATTATTTGGAAATCGTCGTGTTGTATTAAATTACACGTCTAATTTATCTGAAGTTGCAAAATAGCTTGCACCAATGAAACTCTTCCATTTTGAGTATAAGGTGCATTTTGATTGAGAAAGTCTCTTTAAATAATGTCTTTTAGAAGTATTAGGATAATGTCATCTTGTAGTTGGCCGTATTTTCTTTCCCTCATACTTTACCATATTACTTTTATCTCTTTATTTCTTGGTGTGGTCTTTTAAATATGAATATAATATTAGAGGGTTAGGTCTTGTGATGGCAACCGGCAAGTACTATATTTTTATGTGAGATCTGAGTTTGTTTCTCATTACCCTTCTCTCCAGATTCATGAATATTAAAATAAAATATATGGATGGAAATTGTTAAAAGTCTTGTTATTTTTGAAAACTAAAATATAACAAATTTGATTAAACGAGCTTAAAAGGCGAATTTTTTCTATCCCTTTAGTTTGCAAACGAATATAACATTTCCTCTCACAACATGTCGATTTTAATTTTAAAACTTAAATGGGATAGAGGATCATATAACAAAATCAAAAGACATACAAGGTAGAGGATAATAGGTTAATCTAATGATCGAAGGGTTTCTTTTTCATCCTTATAATAAGAGTTTGATTTTCACTCATTGTAAAAAGGTATATACCCTTCTTTTTTTTTCATTCTCTTTAAGCATTTTTTTGATCTATACACAAAGAAAAAACAACTAGATGAAATTGAGTGATCACTTGTTGAAGATAATGCATTGATAATGCAATGAAAAAATGCTCGAGGAAAATGTTAGATATGGGGATAATGGGAAAGTAATTTATACTCCCTCCGTTCTATTTATTTTGCAGTATTTTTTATTTTGGTCAGTCTCACTTGATTTATATAATTTCTATTTTTGAACTATGACCCACCACTTTCTTTTAATTTCATCCATACATTTTAATTATCATTTAATTTCAACCATATAATTCGTTTTCTCTCTTTATTTATTATCATTATCTACTTTTTTCTTTAAAAATAACTGCTATCTCTTTCCTTCAAATAAATTATACGGGACAGAGTTTTATGGTGAAGAATGCAGTAGCAGAAGCACTACTGCAAGTGTACAGTAGTTGCATAGCATATGCACTGCTACCTGCTTGTGAACTGTCAGTCTGCTTCTCTGTTTATTTTGGTACCATTCCCCTCTTCTTAAAGCTTGCCTCTAATTATCATAGATACTTAGCACCTACTATTACTAATAAGTTTGGCAATTTTACAAATAGAGTACTGAAAACTCAAAATAATGTTGGTGTTTGTCTGTCCGGTAAATTTAATGGTTTGACAAATTTTTGTTATAAATAAGCTGTTTTTGAATAAGTTGTTTATAATAGCATCTAACAAGTTTAAAATCAAATAACTTAATCAGTTAATAAAATTATTAAGGGTGTTATTAATCATCGCCACTCCTTTTCATTTTATCGCCACCTCCCGCAAAATTACGAATTTGCCCCTGAAGTTTAAAAAATTACAAAATTGTCACTGAACTTAAAACTTAATTAACAAATGTAAATCACACTTAATAACACTATTAACACTTTAATCCCGAAGATTTGTCTATATATATTGAATTCTCAGACGCGTTCTTGTATAAGTACGAATTCATACGTGGTACTATCTCTCTAAAAACTTTCTAAAAGAGTTGTTCGGTTTTAAACAAGCTATTACTTGTAACGGATTAACTAGGGCTAACGAAAGCGATATGAATCGGATCCGGTACGTAAATTTTTCGATTTGAATCGTTGTAATTTTTTATAAAAAAAAAGAAGTCACACAAAATTGATGGACTGAACCATGGTTCAGTCGCACGAAATTGGGCGACTGGACCATGGTTCAGTCGCCCAGTTTTTTGCGATGTAATTTATTTATTTTTTTTATTTACATTATTATTTTTTTATTTGTTATTATTATTATTAATTTTATTTTTCATAATTTTATTGTTATTATTATTATTTTTTTTTTTTAGTATTAGTATTTTTATTAATTTTTGTTATTATTATTATTTATATTTTCATTATTAATGTAATTAATTTATATTATGTTTTTTTCAAATTTGTAGGAGTTTGAAAAACTTCGGAGACAACATAGATTACTCCGGTAGCTTTGTTACGGATAGGGAATTTGTTTCCTTAGATGAATTACATAGTTGGGCCGATGCGATAGCAATAACAATTGGTTTTCAATTTACACGTGCTTATAAAAAAAAAAAAAAGAAGGACGTTCTAAAGTTAATGTGTATTTAAGATGTCACCGCTATCGTAATATTAGGGGTGATTTACATAATTTAGATAATACTGCCCGACCTGGTTCTAAAAGTAGAAGCTGCGAGTGTAAATTTTTGATTGTAGCAAGTAGTCGTAAACCAAGAGAAAGACCTTAGACGGTAAGGGTGTGTCCTAGTGAAAAAGGAAAACATAACCACCCGTTCTTAGTGTACAGAGATGGTCATATAAGAGTGAATAGGATCAATGTAGATATTCTGGAGCACATACGACAGCTAAGTGCAACGGGAATGCAACGACGTTCACCGCACCCAGCCCTAGATGCTATTCCAAGCTGCCGATACAAGTAGGCCAAGGTCACCGCACCCCAGGCGATCTCATCCTGATCGACGTTCACGGCAAATATCGCGTGAGGTCGCATGCCGGTCCTGGTCTTATCAGCCAGCAAGGTAGAGCCGACGATAACCATGTAGTAGGCTGTCGACTGGGTATCAATGGCCTGGGACCTATGACATAGTTGCATCAGTTCAGCAACGTTCACGCAGCTGCTAGTGAATGCACCTCTACGCCGTAGCTCAGACATAGGCTCCCCGAACAGATTGGTGATACCAACCTGCCACTCCGCCTCAGAAGGCTCAGCCGGCAGAGAGCCTTCAATAGCAATGCCCAGTATGCGTTGCACGTCGTGCAACATAATATTCATTTCCCCCCATGGCATCTGGAAGGTGTTCGTGTCCGGCTGCCACCTCTCCACAAACGCCGATATCAAAGCACAGTCGATGTGCTGGTGCATAATGTACGGTAGTCGGCCGAGGGGAGTAGTAGGTAGAACATCGTACAGCTCATCGGTTATATCCCTCAATCCGATGATGGCCTCCAATGGCCCTCTTCCTACTACGGCATTCAAGAACCGGAGGTGTACGCTCGGAGCCGTCGAAAATAAGTTTAGCTATGTGCCCGCCATAGCTAGGGATCAGTCGCGTATCTGTCGGCCCCCCGGGCTGGGGCGATGTGACTAACCAGTCCGTGCCAGCGCACTGTGAACGTCTGCTCTCTCGTGGCGGCTCATTATCGACGAAACTACGTCCTGCGCGCTCAGATGCGGCTGAAGAACTAGGGCCGCCACGTGCGAATCTCCCCTCACGCCCTCGGACAATAGTCCAGTCCATTGGGCGAAACTCAGGAGCTTCGTATTCAACATCATCAGCATCAATATCATCATCACTGGAAACCCCCCAATTACTCTGGATGCTACTAGCCTGGTCCTCAACAGGGGTTCGCACTAGGTCCAGCGCAATCGACCTTTAGGCAATACTGTGGCTAGCAGCCTCTTCCTGCCTAGCCCTCCTAGCTGAACCCGTTACCCCCCTCTCATGAGAGTCCTCTCTGAATAAGGTAGGCCTAGAACTATTACCTCTCAGCAAGTGTCTAAAAAAACTTTTTCCTTTTCCTTGATTACCAGCCATTTACTACAATTTTTTATAATTTAAGTAAATATTAATAATAAATGAACATAATCAAACATTACGTTAAATTAACAACATGGAAAAAAACAATAATTAATTAGCAACAACAAAATTTACCTAATCATTACCAACAAATATAATGTTACAACATATTTATTATTAGGATTATTAATAATATTATTGTAATTAATTTTCTAAATTCACAATAATCATAATAAAAATAACAATATTAACAAAAAAATAACATTAATAATAATCATAACAATAATAACACAAACAATAACAATAATCATAACACTAATAACAAAAACAATAATTAAAAATAAAATCAAAGGAAAATTTAATAACATTAATAATAACAACAACAACAAGATCACCAACAATAATAATAATAAAAATAATATTCAAAAGAACATAAAAAAGTTAATAATAATAATTATAACAAATATATTTAAAATAATAAATTAATAATTAAAACAAAAGTAAAAATTTAATAATAAAAATAATAACAATCGCACCATTAATAACAATAATAATAAAAAAAAATAATAATAGTAATAATAATAATAATAATAATAATAATAATAATAATAATAATAATAATAATTTAATTAAAAAAATAATAATTATTCATAAAAAAAAGGAAAAAAAAAATTGAATCGCACAGATCTGGGCGACCCAAGCCCCGGTTCAGTCACAGGAAAAACCGCGATTGGACACCGGTTCAGTCGCACAATTTTGTGCGACTGAACCGGGGTCCAGTCGCGATTTTTCCTGCGACTGAACCGGGGCTGAGTCGCCCAGATCTGTGCAACTTGTTTTATTTTTTAATAATTTTCAAATAATAAGATTCGAAAAAAAATTATCTCGATTAAATTTTGCGAGTTTTATTTCTTAGTTTTTGCTCCAAAAATTTGCTTTTGTAAATTTGTTTTTTAAGTGTGATAAGAAAATTTTTAGTGAGATTGTGGTATATATAGGAAATTTTAAGTCTAGTGGTAAAATCGTAATTTTTTGAAAATCCAGGGGCAAAATCGTAATTTCATAAGAAGGTAGCGATGAAATGAAAAGGATGGCGATATTTAAAGATTGAAATTATTAACCATTTCAATCAACTATTATCAGTCGTTTATCAAATATTCGTATGCTTTTTCACCTTTGAATCATTTGAAACAAATTTAATTTACTCCTACTCCTTGGTTAGATTATCCACTAGAGAAGTAGATATAGAATAAAAACATTCTATTATTTCACATTATTAGTTATATAGGAGTATTATTTAGACCAAGTTTAAAAAATTAATGTAGAGGTGTCACTTTAGTACAATGCATGTGTTCTCCATACTGACTTTTTGTTGCTTAATGGTTTTTGGTTTTTCCTTGGCTATTAATTTTTAATTTTTTAATTGTTTAAACAAACAACAAATGTACTTGTTCAATATTACTTGTACCAAACTAAATTTTGTATTATTTATTATTTTATTATAATTTATATATTTTGACTATTATACGAGAAAAAACATAGTTATGTGAAATCTTATTTTATTCGTATCGTCGCATATTTTCATTATATCAAATTTTTATAATTTTTAGTTATGTATAACTTTAGATATAAACAATCTAACAAACACATTGAATTGCGCAAAAAAAATATTTAATATAAGTATTTTAAAATGGAGGAAGTATTTAATAAATGACATATTAGTCAATATATTTTTGCTTGAGTATTTTGTAACAAACATTTCCATAACTTATGGCTTAAAAATGTACTCAAAGTTGGTACTCAGCCTTCATCCCTATGACTATGATTGTGGGGAAGTTGGGTTTGTATGGAGATGCGAGAGGCACAAACGCGTATGCGTACACACTATAGACTATAGTAGTACTACTACTTCACTTTTGATTTCTCTCTCCATATAATTTCAACTTATTTTTTGAGCTTGTTTATATACCCAGTTCAATGCAAGTATCTCTAATTATGTATAATAAAAAATTATAAAAATTTGATATTAATAATTTTTATAATAAGATAAATAAAATAAAATCTCACTTGACTATATTTTAACTTATAGATTAAAAACTAATCACAAATTAAAAATAATGAATAAATAGCGCCATTTTTTTAAATGTTGCAACAAATATGAAACGAAGGAAGTATTGACATTGTTTGGCAAATAATTATTTAGACAATTTTAACTTATTTTGACGTATTATATAGTTGAGTTGTCTAAATACTTAATTTTAATATTTGATATATTAGTTGGTTGAAATAGCTTATTATTTAAATAACCTAATTTTAAACAAGTTGTTTTTAATGACTTATACAATATCAATTGGTCAAATTAGCTCATGAAATCGAGTGGTCAAATTAGTTCAGATAATCAACCGATCAAACCAGCTTATAAACTCATTTAGTAAAATTAGCTATTAATTATTTGTCAAACGTTCATATTTATTTCTTTTAATTTAATATTAAGTAGAAATTTATTGTTGTTATAACATTAGTACTTTTATATAGCAGCATAATAAAAACCCTAAATCTGAAAAAAAATGACTTGGATTGTAAGAGGATATGATTTTTTAAATGAGATTATAGAATAGGAGATCATCGTTAAAATTAAAAAATATTGTAAAGCTAATAGAATTTATTTGAAATAATTTTTTTTCCATGATTCATTAATAAGTTCTGGTTAAGTTATTGATGCATCGCAACAATAATTGGATATAGGGAGCAAAAGGCAAGGATAGACTTTGGCAGGGGCGAGGGGTTTCTATTATCAATAAACTTGCAATATTTTTTGTAGTAGTTATTATATTTTTTTAATCTATTTTACGCAATTTAATTATTTTGATCTATGATTCTAACTATCTACTAAAAATAAAAAATTCTCTTATATACCTGCACTTCTATTTACTGTATATTTTTATTTATATATTTTTTTTTACACTGAGATACTTATTACATTATAATTATTGACACTATTTATTATTTAAGTTTATTTTCTATATTGCACTTATTATGTAAAAAAAATATAGTCAAATAAGATTTTGTTTAAATCGACTAATTGTATAATTGATATATAAATAATAAAAACTCATTAGACTAAATAAAAAATCAAATGTAACAATTATAATAGAATGGAAGTACTCTTCTACAACATGATATGAACATAGCAAATTCACGGAGAAATTTCATCAAAATTTCTAGACAGACGATAATTACATGATAGTCTTCTCCTTAATTAGTACTCCACCATCACCAAAATCACATGAATATTCCTAAAATATTCTCCGTTATATTAATTTCAGTTTGCTATGTTCAATTATTTGACGTTTTTTTCTGGCTCATATTCTCAATTATTTATTTTTACTAGTCTTTTCACATAATTTAAACATACTATTTAATACTTTTGGACCGAATACTATAGTATTATTAATTAAGTATTAACGTATTCATCATCCTATTCATCCGTATACAGCCGCCCCAAAATACAATTAGAAATAAATCAAATTAATTGTCAGCATTCAGACAAATCTTATTCCCTTGACGCACCATCTAGAAAACTATCTAGAGTATTTAATTTAATATCAACAATTACAAAAATGCAAGTCATTTCATTATTCATAATTATACAACTCACATTTTTGTTTTCTTTTTTCGTCTTTCACAACAAAATATTCATAATTTGAATTGAAAAAAATAATAAAATTAATAGGGATGAACATTCCTACTCAAACCACTACTACCATTCGTAAAAAACCCCACCAAATCTTGCCTATATGGCAAATATGATTTCCCACCTACTTTCTTTTTGTCTTTCTTTCCTCCATACAACAATTCATATGCTGATTTTTTCTTTTTCTTCTGTTTACTCTCTCCTCCAAACGCCGTCGTTTCACTCTTCTTCTCCATTTTCACCTCTTTCTTCTTCTTCTTCTTCTTAGTAGATGATGTTTCGTCGTTTTTACCCGTCAAAAACACAAAGGAATCTTTTCCGTCACTATTACTCCTCGCTAACAACTCTTTAACCCTCCATAGCTTCGAAAACCCCGTAGAATTACTTTTCCGACTCATTTCAGGCACAGGTGACTTCCACGTACAGTACGGTCCTTCTGCCACGTCATCGTTTTCCGGCGATGAAACCACAAATAACTTTTTCACTGGAGGTCCGCGAGATGATTCTCCTTCTTCGGCATTCTCAGCGGAATACGGTGCAACAGCTCGGATCTGACCGTCTTTAAACACTTCTTCTGCTGATACAGGAGAACTTAAATCTCCTACGAAACAAAACTCAAATTCTTCATTTTCATCATCTTCTTCTTCTTCATCTTCGTTTCCATTTTCTTCATCTTCATCTTCATCTTCGGACGAGGATGACTCTACGGTCAAATCTAGAGTTTTATCCAACTTATCAGCGATTTCTGATAACTTACCGTTTTCATCGTGATTTTGATTTTGATTTTCTTCCATGATTTAAGAGAGAGAGAAACTGAGAAAAAATGGATTTTAGAGAGAGATAAAGAGGTGGTAAGTTAACGACGAAAATCATATTGTGGGAAAATATATAAAAAAAGAATAAAAGGATAAGAACAGTCCACGTCGTTGGGCCTACACGTGGGATCCTGAAACTGGACCCAAGTGGGTGTGAAAATGAGAAATTTCAATTAAAAAATTCACTTAGCTACATTTTAACATTTACTTATCGGATAATTTATCTAAATAATACAACATTTAATAATTAATTACTAAATAATTAAATATGTTTTTTATAACTATAAGTAATAGCTAAATAATAAATAAATATAATCTTTATATCCTTAATACTTAATAATACCTTAGGCAGATAATTTACTAAGTAAAAAGTTGGTTCATAATCTAGATGGATTGAATTCTCATATTTTTACTTTTTGTTAATTGTATGGAAATTTCATTTGAATTTAATGGTCAATTATTAGCTGTTGTAAACAATTAACCTGTCGTATAAGATTTTTCAATGAATTGTGTTCCTCTATTTTCATTTGTGTTTCTAATTCACTTTTTTTTAATTTTAATGTAAGCTTAAAATATAAATAATTTTAATTGTAATTTTCTAAAACTTTGATAATTAGAAAGTAATACTAAAACGAATTTATCAAGATTCAATGTGAAAACGAAAAGAGTAATAATTATTACAAGATACAGGGAATAACTAATAATTAAAGAGTAAAACATTTTACTACTAATAATACTATTCAGTTTGAAATAGGATAATTACATGTTGATTTATGTACTTAATTTTTTTATGTTAAATAATTAGTTTATTATTTAGTTGAAACGGAATATAAATATTATTAGCCTTGGATTAAATACTACTCTCCATGTCACTATATGTAATATGTGTACATTTCTATTTTAAATTGTCCCATTTATTTTGCAATATTTTGGATTAAGTTTTCACTAATTTTGTTAATTTTTATCTACACATTGATATTATTTTTAACTTTTCTTTTAAAATTTTGATCTTATAATTTGAATATCCTACAAATTTCTTAATATTTGTTTCATTTTTTCATTTCATAAATAAGTTTTTAAAATGGATAAAAGTTCAAATTTAATAGTACAACATACTCCATTCGTTTCTTAATGTTCTTCCCATTTAGAATATTTTATTTTAGAGAGAAAATTTTGATTAAGATATTTAAGAAATACATAAATGATAAAATATATGCATATAAAATCTCGTTAAATTCATTTTAATATATACTTTTTTATCATATATATTTTATAATTTTTTATAATGCAGAGATATTGAAGCACAAAAGTTACATGAGAAACCATGAAAAAGTAAATAGGAGAGTATATATAATTAATGAATAATGAATAATTGAATATTATAAGTAATGGCATTGAATTTGCTTTATTAGTGAGATGTAGCCGTAGTCCCCAACTGCAGGCTTTGCTTTTGGTTATGGTAAAAGTTTGATTCTTTTTTCGTAAGAATCAAATTTTCTTGGAAGGTGCATTAAGATTTTGGAATGTCCACTTTTTGGAATTTTATTATGGTGCAATGATTCTTTGATTAATTTGATTTCACACGTTAATTATCTTTATTTTAGTACACAACAACTACAACCCAGTATTAAACTCATTAATTGCATGGTATCATGTTTAATTACTCTTCTATACTCTCTTTTTTATATGTACAGTTTTTAAAATAACTTTTAACTTTTAGTGTTTCTAAATAAATATCTCTAAATATTACGTAATAAATATTTTATATAGGAGTAAATGATAAAAAAATATACATGAAATCTAATAATATTTCATATTTTTTATTTTATTCTTTATATGTCATTATTCAAAATTCTTATTTAAGTTTTTCTCTATTTTAGAGTAAACTATATTTTAAAGTGGAAAAACAAAACATGACAAAAAAAATTAGCTTTAATGGACAAGCTTGTCGATTATCATCTTTTATCTTTTTCTCATGGTGATGAAAACTCTAAAATTTTTTGTCACACATATATTTAAATTTACACTTATTTATCATATGCATTTAACTAACTTACGAAACAGTTGTTTGTATTCTAAGATATAATATTTTTATTTTAAAATAATAAAATTCACTATAGCGTACTTAATTCAATAAAATAAAAAATAGGTTAATCAATTCATTTGATGAGTATTTGCATTAGTTAGCACTGAGTCATTTCAAATGTGCATTATCTATGGACGATGTGATAGGATGTATTATTTGTCTTGCTTTATAATTAACCAAAAACTAAATTTTATCACAGACCCACATTATAGCAATTTGTAATTATATCATCAAGACATGAGTGTATCTGTAACAGGAATAACAATATCGATATATAATTAATATTTAATAATAATGTTTAATATAAAAATTTTGCGGAAGTTTCAAAATACCGTTAAAAAACTTTAAATCATAAAAAATAAAACTGTTTAAAATAAAAGTAAAATATTATATCTGATAGCTCAAAATGAAAAAATACATCATCATCAAGTCATCAATAAAGATACAAAAAGCAGCTAAGTTCTCGATAAATAGTAATTGTTGCGGCCTGAATCGAAACTTGAACTAAATCCTGCAAGATGCTGTCATCCATGATACGGATGACAGCCGATTGAATCGGTCAGCGCTTAATGCCGAGCATAACTTCCTATCCAACTCAAAATATAGAAATAATACGCTACATTTACAAACTAAGAATTAAAGTACGAACTTATAATTAATTAACACCACCGTATACTTTTAACATATTCTTTTTCTGTTCTATACTTTTAAGTCATTAAGATATCATTCTCAATCCTGACATAAGTACATTACTGCCACTTATACAATTCGGTAATCTTAACACTTAAGTAAGTTCATTTAAAATAGTTGTAATAATTTAAAATAGTAAATCAAACTCTTTTTTTTTATTTATATGATACTGGTCGAATGACCTATGAGTGTTTTTGGCCCTTTTCACATAAAAAAACGACATAATTTAATTTATCATACTAAATCCTAGATTTAAATAATTAACATAACCACTTATAAAAATAAAAACTTTACGCAATAACTTAGTAATTTACTATAACCTTAAGGATAAACTTAAATCTCAAAATAAAGTATAATAACAATATTCTTCATATAACTTGCTACCTTATAAACTAATTTGAAGGCTAACATAAACATATTAATAAAGTTCTAACGTGAAAGTTCTTAAATATAATAACATTCCTAATGTAACACATAACTCATAAACATACTAGCACTAATTTATAACATGAATCATACTTAATATCACTAGAATATAATTTTGCACCCAATTTCCTTAACTTGTTCAAAGATTATTAAATTTACATACTAAAAAATACTTTTAGCATACACATACTTAATATAATCTTGATCATATTTTCATTAAACTAACTTCTTAATAAAACATATTTGCATATTTCATACTTTGCATATTATAAAGTAAATATAATGTAAAATTCCACAAAAAGAGTAGGGTAAGAAGTTATACCAATTAATACCAAGGATTAGTACTAAGTATTAGAAAAATAATAAGAAATAAGACCCTCCCAGATAGATAATAATGCTCTAAAGATAATTAATCCAAACTCCCAAAATAATGATGATCTTTTAAGCTCCCAAAATAATTAAATCTAAACTCTAAAAATAATGATACATTAAGTACCCAAAGTAACAACCTAATAATGCTCCATAATGATGATGATTTAAGCTCAATAAAGAGTGTAATAAGCTCCATGTTCTTGATTTTGTTCAACTATTAATAAAGGTATTAATGTAATAAGATTTTAATGAAGTGAAAATATAAGAAAGAATGTTAGAAAGATTTGATGATGGTGGTGTAAGTGATCTCATGGCTAAGAGAGATATTTATAATGGGTTTGGGAAACTTTGTAGTTCATTAAATTGTATGAAAAAGAGTGTTAGGAGTATATAAGAAGGTTAACTTGTGTAAGTGATTTACAGTGTGTAAGTGCATGTGTAAGAGTTGGAGTGTGTAAGTGAATGTGCAAGAGTTTGGAGTGTAGAAGAATGTTAGCTTGTGTATGTGATGAACATCATGAGTTACTATAGAAAGGATTTTGGTTCATCAAATTTTTATTCTAGCATGTACAAGTGCTTATACATTAAAATATTAGATAAATTTGATCATTAAAATATGTAGTTTACTTAGAAAATTTACTTAAACTATACTTAATGTCAATAATAATAATACGACTCATTTTTATGTATAAAATAATTAAATAAAAGTTATAAGGTTGAAATAATAAGTAGTAATGTCAGTTTAAGGAAGAAAGTTAATACGTAACGTTTTACAAATCCGTTAATATAATAATAAAATTATACTTTTCGTACTATAAAATAATAAAATAATATTTTAGTGCTTATAAAAAGATTTTAAACAAAATAATATTTTGAAGTTTAATATTTAAAAGAAATTACAAAATTGGAAAAGGGTTAGGAATTAAAGATGATTTAAAATAGATAATCAAAGGATTAAAAATTTAAATTGAAAATTCGAAATAATTAATCAAAAGATTAAGATTAAGAATTTTAAGTCGTTACATTATCATATTTCTACGTTCCTATTGTCTGTCACATTTTAATCAAAATTGTAAAGTTGTTTTAATCAAATGCAACCAAGAATACAAAACAACTAAAATCAATTAAACATAATTGTAAATGGCCAATTGGATACTTAAACAACAACCCATTTGATTGTCCATATGAACTATAAATGATGAAAAAGGTAATGAAAATTTAGCATAATTTAGATGAAATTTTTTTTTAATCTCGACATGTTTAATGGTCATACTTGTTCAACATAATTATTTCATTTTCTTCATAATAATTAATTCAATACCATAAAAATGACGTATTATATTTCATGAAAATATACTATTCCATAAAAGAATTATCATTATTTAAAACATGATTATCCGTGAACATAAATAAAAATTTCGTCATCCCCTTTTCTTATTTCTCTATCCTCCACATCAACTAAATAAACAAATGAAAAACATTCTCATAATAGCAAACAATACAATTAAATCCCACCATCTTTTCTCACTTACCCTAGTTGAAAAAACTATTTTTTTTGTCTAAATAAAATAATAAATATTACATAAAATGGATCTCTATTTGTAGAGAAAAATATTTCTAGATTTTTGGTAAACTTCTTTTTTTGAAAATAATTTGTGAATTTTGTAAAATAATTAAAAGAATATATATGATGAAAAGAAAAAAATGTCAAATCAATATATGACATGTGGATCTTTTTCTAACTTATTTGTTTAATTAAATGTTATTGTAAGCAACATTTTGGTGAAAATTTTACCATCCAAACAAAAAAATATCAGTATTAAGAGTTTTAAAAAAAATATTAAATTATAATGAACAAATTTTTCTTCCCATAAAAAATGCTCTTATGACCGTTTAATAACAACAACCCAATTGTCTTGAATTAGTTTTAGAACCATCCTTACTATGTTAGGAGTTAGGACGGTCATAGAAAATATTAGTCAACATTGACTAAGACGTAAAAGTTGACCGTTCAAAGGGCCGGCAACAATTGACCAGTAACAGCTATTTGGTGCAATGCTCTAAAGTTCACTATTCATTTCCCACATTCCTACATTCTTCCTAACACCAACATGTGCAACATTTATTATGTACTCCTTTTATGCATTCATTTCAATTACCAACTTTTATATCCAAACATAGTAATTGGGGCAAAATTTGTGAGAAACATTTAAGAGGATTAAAAAGTTTAAACGCTTAATAAAAAGGTTACGTTTATTACTAATATAACTACTAAGATTGTTAGGTGCGGTTTTGCATCGATGAGGTAGACTCCAAGCTTGAGGTGGGTGAGCCTCCGATAGTCAAATTATACACACTACTTTTGTTCCATGGAGTTTGCAAAAAAAATAAATTTATACTATTATGAGAAATAAAGAGGGATTGTGGAGTTAATAGAGCAAATTAAAACAATATTGTTACAAACTTTATTAGATGATAAGTATACTGAGAGTTGAGAAGATAGAGATAGAAAGTATCTATTTCATTGAAATTGCTACATTTAACCATTAAAATTATAATGATAATCTATATCTTGCTAGTTGCTAGCTTCATTCACATAAATGTATATGGAGTATAGTATAACAAGTTAACAACTAACAAGTAATAATAATTAAAGTAAATTGAAGAAATTGGTCCTATGGGCCATAAATCAAATTGGACAGTTAGTGACCAAGCTGAAATGCTATACTCGATCTTGTGGAGGGTTTGCTTGTGAATAGATTTTAAAAATTCTCGTTTAAGGTGGTTTTACCGAGCTTGAGTAATCCAAACATGATGAAGAAAAGATTCTCACTTATAAGCTTAAAGAAGGTTTACTAATAAAACTTAGGAATACTTCTTAAATTTATAAACTACTACACTACTCTCTTCGTTCTTTAATGTTCTTTCCATTTGGAATATTCCACTTTAAGGAGAGAAAAATTTAATTAATGTTTTTAACACATATTTAGAAGATAAAATATATTCATGTGAGATCTCCTTTAATTCGTCTTAATGTATATTTTTTATTATGTGTATTTAGAGATATTGAGGTTTAAAATTTGCATTGAAAACTGCGCAAAAAGTAAATGGAAAGAACAAAAAGAAACGGAGGAAGTACTTTATTCTTTTTTTTCGATATGGAACAACTCATATGTGGACAAGAATGGTTTTGGACAGCAGTATGAGTCGTAACTTATACATTGGATCATTACCAAAATCAAAGGTTGAGGATGATAGAGTGTATAATACATAATGGCGATACAACCTTTATGTCATGTTTGGGAACAATAATTTCATTTGGAAAGCTGAAATTGACTCAAATTTATTGTTTGGCAATCAAAAAAGTAGTTAAAGTTAAAAGTTTGAGAATGATTACCCAAACTTTGTCCTTTTCAAATTTCTTCATTATGATTTCATAATTTGAAATGACATACTTGTTCCTAAACACTACATTAAGCTTTTTGATTATAAACCATATAATTTGTTACATAATCTACAAGTATTAAGATTTAGTAGTCATAACCATAGTTTGCTTATTTCTTTTAATCTAATTAAAAAGCCGAAAACAATTTATGAGCAATTGTTGTAATTTGCAACAATTATGACCTAAGGGGTACAAGTGCAAGAATAACGATCTATTTCTTCAATGCGTAAAATGACGCTCATCTAAACGAGGTTTAAAAGGGTCTGAATGCAAGCTAACTTTTTTGAAAATCATATATTGTTTTCACCTGACGCTTGATGAGAAAGGAACGGCGAAATAAAATTTGATTAACTAAAATCATCCTCCAGGGATACAAAATACAAGGTATATACTTCTACTGTGTACGTATATACTAAACTAACAACCCCAAAGAACCAAAGTTGGAACATCAAATTGGCTGGATGTATTCTGATAATATTCTTATGGAAACATAGTTTAAGCAGCAAGTCTTACCAGTGAGTCCTTTAAGTCCTCCTCTCGAATCTCTTCCTTTTTCGACTATAAAACATCGAGCAACAAGACTATGGTCATTAGAGAACGGCAGATCAATAATGGATGTACAGATTATAGATACATGAAAATCCTAACGATTGCGACACACAAAATAGTTCTCATCAAGTTTCATGTATGATGTATTAATTTTAGGTTTTTCTGTTACCTGAACTACAAAAAGTGCTGATAATTTTCCATGGCACGTCGTGAGATTGACATCTTCTACAGGTAAATCCAGATAATCTAGAGCCTGAAGCAATTTTGTGAACACACCGTGTCTTTGTTGGCATACAATTCTCAGCAAGAAATTGCCGGTACTGAGCTTGTTCGTTTGTACAAGAACCTAATCAGTACAAATAACCAACATGGCATATCGTTACAACCAAACAATTTCCTTGTTAATGAAAATATAACAAGATACGCACAGTTATAAGAACATTATTTTCCTGTCCGAACTATACCTCTAGTTTTGGTCCTTCTGCAAGAGAGGTGTTAGCTTGGTTCGGCTCCCTGACCTTTTTATCCAAACCGGAAACTTTTAGTGTCGAAGTGTTCTTCCTGTAAGAGTCTTCAACGCTCGAACTTTTAAGCTCACCTTTTAGTTCCTTGATCTCATTATTTAGCTCTACTATATAATCAATTGCATCTGCTAGTGTTGCAGCTTTGTGCATCTGAGCTAACAAGAAAACTTATCACTTATCGACAGCATACATCATTTATCATTCATCAGTCAGAGACGTATAGTTCTTTGGTTTTGAATTATAATGGATTAGGTTGCGTAAAACCGACCCCTAAACCCCACTTAGGTGGGAACCACTTAAGGGCATTGAATTAATTTAACTAAAGAACATATGATCATAATTCGTAAAGCAACTGTAATTACCTTGGTGATCTTTGGGACCAGAGCGCGAAGAGCAAGAATTCCATCGTTAATCCTCTGTCTCCTATTCCTTTCTGTTATAAGATTCTTTGATTTGCACTGTCCTTTTTCAGGCTTACGTCTATTGTCTATTCTGTCCACAGGGATGATAGAATTTTCGTGATTGGCAGTGAGCAGCTTTAAGGATTTTTGATGAGCCGCGGAACAAGGGTTGGAATCAGGAGAAGGGCGCTCATCTAAAGGAAATGAACCAGTAGAGGATCCATCTAAGTTTGTCTCACTGCTGTGAAGGGCTAATGGGATCAAAGGTTGAGGCCAAGTTGGAATGTTCGCTTGATTTAGGGATGATATGCAACTAATGCTCTTATCGACGTATGAGTTGATGGATTGCCCATCAAATGTTAGAGTAGAGGTGGACATAGTTTCCAGTTCTGACTTGATGTTGAACAGAGCTTCCACATATTCTATTATGCTTTCATTTCGTTCTAGCTAACAAATCATACAACAAATCATAAAATGCAGAATGAGTATACATCTAGCATTTAGTTCTATCTTATTATCTCTGAAACATTGAAAATCTAATGGGGTGGGGGACTTTTTCTTACAAGCTTTGATGAGTACAGCTCTACTAGACCACCAAACACAGGTATTAGAACATGGGTTCCACAGGATTCCTGGAGAAAGAAAATGTTGGAATCAAGTCTGGAAATAACTATTACTAAGAAAGAGCAACATCTTTGCAACTAAATGAAACACCTTTCCAGTATGGCATTATTATTTGAACTTGAAAACTCATATAAGATATCGGTTTTTGTCCAAGTGTCAGACTCGGTTAATTTAAGGAGAAAAATCCATAATTTTCGGTCCAAAATGAAGTGTCCAATTGTCCTACACAAGTTCGAATGTCGAGAATAACATAGAATAGAACAACTTCATGAATCTTGGGACTCCAACTTTTACACAAGTAATCACATAGGCATCAATTAGCATCATATACTGCCTAATTAGATAAAGATAAGTGTAATAGGGAGACATACTAAGCAATAGCATAGCCTTAAACCAGAGAAGACCATACTAAACATACCGTGTTGTTTTGTCCAAAATGAAGTATCCTCAGTCTACACCCACGTCGGAGTCTCAAGAACCGAACATGGGTATTTTAGGTGACGTCGAAAGACGTCGTAACACAGTCTAGATACATATATGACCTATTACTATCCTCCATTTTGAATTGTTACACTTCTTTCAAAAAGCCCCGGATAAAAGGAGAACGTGTAACAACTAAACAAATGGAGAATAATGTTTTATTTCACAAAAATCAACATTCATTTACTTAGTAATAAAGCAAAGCATATCATCAAACATACAAAGATCAACTGTTAATTCATAAGAAATCAATCAGTCCACAACATAAGCCTATTAGCACCAGCAACAATTGAGCTAAAACAACATGAGACGCAGCAACGGAATAAAAGAACAAAAGAATGAATAAAAACCTTTGAATCAGCCGAAAGCCAATGGGGTTGACAGGAAATCACAACTTCTCCATGAAGCCTGCAATTCATTTGCCTCAAATAATTGAATCTATTCAACCTCAATCAACTCATTCACAAATTCATTCAAAAAATAAGCGAATTGTAGAGCATATAAAGGATATATTACCCAGAAAAAACCGACAAAAATGGAGGAAATTTAGCAAGAGCTTCACAAGACTTAGTATTAGCTAAATGAACAAAAGAATCATCCCTACAAACTTGGTTTGAACTACCGGCCTTCTGTTTCTTCACCTTCTTCAACCCATTTTCCTGCTTCTTACTACCATTACAGCAGCAACCCATCCATTCAATAAACCTACCAAAAACAAAAACACGCATCAATCAAAATTTACTAATTCAATCAAAAGCACACCCATCAAACAAAATCTTTAGATTAGCAAACTTATTACAAAAATTTAGTAAAATAATAGAAAGGGTAACCTAGAAGGATCATCACCAAGCTTCCAAACAACAAAATAATCCCAATTATCAGACTCTAAAACTAAGGGTCTTAAACTATGTAATGCTCTTTCTAACTGACTCATTTCATCAAACATTTGGTATTCACTAATAAAATCTTCTTCTGCAATGAAAATTTTACTTTCACCCAAATTGTAATTTTGAAAACCCAGTTTTATAGTAATGATAAAAATCAGTACAAAATCATTATTGAGTCAGATACATCTGGCAATTTGACTACGTTAGAAAGAGAGATTTAACGGCCAAAAGAAAGGTTCAAAAAAGCGGGAAAGCTACCTGTAACGATCTAGAAAGAGAAAGAGAGAAAGATTCCTAAAGCATTTGAAGATCAAAGATTTTTTGTTTTCATGTGATTCAATGAAAACAAACTCTGTCGACGATGATCATAGCATGCGGAGTATTGGTGAAGTTCATTGTTGTGAAAAATGAAAATGGTGCATTTATGGACCACTTTGATAATAGTACAACATGAAAGAGGATCCAGAAGCATTTTGATTTTTGTAGGGGTTTTTCTATTATTGGATAAACTTTCTATTTTGAGATAATTTAATTATAGTGAGTGATGATGGGATAACAACTTCAATACACTTCATCTATTTTGAAAGATTTGCTATATTAGACATAATGATATTATTATTTATATATCGCGATAAATGTGTAAGAATAAATATAGTCGAGTGGAATTTTATTTGAATCATTTAATTGCTCTAATTTTTATAATTTTTAGTTAAAAATAGTTTAAGATATAAATAATGTAACTTACATATTATATTGCGTAAACGTAATATGTAACATGTATATTGGAAAGGAGGAAATACTACCTTTTATCTTAATCAAAACTTTTGTATCAAGAGCGCATTGTAACTCTTGCTTTCTTATAAAAAATCCAACTAACCTAAAATCTATAAATTAGACTTGGTCATCATTTAAATAAAATTCGCTAAGGCTATATATGGGTCCTTAGATACAATATTATAGATTTATAATTTTCAATACTCAAAGTATAATTGCAAAAGTAAGTAATTAAGTTATAGGAAATTTTAATCAATCCAACATGCTTATTTTAATGAATATTTAGAAGAACAAAATAAAAAATAGGTCAAACCGAGCGGAGCGCCTTGATAGGACACAACCGGCCTATTTGAGTCCGTTTTATTTTTTATTTGAGCCCAACTTAATCCGACTCTTTTTTATTTGAGCTCAACTCAACTTTTATCTGACCCATTACACGGTTCTAATCATGAGCCTCCTAAACCTTCTACCATTGATTAGGAACTTGTTCTTACTTCCTTTCAAGTTACAATAAGTCTTGTTTGAGACCGTCTCATTATAGAATGGATCCAAATAAAAATATAATTAATTGAGTTAAACTTAAACAACAAATAACTAAACCGAAACTGCTTTTTTCATTAATTTGTAATAAAATAAAAATTAAATTAGCTCATATTAAGTCGTCTCATGATAAGCGGTCTTAATTAAGAATTTCTCTTTTAAGTTTTTCTTGTTAGAACAACCTAATTTATTCAGCTCAATATTCAAAGTGATCCGGCCCAATAAATATATACATTATTGCTCATGAAACTGAAACTCTTGTGTTGATTCTACCCTGCATCTTTGTTTACGTATTCCACCATTATACCCCCTAATTTATACCTCAGTTTCATTATATTTATTATAATCGATAATGACATTTTCACATACAACATATCACTATCAATTATAAATATTTTTATTTCAAAACGAAGATGAATAATATAATATATCAGTTGCAGGATGTATCGTATATTTTGAAGGGTAAAAGAAAATACTCCCTCTGTTCCATTGAATTTGCATCATTTTCCATTTTGGTCCGTCCCACTTAATTTGCAACATTTTTATTTTTGGATAATGGTCCATCACTTTTTTTTATTCTAGTCCATACATTTTAACACTCTTTTAATTTCATGCACATACTCTTTTCATTTATTACTATTTTTTTTAAAAAAAATCCATCTTTCTCTTTTGAATGAGCAAAAAATAGTACCATGACAATTGACATCAAGCTGATTATTGGTAAAGAGTACTGGGGTACTCCTAGTGGTGTTGATATTTAACTGACTTTCTTTGTTAAAGAGTATTGTACGTTTATTTCTCTGATTCGCATGCATATATGGTTAATTGTTATTGCTAATTTTCTGTTTAATGCAATAAATAGAAATTTGATTAGTAGATAAAGATATACTATCTATATTAGTATTCATCCAAGCAAAACATTTATGAGAATAAATTTGATATAGACTTGTGCATAATAACTTTATTGTACATCACTCCTTAATTGTCGCTTATTAGCCTACATCTTTCATCCATTACATTAGTAAATTAAGTCTAGTATAAACTTAGTCCACACTAATATTTTTGTGGACCAACATTTACATTCTTTTCTTTCATTCCACGTTACTTTTCCACTCCACTTTTTTACTCTTATACTTCACTCCACTCCATTACACTCTACTCTATTCTACTCTTAAACTCTTACACTCTATTCTACTCTTAAAAAATTTTTAAAATTTTAAAAAATAAATATTTAAAATATTTAAAATTAAATATTAAAAGTTAAAAATTCAAATTAAAATTTTAAAAACTAAAAATTAAAAAATTAAAAAAATAAAAAAAATTTAAAATTTTAAAAATTAAAATTAACAAACGAAAATTAAAATTAAAAAAATAAAATTTAAATTATTTTTTTCAAAAAGTTTTTTTTCAATTATTTTAAAGTATGTAGTAAAAAGTAAAGAGAGTGAAGAAAGTAAGAATAGAAGTGTTAAGACTTGGTTCATAATATTTTAGTGTGCACTAAGTCCACATAAAAATTTCTCTACATTAGTAACCCACAATTTCTAACCCATAATCCTAAAATTTAAGATCGGTCGCACCCTATTTTAACATTTACTAAATTCATACAAGAACGTGTCTACTTTTACTAAAATTCTACTTGTGTTATTGTTCAAATATATAACCTTCTATTTTTTTCAATCTTTGTATCTTGGGTCATTCTTGTTAGAGCGAGAAGCCGAGAACTCTAAAAAGTTGTGCGTAATTCATTCTTGTTACTGGTAATTCATTCTAGCAGAACCAGAGAGAAATTTGATAAATATTTTTACACATATTTAGAAGATAAAATATATCTATATGAGATGTCGTTAGATTCGTCTAAATTTATACTTTTTTTATAAAGAATTTTTTATCATGTGTATTTAGAGATATTGAGGTTTAAAATTTACCTTGAAAACTGTGCAAAAAGTAAACGAGAAGAACAAAAAAGAACGGAGGGAGTACTAGCTAGTATCAACTTGAGATAGTCTAAGTAAATAACCGCTCTTTATAATATTGACAAATCACTCTTATGCAGAAGGATGTAATAGAGCGGGGATTTTAGGATTTCAATTTATTTTTTTTGTTTTGTTTATTTTATTGGTATTTGTTTTGTCCTTTTGTCATCATCATCATCACCATCATCATCATCGTACCCAATATCCCGCACAAAGGCGGAGTTTGGGTGAGGGGAGGTGACGAACAATTCATACACGTACTTCTTTAAAGGGAGGACTAGAGGAAAGTGGTCTATTTTACCTCCAAAAAGAAAGAGCCCCGCATAAAAGAAAATGAGTGACGACTGAAAATGTTTTGTCCTTGATATTTACAAATTACGGTGATTGATTAGAAATTTCTGGTATAAGCTTAATTTGAGATATGTTATCCAGTCTGAAATATTCACTATCTAATATTTAAATTGGATAGTTTATTCGATTTTTAAAATTGGATATTTTGGATATTGAAATTGGATTCAGATCGTGATTTCAGTGAAACTGAAAATCCAAGTTTTCATTTTTTTTTTAATTATTTTATTTTTTATTTATAGAAAAACTCTATTTATGCTTTAAATCTTCTAAGTTTTACTAATTTTTAACTGCAATTAAGTGACATAGCTTATCAATTATTGATTAATTTAGACTTTACCCAATCATATTGCCAAAATGACTTGGTTTTCAAAATATAAAATGTAAATTTGATTAAAGAAAGAAAGAGAAGTGGGCTTAAATGTCTGGTGTACAAAAGCGCAAAATTTTTTTTTAAAAAAAAGAATGTTTGAAAAAAATTGATACCCGACATCTGATTCGTAATAAACTGGATATTAGAATTTCGAATGCTCAATTTGGTCGAATCGGAACCGAATTAGGATTTTAAATATCTGAAATTTCGAAGTCAAAATCTAAATCGATTATATATTCGATTTTGAACACTCCTAATATTGACATTTAATTGAGATTAGAGAGTATTAAATTTGTAGTATTTTAAAATAAAATTAAATAATACTTTGATTCATCTTATCATAATTATTTTGTAATATTTGAACATTTATTGCAATTCTCAAATTCTAAACCACGTAAAATAAATATTTTGGGTCATTTTGTCAACAATTTGAGAATCACTTATGCTGTTCAAAATGTTATAAATGTAAAATCTTTATCAATTATTCAAAGAAATCACAACTATGATTACTCCTATACTATGTGAATGTTTCTTTCAAAAAAAATCCTAAGTTAATGAAGATGTAAAAAATCAAATTATGATCTTGATAAAATTCTTTATATTTATTTTTCTTTTTTCTTAGGTAAATCTGTGGCATATTATAAATCGAGCTCAATCGAGATTAAAAGGCCTTGGGAAAAAGGGTTCATACAAATTTTTTCGTTAGCAGCCCCGGAATCCCACCTAGCCACTAAATGAGCTAAAATATTACCATTGCGGCTAACAAAACTACAACCAAAATCCAAAAAACTAGTACAAAGATAGAAGATATCGTCATAGATCAAATGGATAGGAGAGAAGCCTTCCACTCGATTCACAATAACTCTTACGACTGTCAGTGAATCACCTTCAAGCTGGATATAACGGTCTAAAACATACTCATTCTTTATTTTCCTTTTTCCATCAAATCTATTTATTAGGAATTATAAAGGTCTTTCTAACACAAAATACTCATTTTTTAATTCTCGTGCAAAGTCCTAATATAGCATCTAAAACATAACATAGGAGTATTAAAATGACTTATATGATTCTAATTAATCAGTACTTAGTAATTTGTTACATAACATATAATTTGTTGAAAATTTAAAAAAGAGAAATCTCCTTAGCTTTAAACATTATAATTTTCCTAAAAAAAAATTTATAATTTATCTTAATTTGAATTCTTTAAAAGAATGCATTTATGTTTTGACCCATTGCTCGTTTCAAGATTTTTTGTAAAAAAGGTTGAAATATTAATTGAATAGGTGTCCCTTTGATCCAATGCTTTTCCTTTTTCAGTGGGCACATTTCCAGCACCGTACCTAAAAAGTAAATTGTACACATATTGGTACTACCTACTACTAACATAACACTAAGTTTTAATGGTAGTGCATCATCATTTACAATAAATAAAGGAAATTCTATATCAATATTAATGGTAGTGAGTTGTGTTTTAAAAATGTTTTATCAATAATTTTAGATATTAAAGATAAAAATTTCCTACTTACAATTGTATGACAATTTAGAGATTATGGAATTGTGGAATAGAATTTTTTGTTTTAAGGAAGCCATGTATATTGGTAATCTATATTTGATCTTAATATCTTCTCTAGAAGATTTACAAGCTAAATTAGAAGATAATTATTTAATACTCCCTCCTATTCAGCTGAACTGTCCCATTTGACTTTTCACACTTGCCGAGGCAACATTTTAACTCTTAATATCTCAAATTATGCTTAATTAAAAATTATAAAAAGTTGATATTAATAATCCTTGTATTGAGACGAATCAAACAAGATCCCATATGACTATGTTTTAACTTATAGATTAAGAGTAAAATACAAATTAAGAGTGATAAGTGAATAGTGCCAAAAAAAAAATGGGACAATTCAGCTGAATAGGAGGTAGTAGTATTTAATTTCTAATCATAATTTCGCAATATAAAACGTAAAATAAAAAACTTATTAGGATGACAATATATATATATATGGATTATTTAAACCCAAATTGAAATACTTGGAATTTAATTAGCATCCAAACTTAAATCAATCAATTAAACACTATGTTAAAACTTAATTTGATAACACAAAAGTTTTGTCATAGTAAAATATACCTTACTTCGTACACATTTTCATACCCTCCAAACTTAATTTAATTAGCACCATAAATAATATAATCATTAAATTAAAAAATATAAGAAAGAAAAAAGAAAAAAAATTAAAAGTTATTTTATGAAGGAGATCTTCAACAATATATATTCCTAGTTAAATGGTAATTAATTTATTTAAATAAATTTTAATAATCAAATCTAAGGAAAATCTCTAGGATCCCCCATTCCATGATGATGACGATGATTTTCCATACCTCCTCTTCCCATACTATCAACTCTAAAATCACCATTATTATTATTATTAGCAATTTTGTTATTAGGAAACATTGTCCGGGTCTTTGGTTGAAACCCTAGCATGATATCACCTTCTTTGGACCTATACCCGAATTCCATATCCGGGTTTTTTGGACGCCCACCCGGCCCACTTCCACCACCCCCTCCACCCTGTTGCTTGTAAGGATTTCCGCCTTTTTGGCTATTGATTTGGTGGTGGTTCATCATGTGGCTATGGTTATACCCACCATTCATGTTCGGGTTATGATTCGGGTTCGGGTTATAGTTGGGGTTCTGGTTGTAGTTTGGGTTATTGTTATATTCATTTTTCCCATGGCTCTTATTTTTATGAGCCTTTGGATGATTTGATTTGTGGGATTTATTAGACTTTTTACCACAAAATCGGCCTACGGCACATGCAATAGCTGAGATTACTAGAATTACCGCAAGGACAATAAAAACCATACCAAATGACCCACTTGAATGATCCGACCCGTTTGCGTTCGGATCATCACTTGCGGATGTGGTAGTGGAAGTAGTAGTTGGGTAAATTCCGGGCTGCTGAGGCGGCCCGGGATTTGGAAGAGTTTGAAATGAAGCAGACATTTTCAACGAACTAACAATTCTTTTTTTCAAGTTATGAAGGTTAATTGAGATAAGGAGGGTTTATAAGGGAAGAAAATGAAGAGTAAAGAGAAATGGGAAATTGTAAATGTGTTAAAAGGAAGAAGCTAGCTAGCTATTAGCATTTGTTCTTCCTTACAAGTTATGGTTTATAAGTAGTAAAATGTGGGTAAAATATATTTTTTTTGAATTCAAAAAAGTGCTTTAATCTCTTTTTAATAGAAAAAAATATAAAATCATTTCACTTTGAGATAGATTTATATTACAATAAGTGCATTTTATTTTCTGGTTGATCACTTTAAAATTATACATGATCACTATAATAATAGACTAAATATACATGGGCCAAATCAATTAAAATAGTATTAAGTTGTCAACATGAAATCGTAGAAAATTTGTGAAAAACATATTCTACAAATAAATGAATGTGAAGTTAGCTTATTTATAAGTAAAAGATTATTCCTTAATGTTTCTTTAATAAATTTCTGCTGTTTTTCTTTTGGTATGAAGAGAAAGTAATATTTTTAAGTTTTCACATTCTCTCACTATGCCCCTCAAGAGAAAAAGTGGTGTTTTAATTTATGGAGGATTGATGATTAGCCTTTTGCTTTTTTGAATAAGTGCTCTGTTTTTATGGTGCGCTAATATTAATCATTTAAGTTTATTTTATATATTATGGTTAATAAGTAAAATAAAATATAGTCAAATGAGATTTTGTTTGAATCGTCTAAAATAAAATATAGTCAAGTGAGATTTTGTTTGAATCGTCTAATCACAAGTATTTATAATATTAACTTTTTATGATTTTTAAATTTGTATAATTCAATATATAAATGATCAAAATAACACATTGGATTGCGTAAAAAATTAAATATAGCAAGTATAATGAGATGAAGGAAATATATATAATGTAATTGGTGAGAAATAATTAATATAAATAAGCAAAATATTTTTATGATTTCGGGGTAGAGGCTACATAGCAGAGGAAAATGAGGAATTGATTTTCCTAATAATCATCGTACAATACAACTTTTATAATAAGCATAAGGATGAAAAAGAAGTTTTCAACAACTAAATAAATCAGTCATGATTTTCAAATAGGTAGAATTAGATTTAATAATTCAAGTTTACTATTTCTTTAATTTAAATGAAAATTTAGCTGCACGATGTAGTTTTTTTTTACCTAAACCACAATATTATTAATGACATATGATTTGGTCCTTTTAAATTTTTACCATTTAACTATTTTATGCGACAATTTTTTGATTAAATGGGAAAAATCGGAAAACTAGTCCAAGATGTAGAAGAAATTGACTGAACCGAACCACAAATCCACAATAATATATACCAACTCAGATCTATATTCCTACTCATTTGACTAAAAATAGGGGAAATTATATGGGGATTATTGTTATTTGTAAAATTATTAAATTAAAATTAATTTGATAATTAATATTAGATCATGAAAATTGACAATATTCTTTTAAGAGATTTGCTTTTGCCTACCAAAAGGGAACACTTAACACGCCGAACTATTATCAATAGTAATCTTTATTCTTTGCTTTTTCTTGTGAATGATTTGACAGAATGCCAATTCACCTTTTTGGTTCATTTTTTGTGTATTAAGATGATTACTTGATTAGCAGGGTTTTTATGGGTTAATCATTAATTATTTTTATTATTATCATAATATGCTTCAACAATTAGAAAAGAATCCAACCAATTCTCTGTTGTCAAGGCACATTGAGATATGTATTGTTTGTTTAAGATTTAGGAATTAGGACAAAGCATTTTCTTGCACACTTTCTTAAATAATAGTAGTTAATTTGTTTCGTTGAATTTGCAGTATAATATTCAAAAATTCTTATTTTTATTTGCGTAACGTTGTCAATGTAAAGGGACTGAAAAGTACTCTCTGTGTTTTCTAATATTCTTCCCGTTTAAAATATTCTACTTTGAAGAGAAAAATTTAATTAAGATTTTTAAAACCTATATAGATGATAAAATATATCAATGTGAGATCTCGTTAGATTCGTCTTAATGTATACTTGTTTATTATATTTTTTACAATTCTTAGGATGCGTATTTAGAGATATTAAGGCTCAAAATTTACTTTAAAAACCATGCAAAAGGTTTACGTACGGGAAGAACATTAGGAAACGGAAGGAGTACTATATAAGTTTATCATGCAAGATTGTTAGAATTAGAATCCAACTTAGGATCAATAATAAGATAGAATCGAAATCGGTGGAGTCAAATCGTAAAAACTTAAAATTCTATAAATATGTTTTAAAGTGCTATAATAGCCTCTTATTATCGATATGATCATAGCAAGTACATTATATTTTCCTCTTAAATATTTATACGTGGCACAAAATAAAGGGATTTAAACCTTTAATAGAAAAAATTGGGCAAGAAGTACTACCCAAAACGCTTAAAGTAATGTAAAAGCAGGGTAACACATCTAGTACAGTTTTGATGTTTGCTAGAGTGTGCATATTAAAAGACAAAAGGTTAAGTTTTTGATGTAAAGGTGAGTTTTCAATATGGTTGCAAGTTCTACTTGATGCAAATGAATGTCATATATAAGGCATGTTTAGTGCAAGATAGTTACTCTAATACTTATTAGCTAATTCTTTCATTCTTGGGAGAATCCTAATATTTCTGGGTGAAATTTAGTGAAATGAAAAAATTAGATTGGAGAATAAGACAAAAACAAGTGAATAATAAAAATGAGTGGTCTCTGAGGAAAATCTATATTGTCAAAAACAAACTGACCCCTTGGATTCAGAAAGGACAATATGAGATAGCAACAGTTTATAAGGTGTTTTCACAACATTCCCTTCATGTCCCCTAGACCAAGTTTCTATGGAATAGAGCTTCAATCCCAAAGCAACGCTTTATCCTCTGGCTTACTTGTGAACATAAGCTTAAGACAAGAGATATTTTGTTCTGTATGGGTTTCATTCAGGATGATAGATGCCCAATGTGCTGGTCAGCAGCTGATATTTTGGAGCATATCTTTTTCTAGTGCGAGTTTAGTGCTAAGTGTCTTGCTAGTCTCTTTGAATGGTTAGATATCAAATTCTTTACCAATTTAGACAGGCTCGCCAGAAGCGATGGAAAATGTCAAGAATGCGAAGGATTGTGATCATGACTAGTCTTTGTTGTTTATGCTACCACATATGGAGAGCAAGGAATGAAGCAGTCTGGCTTTTCAAGTTGAGCACCCCTGATGTTGTGTTACACAGACTTAGACAAGAGGTGAAATGTCGAATATCTGCGTTATATCCAGTTCTTTGAAAACTGGTTTAAGCTTTTGTTCTTGTAGTTCTGCATCTTGTGTAGTTTTTATTTTATATTTTTGAAAGGTGTCTCCCCCCTTCTTTGTACACGAAGAGTGAGCTAGAGCAACCCGTCCTAGGTGGTGGACTATTTCTTCATACTAATGCAATTCATGGAAGGGTGGTAGTTTGCTTGTTTCAGTTGTATTTTGTCTTTATTTGGTGCAATGGATATATTCGTTTTCCAAAAAAATAAAATAAAAATGAGTGGTTGAAATTGAGAGAGATAATAAATTTGTAAACAAGATTAAAAGAAAGAGAGTGTAACCATTAGCAAAAAAGGAAAGAGAAACTAATATGCAAAGTGCAAATTGAAAGGGATAGAGTATCTAAGTACTTATAACTAGCTTTAATTGTGGATAATTGAGCCTTTAAGATATATGCTACATATTTTATCATGTCTTAACAAGTAAACGTAACATATCATATTTATATCTAATGCTAATTATTTCATTTAAAGGTAAAAGTACAAGATATTTAAACTTATGCAAATATACAATACCTGGTACGTACATGTCAAAAACCAATTTAAACTAAACATGGAAGTAAAAGGAGTATCATACTATCAATTTGTAAGAGATAAGTTGTATTATTATTAGTAATAAAAGTACAACTTAGATGATGAAGCATGCAATAGGCTGTATTAAGCATTTAAGCTTGGTCTTTTTGTGATGGTTTAGGTAATGTTTCCTATGTGATCTCATTAAATGATTGTGATTCTGTTACTAACACCAATCTTATCTCTTTTATTATTAGGCCTAAAGTCAGGCTTCTTTATTTGCTAGGCTTGGGAAAATTTATTAGATTTGAAACACACAATTATAATGGTTTCTCCTCTTCCATATGCTTTGCTTGTTTCAATCATCATCTTATACATAGTGAAGAAAAGAATCATTCCATAATTGCAATATTTATGCTATTAACTTTTTACATTATTAACAAAAACAAAAAAAATCTAAAATTTTATACTCCCTCCAATTCACTTTTAATGTTTCATTTGCAACTTTTTACATTATTAACAAAAACAAAAAAAACCTAAAATTTTCATAGTTATTGATATACTCCCTCCAATTCACTTTTAATGTTTCATTTGCTTATGCATTTTATCCAATATACTTATTTAATCTTTAATATCTCTAATTGTACATAATTAAAAATTATGCAAAGTTGATATAAATAATCCTTGCATTGAGACGAATCAAACAAGATCTCACTTGACTATGTTTTAACTTATAGATTAATAATAAAATACAAATTAAGAGTAAGAGATAAATAGTTGTCCAAAAAGTAAATGAGACATTAATAGTGAATTGGAGGGAGTATAAAAAAAATAATTAAAAGGATTTTATCAGATTTGTCTAATACCTAAATTTATAGAATTAATTTCATAATTTTTACTCATGTATTATTAAAGATATAATCATATAAATGATAATAGAATAGTGTTAAAATGCACAAATTTAAATAATGGACGTGTTATTTACGAAAGTTGAAGAAAGGGAGTAATTCTTAGTAAAACAATATTAATAGTAAAAAGGAGAAAATATAATGCGAAACGATAGTACAAACTCATCGTCAACATTGCTTCAGTGACTTGCCGGTGCTCAGAGGTGCTGGTCCACTTTTCATGATTCTCATCGTCAACATTAGTACGTAGTACTACCATATGGTCCTAAGTTTTCAATGAGATGTCATTGATGTTGAGTTTGAAAAATAAAATAAATAAAATTGACCATTTAACTTAATTTACAACTTATGTGCAAATTTTATTTAATCGCAAGCACACGGTGTATGTGAATTCACGGGTCGAACACAAAAAAGTTAGGACAAGAAACTTGCTAATTTCTACTAATTATATTGCTCAGAGAAAAAAAATATGTTTAATTGGTATTTGACTAATAAACTAAAAACGCAATAAGAAATGGGTTTAAACTATATGATGAAGAAATCTAGGGTGTCGAGAATCACCTGAAGTCTTGTACGATCAACTCTCATTAGTACCTATGAAATGTCGGATTAATTACGTGATTAAACATCATCTTGTTAATCTCAAACTCTCGCTCTATTGATTAACTATTAGAGTTAGACCCTACTAATTCAATTCTCACACGCTAGTTTTATTGAACAAATTAATAAGAATTTAACTAAAATTTACCCTAAAGCAAAGTTTATCCTAATCTCACACGCTAGTTCTATTGACTAGTCCGACAAAGCATATTTAATTTAGGGTTGTTTGCACAATTTAATCACTTTAATTCTAATTTCATAGACACTTTAAATCATTAAATCATACTTGACTTTTAGGTTCAAACCCTAACCCTAGAAAATGGATCTACTCACTAATCATGGTGAAAGCAATAAACACAAATACTAGAATGATACTAGACATGGATGAATATGATAATAATAACAAATTCAAGAGAAGCAATAATTGAATAACAAAGAACACAACAATTAATTCAAAGAATAATAAATGAAGAACAAAACTAATTTTTATTAAAGGATGATTAATAATGACAATTAAAGTTCACTATAGGAAGATTTAATACTAATACAAGGAAATTAAAGACAATGAAATTAAATGCTAAAGAAAACTTACAATGCTCAAAGGAAGTTTAATGGTAAACTTAATAAAAAACTAAATTAAATGATGAATTTAAGAGTAAACTATTGAAAAAGGGTAAAATAGAGTCTAAGAGATGGAAGAAGAGAAAAGAGGAAGCCCTAATCAGTTTTTAAGGGCCTATTTATACTAATAAAGACTTAACCCTAAAAGCTAATTCAAAGATTAAAGGGATGAAAATCCCGTGCAGCAAAACAGAGACTCAAAGCCAAGTCGGCTGCACCAAAAAAACATGAAAGTTGAGTCGGTGTTTTGTGCTGGAAAATCGCAGCAATTTCAAATGGTCACCATTTCTTGCTCAATTGTTGGAATTGGACATATAATATACCGTTGGAAAGCTCTTGAAATTTAGTTTCCAATGCCGCAAATCTTGCATTAATACGATATTCCTATCAAAAGTTATGACTAAAAGAGTAGACATATATTAAATTTCACCTCAAAACTTTTGCATTATAAACACTCTTCTACCCTTTTGCTCATTTTCTTTGTAGAACATCTTCAACCGAGCTAAATTCCCCTTATGTCATCATTAAAACCATAAGAATTATGCTTAAAACAATCAAAACCACTCAAAATCAACATGAATAACCAAAATAAGTAATATAGCATAAATCTTCAAAATACGCACGAAATTACTAGCAACGACTATCATTAATGAGTATAAAATCTCCTTTTCACAACCTATCTATACTACAAAAAGTTTGAAAGTAGCATGAGAAAAGAGGTAAAAGGTCATATTAGGTTCCATTTTTTGAAAACAAAAATCATTTAAATTATTTTTGAATTTTATTTTTAAGTACTATTGCAAGCATATTGTTAAAGTATAATATTTTTTGATACCTTAATCATCAATTTAAACTTTCAGTTGAATTGGTTTTTTAACATGGTATCAGAGCTAATGTAATAAAGAGGTCACAAGTTTAAATGTCACAAATTTAAATGTCACTTACTAGTTTTTGTACCTCAATTATCAACTTAAAGTAATATATACTACAGCCTAAAAATAATCTTTGACGTGAATTCAAAATTTTTGTACATAAAATAGCGTTGCTCGTTTTAAACTATCAGTCTATCACCAAACAAATGATACACTTAAAATATTAGTACCATGTTTTTCGATAGGAAATTGTTCAAAGGCACAAAAACTTCTACTTAACCACACAAATTAGACATCACATCTATAGGGCGGAGCAAAAATAAAAGAAATTTATATAGGCTCTGTGCAATATAAAAAATTATAATATTTTTCTAACAACTTTGTATCTCTAGATACTAAATATATATTACATAATTTAATATTAAAACCCTTAATTTTTTAAAATCCTGTACAATACAATATGTTAAACATGCTCAAAACCTCCGCGTGCATGTACAAATGTTTACCTAGAAAGGCAAAACAATGCTAAATGATCCTCATAAAAATAAGAGATAAAGTTTATGTTAATAGATGATCTCTATCTTAATTTTTGAAAATAATTTGACCAACCCCTTATTCATGCACCAATACAAAAGATATTCCTCCCCATATGTTGATACTTGATATAAAGAAGTTCTAACAGCTGCAATTACTTTTTTTTTTATACAAGAGTTTTTCTATTACTTAGAATTTATTTATTTTATACATTGCAATTAATTTGTAAAAAGTTAATTAAATAGAAATACATTCCCTTCGTTTTTTACTTCTCATTTACTTTTTGCATAGTCTCAATATCTTTTTATAAATATAATAAAAAAATATAAAAAATATATAATAAAAGTTATACATTAAGACGAATCTAACGTGATCTCACATAAATATATTTTATCTTCTAAAGATGTCTTAAAAATATTAATTAAATTTCTCTCTCCTTAAGGTGAAATATTTCAAAGGGGAAGAACATAAAAGAACAAGGGGAGTATTTGAATATAAATGTATATTTTTATAATATTAATTTTTATATTTTTTAATTATATATAATTCAATATGTAAATAAATAATAGTATATGAAGTATGTGGAAGCTCGAAGTGAAGTACTACTATATTGGTGGGAACAGATCCCAAGAAACAAAACATTAATCATGCATGATCACTTTATTTTAATTAAAAAAATTGACTATAAATCATACCAATTACCAAACTCAACCTAAATTAACACCCCTTTTTCTATTTGCAAACTAAATTCATCCTAATTTTTTCTAATTCCATCTTTAAATTTGTATTTTAACTCGTCATTAAGGCTTGTAATTTAACAAATATGAAAACACATTCTAATATTTCTTCACTTGTTTGTTTTTTCCTATTCGTCCCATTCTCACTATCTAATGGTAAATTTTTATTGCTTGATGCTTATTTTAATTTGACTCTAAGAAATTCTCTAACTTTATCTCTATGTAAAAATAATGTATATGATAGAATTTTGTATTTACTTTACTATATGTTACTCATTTATTTTAATAGAATTATATTTTCCTTGGATAACTCACATGTGAAATATTAATGATAAGTAATTATTATCTACCACTGATCATGCAAGAATTTTATATTTAATAATATTCACCGTTGAGCTTAGTACATTTTTCAATTTACTTTAATCTATTGATTTTGCTTCATTTTATGAAAATTGTCTTTATCACTTTTCTAATTAATTCTCATCTACGAATTTACTCTCTAATTTAATCGACAAATTAAACAAAAAATCAATTTGAGGTTAAGATTTATTAATTAAAACAAAAATTATCCGGAGAATTCAGTAATAATTCATTAATTACAAGCACTTTTTAGTCCTTTTTAATAAATGATAATTTTTAGGTTATGATCAATCACTTATAGATTATAAGTGATTATATTAATATTGTAAGTGATTATTTTATAGCTATAACTGATTATTTTAAAGTTATGATTAGTCACTTTAAGATTGCAAGTGATTACTTTTTAAGCTATAAGTGATCACTTTAAAGCTATAAACGCACATTAAACAAACTCAATAAAAATAATCTCACCCTAAAACCATTTCGTTTGCAAATTTGTGTATATTTTAATACTTATATACAAAGACTTATGGAACACTTTAGTAGTTGTGGGTTTTGCTTTTACAGTTACAATTGAGATTTAATTTTTCCATCTAGACGATCCATATTTTCACTTCCTTTTCTATTCTATACGAATTTTCTGCCCCAAAAAACTTATAGCTACTGGGAGATCGTTTTTCTAAGAGACACCCCAAAAAAATAAGTCTATATACATTTTATTTTCTCTTTAATTTGTGTTAATCGGAATATTTAGCTCATCACAACAATTTGCAAAAAAACTTGATACACATTTCTTCTGTTTTGCAGCTGCACCAGTTGGAATATGCTATGGAAGAGTAGCAAACAACCTTCCATCACCATCCACCATTGTTTCTCTTCTCCAAGAAAACTCAATTCCAATGGTTAGAATCTTCAAACCAGACCCAGAAGTATTACAATCTTTCTCAGATTCAGAAATTTCCTTAATGATTGGTGTTCCAAATGAAATATTACCTTCATTAGGAACTAATTCTTTTGAATACTCCCTTCAATGGCTTCAAGATAACATCTTAAATTTTATCCCACCAACCCAGATCAAATACTTAGCAGTTGGTAATGAAGTTTTCTTAAAAGATCCATATTATTCCCAATATTTATATCCATCAATTTGTAATCTTAATCAAGCATTAAAAACCCTAGATTTAGATCAAATAATCAAGATTTCATCCCCAATTTCATCCTCTGTTCTTACAAATTCTTTCCCTCCTTCAAATGGGTCTTTTAATCATGATCATTTACAACAAATCATCCCATTATTACAGTTTTTAACAGAAACAAATTCCCCATTAATGGTTAATGTTTACCCTTTTTATAGCTACATAACTAACAAAAAAGATATTGGATTAGATTATGCTCTGTTTAACACCAAAGGTGTGTTATTGGATAATAATGGGTTGTTGTATGATAACTTGTTTGATGCTACATTGGATTCGTTCGTGGCGGCGATGGAGAAGGAAGGTTATAATGGTGTTCGGATGATGGTGGCGGAGACTGGGTGGCCGACCGATGGCGGCGAAGCGGCGAGTTTTGACAATGCAAGGGTGTATAATGGGAATGTTGCTATGAGAGCATTAAGAGATGTTGGTACTCCAAAAAGGCCTAGTGTTGGTGTGGAGGTTTTCTTGTTTGATTTGTTTGATGAGAATGAGAAGTTTGGGGTTGAATATGAAAGGCATTTTGGGGTTTTTCAATTGAATGGTGTTAAGGCTTATGATGTTAGCTTTAGCTTAATGTGATATACTATGTACTTAAATGAATTGGATTATATGTTATATTCATTTGATAATGTATTGAGAATATTTTAGAGTATGAAATCTTCTATTAAAAATACAAAAGTTTTATATTTTTAATTTTTTATAGTAATATTTGAAAGTTTAAATAGTTTAATCTGACAACATTCATTCTTAGTTATATTTGATGAAGAGTTTTACTTTTATTTTTGTAGATATCAATGCTTATTTGATTTAGTTATTCTTGAGATGATTTTAATGTAAGAAGCTAATATTTTAATTTTCCTTTTAATTTGTATTAATTGGATTGTTTGGTTCGTATATGAGGTACGTCTACGACAATTTTGTCTCATTTGAGATTTTGTGTACAACCATTTGTGTATTTGCAAAGGTTAAGGAATCATATTTGTGCGAATTTTTAAAATGGATAAGCCAAATTATTTAAAAAAAAAACACGAAATAAGTCAACAATCAACTTATATCTAAAAATAAGCGTCTAATTCCAAACCCGGGGTTGGTGATGTTAGCAGTTACTAGCTACGAACAACAGCTTAACTTTTTAAAAATGCAAAGAAACTGTTCGCAGTTACAGTTACTAACTGCGAACAGGGCTGTTGATTTTTTTGACCTTGTTTGCAGTTACTAACTATGTGAAGAAGAGACCTGCGGCGGTTATTATGCTCGATGGTGTTTGCAGTTGGTAACTGCGAACAGGGTCAAAAAAGTCAACAACTCTGTTCGCAGTTAGTAATTACGAACAACTTTTTTGCGATTTTAAAAAATTAAGCACCTGTTCGCAGTTAGTAACTGCGAACAGAACCAAACTTCAAGTTTGAAAATTAGACGCTTATTTTTGGATATAAGTTGATTGTTGACTTATTTCGTACTTTTTTTTATATATAATTTAGCTTATCCATTTCAAAAATTCTATTTGTGCAATGTCCTGGCTGCTTGTTGGAGGCCCAAATTGAGTGCTTCGTTAAGCCGGGCCAGAAAGAATAGATCCAATCCTTGAAAATTTGAAAAAAATAAGATTTTTTAATAACTTTAATCAAAAAATAAGCTTCGGCCAAACTTTATTCCCAAAATAAACGTCTTTGGCCCCAAAGCTAGGCTCGGTACGTAATCGCTGTTACTAACAGCGAGTATAAAGAAATGATCAAAAAATTTAGTTAAGAGTAAAGTCGCTGTTACTAACAGCGACATATGGGTTGACTGGTCAAACTTTAATGTCGCCATTACTGACAGCAACCTTATGCGCGCCTAAATACTGAACCAAAGGTGAAATAAGGAAGGAGGAAGAAGACAACTGTATTTAGGCACGTATAAGGTCGCTGTTACTAACAGCGACTTTATAGTTGACCAGTACCCTTGACTAAATTTTTAACCATTTCTTTATACTTGCTGTTAGTAACAGCGATTACGTACCGAGCCTAGCTTTGGGGCCAAAGACGCTTATTTTGGAAATAAAGTTTGACCGAAGCTTATTTTTTTATTAAAGTTATTAAAAAATCTTATTTTTTTCAAATTTTCCCAATCCTTTGCGCACGCATTTTCAAAAAGTTTGCCCTGGGTCCATTGTTGTTTGGGTTTTGGCTCTATCAGTATTTTTACAAATTTTTGTGAGAGACCCTCTCTGATTGAGTCAACTCATAAAGAAAATGAGAGTAAGAGTACCATTAAGCTTTAATAGACTGGGTCTGAGAGACGTCTTTTACTAAGAGACCTAAGACTAGGGATGACAACGGGTCGGATCTAGACCGGGTCCAGGTGGACCCAAATCCAGATCCGTTTTCAAGAACAGGATCCAGATTCGGATCCGGGTCCAGTTTTAATTTTTTTTTAATGTGTTTAGATTGCAATAAAGCGATATTTATAGACTAATGTTAATAATATATATAATTTCACAATAAATCACCCAAAAAAACATTATACAACTTAAAATTGTCTTTAAAATATCAAACAAACACATTCAAAATAATTTTTTTTCTCTTAGTCCTCTGCTGATCTTATCACTATTGCAAGAATAAAAGGGTGTCAAACCTAATGTTGTCACCTATAAATCCTTGTATAACCAACCCTTAATTGGAAGAATTATGAGTGAAAACATTAGGCCAAATGCCCTTGAATCTTCACTATTGAAGTGGAGAGCACACAAATTGTTGTTTATCCTAAAAAAACCAATTAGGCATAGAATTATAGATGAAGATTATAGGTTGGCAATGTTATCCAACAATTGTAGAACATGGTGTCAAAAGGAGAGATAGCTGAATCGTAACTACAGTGTGAATATGTGGACTAGATAATTCTTTGATTCTTATTTTAAGAAAATTGAAGATTTTTCAATCCAGATTTCCAATATCTAAACTCTCAAATAGACAATAGCTTTGCTTCTTGATACCTTGTTGATGATCTTTCCTAACTTAAGATAGTCTGGAAAAACCAAAAGACCAAAGGCTTATAACCTGCTGGTAATTTTTGCTTTCCTAAATTACTTTTCTTATCAATTTACATTCACACAATCTAAATCAATAACACCAAAACACAACAAAATCTATATGTGTAATAAAAAACGTCAAAACCTACATTTGAGGCTTTTGAGCCATTCTAAACCGGTCTACAAGCAACAAACCGTATACATATTTTTCTCCAATTTGTGGTCATTCTTCAACATTCAATCACAATTTCCAATCCAACAAATAATCAATGCCAAAAAAAGTCAGCTCTCAGATAAATCAACCACTCAACATAAATCAAAAATCACCATTTAAGTCAAAATTAGGGTTTATTACCCTCAAATCCGCCTGTGAGGAGAGGGGAGGAGTATGCGGTGGCCGGCTGTCGAGTGTCACTGTGAAAATTCGAGTGATGCGTGATGCTGATGACTGCTACCGGGCTACTGCTGCGTGAGGGAGAAGGAGTGAGCAGTGAGTGAGTCGTGATGACGGCTTGACTCGTGAGGGAGAAGGAGGCAGTGAGCAGTGAGGGAAGGGTTTCAGGCAGTGAGGGTTTGAGGCAGCTTTGAGTTATTTTTATTATATATATATATATATATATATATATATATATATATATATATATATATATATATATAATATAAAAAAAAAAAAAGGGTCCTCCAGATCCGCGGGTCAGGTCTGGGTATTTTTCTCAGATCCGGATCCGGACCCGTGAAATTTAAACGGATCTGACGGGTCCAATTTTATAGGACCAATATCGTGAAAACGGATACGGATCCGGGTCGAGTCCAATACCCATTGCCATCCCTACCTAAGACGGTCTCTCAAGAGACTGGCTATAATATTTTTACTCACTTTTAAGACAAATTTTTTACACAAATTCTTGTATGAAACGGTTTCACCGTGAGACATGCCCCATACTTGGTGTAAATAGCCCAATAATATAATCTTTTAGTATAGTGGGCTTTCGGTATGGGCTCATCTTACGGTGAGACGTTCTCATACAAGAGGAGTTGAATTTTCAGCTGGTCTTGGACGAGACCGTCTCAATATGAGACGGATAGCTCAATCAGCCAAATTATAATTTTCTCAATATGCGCTCAGTATTTGATCTATTTAATATTTTAAGGTCATAATTGATACATTTAAGGTTACAATTGAATTTTTTTATAAGTTATAACTGATCATAACTAATCATTTTAAGTTTGAATTGATTATTTTTAGATCAAATTTGAAATTTTTTATAACAAAGAAGCCTTGAACTCTTGGTCATTTCCAAGAGCATTCATTGAATCAATTGGCAAATATAATTCGAAATCGAAACTTCCTTCACCTTCACGTCCAAGGTAAGCGAACATTACACTTACAGCTTTATTTTCAAGTCCATTATGAACAGAAACCGTTAAGGAAAGAGCAATATAATTATTCTTGACCCATGATTAAAGATTACAAATACTCTAATGTTTCATTAAAACAATCATGTATGCATTGAATAAGAGTATTTGCATTGTGTAATGTTTTATTACTATTATTGATAGTTTTATTGACCATTCATTTGTTGTTTGAAATTCATCCATAGAATGATAGAATAATACCATTTTATTAAACTTCGTTCTAAAATTGTGAAAACAAAACCATATTTAGAAAAATTGATCAGTTTAACGTCAAAATTGAGCACTTATGAGTCCAAATTGAAATTTTTTATTTTAATTGGTCTATTTAAGTTTTACTTTATGTTGAAATTGATAATTTTAAGGTCAAAATTGATAAATGCCCAAAAATAAAAAAATTAAAAAAAAGCGTACAATGCTATTACACACGCAAATTGAACGGCCCAATTTAGACGTTCTCTCGTCCAAGTTTTGTGCTAAATGACTACAAGACTACGAGTACTTGAATATTCAGAGAAGGTCCAATTATGCTCGAGTCCAGAGAGTTCCAACTTTATTAAATAGAAGTATTAGTGTACCTCTACATTGTCTCGTCGCTTTACAAAAGCGTAGGTACCGTCCATTCTTCCTTCCAACAACTAATAAGGGAGGCAAAACTAAGTAATCAACCACAAATTGCCGGCAAAATTAACAAAACAAATGCATATCACGTGCCCATTTCAATTCCCATAAAACACCCAAAACATATACTAATTTTTTATTTGATTTTGTGGAATATGAATGAGAATTTATCTTTAAGTTTTTGTTTTTTCAAGCTCAAATCTTTGAAATTTACTTAATCATCTGAACATTCCAACAACAATTTGTTATCCACATAAATCCATTCAGTAAGTCACTTGATTTTCTCTCTCTCTCTCTCTCTCTCTCTCTCTCTCTCTCTTATCTTCTTAAGTTTTTCTGTATGTTTGTGTTTCTTGCAATAATGGAGTAAAAATATGATTTAACCATTTGCAGCTGTTTTAATCTGAAATTCTGTATCTGGATAATAAAGTTTTGGTCTTTTAATGGTTATATAAACTGGGTTTTAGATTGTACGGATCATCTTATTGTAAAATTTAGTTGAATTTTTGAGGAAGAATTGTGGGTTTCCAAATGAAATATTTTGTGGGTTTTTCTATGTGATTGAATTGTTTTACCTGGCAATTGAAATTGAATAGAAGATCCTTTGTTTGCTTCATCCTAAATGAGTGATTCTTAGGTGATTAACCCTTTTTAGTAATAACAAAACAAAAATATATGAGGGAAATGGGGGAAAATGATATGAATTTTTTGATTAATTTGGATAAAATAGCTCAAGATATCAAAAATGTTATCTTTGTTGAAATTCAGGCATTAATGGGAGAAACAAAGGTGGGTACATCTACATCAAGCCAAGCCAGTGATAGAAATCAATTGCCTAAATTGATTGATCCTGCATTTGCAAAGTTTTTCATTCAAGCCCCTCAAAAGCTGCAGAATTTTTTCAAGGTTGGTAATTTTCCTTATACTCAATATTTGATAGTATATAAAGGGTGTTTGGCGAATGGCTGATAATTAGTAGCCGGTAGTTGATAACTGATTATATCGGTTGATTTCATTAACCGGTTTGACCAGCTGAATTTTGAACCCAGGAGTATGATTAGCTTTTTTAAAAATAGCTTATTCATTGTGTCAACCATGTCAACTAGTTGTTTACCAAACATTACCATTTAACCCCCTGTTAAAATCAAAATAAGCTTAAATTGTCCAATAAACTATTTTGCCAAACCCTCCCAAAATATCCTAGGGTTTCAAAATGTGTTATGTACTCTGTTACGCCCCTCCCCCACACAGAAGTCTATTGGCCTGAAAGGGCTAGAAGTATGGATGCCTACACAAGTCTTCATCTTTTACGAAATCACACATATTTTGGTGTTTGCTTTGCTTATCTTGGTTTCTTATTCATGATCATTATGGCTATAGTATTCTTGTATGTGTTTTGACGGTTTAGATATTATTCGTTGAGGTTCATGTAAACTGTGAATGTTTCTTGACAGTCACATATTAGAGTACCAGGGAAAGTAGAAGAGAGAAAGGACGTAAAACAGCATAGCATCAAAAGGGAACAAAAATCTTCTAACGAATGGGAGGCTGAATTGCAGAAACAACTGCAACTTTGGCGTGCGAACCCTTATTGGAGTGATCAACCACCTGAAATAGAGGTGAGAATCAATCAACAGATGTTTACTTGTTTTAGTGGTTTGTGCAACGTTCAACAACATTCCATTACGCAATGCCATTAAATGGCTCTCGCTTTTGGAGTGTGGGGATCGGCTGTATCCGATCTTACCCTTGTTATGTTAGTAATTACAAAGGTTGTTTTCTGATTGACCTTGGTAACAAACATCAGTTGCAACGTCAACTAAATAAGAAATGCACCTGGTTTTATGAGCCATTTTGATATAACTCATTATAATTGAAAATCAAGACGTGATATCTTTGGTCCCGTCGAAATAAGGGCGCAGGCACATATGTATGTGCAATGTGTAGTGCGGCAAAATGGATACATAACTCGATGAAGCTTGGCAATTACAGATTCTCAATAAGTTTGCAAAACCTACAACGGATATCACTGCTTTCTAAGTGATGTCAATTACTTAAGGCTAGTATAATTTATCTTCATTTTGTCGAGTTACTCGTTTATCATGATACGGATAAGGCATCCATCTGCCTCTAGTCTCTGTACTCGACAACACTAAAGTTGTGGCACTGTTTCAGTTCTTATGAGATGCTTTCTTACAGGTTACTATACCTAAAGGATCACTTTGCAACCTACACGTGAAATTTGACGCTGGGTTGCCACCAGATGCCGTGTACAACATCGTTATTGACCCTGATAGTAAGAGGGTCTTTCGTAACATCAAGGTGAGTGGTAGTAAAATTCCGCTTACATGAACGCCTTGCAACTGGCTGTTATTACAACACATATCTGCTAATTCATCCCTGTTTGGATTTGGTGATGTCCTTAGGATATCCTAGTGTAAAAGAAATTTAGTTATATACCTAGACTTGCTTCGGTTATGAAATTGATTGTGGTATATCAGGAAGTCGTGTCTCGGAAGGTGTTGGTTGATGAAGGTTCTCGACAAGTGGTTCAGGTGGAACAAGCGGCTATATGGAAGTTCCTATGGTTATCGGGAACTATATCCGTTAATGTCTTAGTAGAACAAAACAGGGACGATCACTCGGTAAGAATAGTACCCTTGACTTCTGAATTTTACTCTTTATTGCTATATAGTGTGCTTTTTGTTGTCAAAATCATCAAAACATACCTTCATTTGTTTCTTTGTTTTTTCCTTAGATGAGATTCAAGCAGATTAACACAGGATTCATGAAGAAATTTGAAGGGTGTTGGAGAGTAGATCCGGTATTTGTTGATGAGAAAATTTGCTACCCATTTAAACCTAAAACTTTATCTGAATATCGTTCATGTACGGGAGGAAAAGGAAGGATTGGATCAAGGGTTAGTTTAGAGCAACTGCTTCAACCAGCTATTCTCCCTCCCCCTCCGCTTTCATGGTATATTAGAGGAATCACCTCGAAAACTTCAGAAACGTTGATGAATTATCTGCTCGAAGAGGTTGCACGGATTAAGGGTATTTCTCCATTGACGGATTTAAGTCCGGATGAGAAGTTTGATCAAGAAATGAATAATGAATTGAAGATAGATGAAGTACGCGACATTAAGAAAAGATGGGCATTGAGACGGAGAAATGCATTGCGTCATCGTACGAAGTAATGGATGTTTGTATCTAAGCTTAAATTGCTATTCAATTTTGCTGCATTTGTAGCAGTAGAGTATTGATTAATCAGAAGAAAAAAAGAAAAGAAAAAGGCAATGATCTTCCCTTAGTTTTGATTTTATGTAATTGAACAATATAGATCACAAGTTCATGTAAATTTTCTATGTACAAAATGATGTTACAACAACAGGATGAATTACATGGTTCGATAGCAAATTAATCTATTTTCCGACTTTCTTTTTTAGAACAAAAGACGACTGCTACGTAAACTAGACGGCAAACTGAAAGATGTCATATATGGTGCCGGAAAACCAAGTTCAGGTTATATTCATGGTATCTATACTGAGAACACTGCAATCGATACTTTCCGCATCAACTGATTCACCAAACGAAGGATCGGTAAGCTTTTGTTCTGTACGAGGACGTGGTGACACTACAGCTGACTGCTCGGCTAAATGGTGGCCCATTAAGTTAGCTAGGCCATGCTTCTCATAGCTCTTGAAGGCGCCCAATGCGCCCAAAAACCCTTCATGTCTTAGAAACATGGCCTTCTTTTCACCTTTTGACCTGCGGAGATAGATCAGAAATCTTAGACTGCAGAAAAAGAGAGGATGATAAGAGGAACTCGAAAGGAGGGAAGGGCGCGAAGATAAAAGTCGACCGAATTCCCACTTGTAAACGTCGTGACTAGTTTGAATAAATTTTGTATGTTAATAGAACAACTTTCGGACAACACGTCCCATAAATGGGATAATGTGTAGCAGTAGTAGGGAGTTATTTAGAGACAACGGGAAATGTTTGAGGTTGTTCGAACAAAATTTTCCAGAAAACGCAGTTTCAAGTGTCAATGTAATAGTTCGCATTTGGCCATGCATACCGTAAAGTTCTAATGATTCAATCATGATTCCAAAAGCTCGAGAAAAAGGAAAGTAACAAAATCTATAAGGTTCATTACGAAAGGGACAAGCGTGATATAGCATGAATAGCACTCGGGTTAGTTTCAGTACAGTGAACACAGAACTACAACATTCCATTTCATTACCTCGATGCCATTAAGTGGCTCCCACCTAAGGTTGGGTTTAGGGGCTCGGATGTACGCAACCGTACCCTTGTTAATGAACACACAACTAGATGAAAAGATATATGGAAAGAAAAATGTAGATAAAAAGGAGAAAAGCATCTCGACAATTACCAGAATTGAACTCCAACGGATATAGTGTCCATGGTATATTCATGGCCGCGAATGAAAAATCCTCCAAAAATAATCCGTTTTAGTCCATATATTTCTGCAATTAAGTAGGCAATCTAAAAGGAAAAAGGAAGGAAAACATGAGAAACTTTCAATAATGAATGTAATATAAAGAGCTAGCGACAGCATTAAACAATTTTAGCATACTATATACAATATCAAACCGTATCATGAAAAGGTTTTTGCTACATAAACACCGAATTGACTACATGTTCTTAAGTAACAACCACAAAATTGCATATTTCTAGACAATCTTACCTGTGCAATGTTGTTCGATATAAGCCGCAGTAAGGATCGGGAAATATCCTCGGGTTTGTAGTCCTCAAGCTCTTTGTTTTCAGAAACTGGCTTGCCAAAGCTGGATGCAATTGTTGTTGCTGACAGGCCAATCTGCCATAGTTGCACAAAGATTTTACCAACTAAAAAGGGAAAAATAATGGAAAATTGAAGTCAAGAACTTGTTCATTTAACAAATACATCAAGGTGGGGGAGGCTAAAATACTCCCGAAATACCAACGTTCAACAAGGGTAGAAAGAAATGAGTTCCTTCGATGTAAAGAATGGTGAAACTTCCACTTTTGACACTACGAATGTTTTCACTAAAGTTAAAAGCAATTAATTCGAAATTAGTGTCATCATCATCATTATCATCATCATCATACCAATTACCAAGTGTATCCCGCTCATAGGCAACTATGATCAGGGTCTGGGGAGGAAAGGGAGGCGACAACTCATAACCATAAAGGAGAGTACGGTCAAAGGGTCTCTCAACTCGAGAAAGATCCACAAATGAATCCTCAGAAAAAACCTCAATAGTCAATAATTCGAGATTAGTGTAGCTACTTATAAAGATTGTTAAACATAATTCGAACCTTCTTTATCAGTTTCTAGTTCCTAAAACTCTTGATCTTAATTTCATAAAAACTGAAAACTGGCAACGGCATGAAGAACACCAGATATGTAGGTAAATAATCCGACCCCTCACATCCCTTATCTCTATTAACCCACCTACCTAAAACTTAACATGATGTAGAAAATTTCAGATACTGCAAATTACAAAATAAGTACCTTAGAATAGTCATGACCTCCATAAATGTCTCTAACAAGCATGTCAATAGATCTATTATTTCCCTGTTGGCTCAACTCCAGCAAGTCATCGAAGCTGCTAGTCAAAAAAATTAATATTCAGAATAAAACGTTGTGTTCTTATATGAAGAATCGAACTAAAACCAAAGCCTTAATCATCTGGAAGCAATGATAAAGCATCTCATTTTCTCACTGATAACCAGCCACCACAAACCCAAGGATTTAAACGTTTCACAGTACATATTTACCCAAGTACTGAAGGATCCCTCACAAAAGCTTCAAACACATCAAACGACCAAAGAAATTTGGTATCAACTACCTTTGACATTTTGTTAAAATCTTTCCCATGCCCCAAAAGGTGCCACCGCCTGCACTTGTTCCACTAACTCGATTAAACTTTCCATCTCCATCAACCTACAGAAAAGCGATGAGATTGTCAGTTATGGTTTTTTTTCATATATAAGGATAAAAATCATGTCTAGCTGGTTTCATTTTGCAAAGCAAAAAAAAAGCATAAAGAAATATCAGTTTAAAAGTTTCGAAGTTTGAACAATACAATTAACTACCTTAATCATACTGACGCCAGAGCCAATGTTGACGAGTAGATAGGGATATAAATCATTACCATCAATCTGCACAAATTCTTTTCGACCTTCCATGTATGTGAAAGCTTCCTGAGGTACAGCCTAATCAAGAAATAAAAGAGCATAAAGATTAAGTTTAAAAGACGTGTACAGCTAAAACAGAGACGTTGGGAATCCCAAGTAATCTCCACAATGACGGTAAGAAACAAAAAAAAAAATTCTTTGTTCATTATTAACTCATATGGTAGGTGTATTTTTTTCTGGGCTACCCCCCATTCATGGACTTTGCCCAGAAGGTGAGGCAATACACCACCACAACCCCCAACACCCTGCCTTGATATGCCGAGCATAATACTTGGGTTAAGCCTCGTGCCAGGCTACCCTCTAATTTTTCTCGCGGAAAACCCTTAGGGCTTTGGTCTAGTCCAAGATGAAATCAATATAAAAAACAGAATCAGGGTTGTGCTAGTGCATCGCCACTTATAAACAGAAACAGAAAAACGAATAAAGTTAAGTTGCATCGACTAGATGTTTAAAAAGGTTATACGATATCTCTTATGCAATCACAATTCCTCACCTTCAACAAAAAATTCGCACCAGCCACTAGACAGTCCATCTCATCTTCCTTGTCAAGTATAACACCAAGCTTCTCTTTAAAGAGATCAGCATATTTGTAGGCCCCACCACCAGTAGCCTGCAGCCAACAAAAATCCTAAGCATATTTCCATGTAAAACACAATGTGGTGATTTGAAGTTTTGAACCAACTAATATAACCCTTTCACCCATAATCCATTAATTCTCATAGGCGCACAACATTCGAGCCTAATACTATAAAGTTAAACTAGTTAAACTATAACTATATGTGTTTTATAAACTTGGGCCATTTTCTTTTTACATTAATACCAAAAGTTCCGCTGTGGAAAAGCCTTTCAAGTCCATGTTACAGCTAAAAATACACTATAGCAAGAGGAAGAACATCCCTACCTTGATTACTGCATTATTTTTTTCTAAACCCTCCTCTTGGTTCCTGCAAGCTAGATAAAACTTAATATATTAGAACTTCAACAACATTATTCAAACTAGCACGTATCCAAAGGAAGAATCAAGATTTGTCTACATCAACCTAAAAAAATGTTCGGCTGAAAAGTTCACAAGTCTAAACAAAGTTGATCTTTCCTCAAACACAGTAAATCATCAGTGTCAAGTTAAAGTTCAACGTTGTAGCTTATTAACCTGAGCTAGATCTTAAGCAGTTTCAACCCAACAAAGCTAAGCCTAACCAAATTTCAGCTAGCTCTACCTTTAGGAGCATTATGAAACATCTAACTAAACTAACACACTAAAGTTCTAAACTACTTATTGTTGATGCACAATGTTCGTGAACGTACAAGCATGTTCATATTTGATCGACATTGAAGGACAAGCAAAGGATATATAAAAGACATAAGTTGAAATAGGGACAAAAGAGTAAAAGACGGTATCCTACAGCTGCCATGAAGTTGCCTAGACTCAATGAAGTCTAAGCACTCGTTGATTTTGGACGTCTCAAACTTCGCAAAATGAAGCTTGCCGTTGAGAATTGGATAATTACGTGAACCAGTAACCTTTACAGTCTCCTCTCCTTGGACATTGTTTCCAGTGTTGTTATCCAAAGAGCTATCTTCTCTAGAAAAATATACCAACTTAATAAGGGTACCTACAACAACATACAGAGACGTGCAAGTAGCTTGATTAAATCTATATCCTTTGACTAAAGCACGGCAATAGGAAGCATAGAGATTTATCTCCTAAAGGCATTAAAGCATCTTATCATACATATGCTACTTACATAGAAGAAAAAGGATATCGAAAGAAATCCAATGTAACAGACAACAATATGCACCAATTTTCTGAAGATAGGATCCCGTTTTCACGCTTGAAGAATTAAAGGTAGCAAAGATTACTTACGTGAGACATTTAATTCATTCAATCATATCGCAAAGTCAAAAGATCGTTTATTATGAGTATATCGATTGTGTTCAATTAATGTATGGTAAGAATAGTTTATTTCTATTCTGTAGTAGGCATACTTCAAACTTAGAATGATAAAAAACTAAACCTTTTCATTAATTATCTAACTTAAACTTCCAATCAAACATAAAACTAAACTTATCTTTCTACCTTTTTGTTAGCTTAGAAAGTTTAGCATTATCCAATGTCTTCAACTTTACTAAACTACAAATTAACACAATTCAAACTAAGAGAACAAGTTGAACCTCCTATTTTGATCCTAAACAACTAAAATTCCCGATCCAACATATGAACACTTGTCATTGCCCTTTGATAAACGCAGATTGCCTAACCATCGCCCAAAGTAGCAAACTTTACTAAACTAAAACTTACCAAATTCGAGCTAAGAAAGCAAACCAAAACTCTTAATTCATTGAAGGAGTCTTACATTCATATTGAGTAAAAATAAAGAGAAGTATATTGAATAATTTTCAACAATCACAATACTAAATATACTATTAATGAACAAGATCCATCAGAATTTTGTATTCCATTTTTATATGGTGAAAAGTAATGATACATGGAACTGTTCATTTATGCCCGATATGAGTATATGAATGCTCTAATTCAGTCTAACACAACTTAATTATCCGATCAAAACTATGATCAAAACTTGCCTTTGGCCCTTTTCTAACGTAGGAATGTAAGCACTATCCATAAAGTTCATTCACCAAATTCAAGCAAAGAAAACAAAGCAAACCTTAATTCAACTTTAAACAGCTTAGTTTCCCAATCAAAGATACAAGTGTATAGTCAAAAACTTGCCTCTTGTTACCTCACAAGTCTAACCATGATCCATTGTATTATACTAACAATACCACTAACCACCCATATCCCGTTTATCACAATGCAAAAAAAAAATGATAAAACCACCAATGTATTAAACTTTACTACAAATTATCAATTTCAAGCTATGAAAACAAACCAAACAAAATCAAATCTTGATTCAATCTTAAACAACTTACTTTCCCACTTAGAAAAATAAGTGTATAACCAAAAACTTGCATCTTGTAACCTCTTAAAGCTAACCATGATCCAATATATATTACACTACAAAGAATACCAAAAGCCAACAAAGAAAACCCAAATCCTATTCATCACAAAGCAAACAATGCAACAAAATTGACTAAATCATTAAACTTTACTAAAAAACAAATTCAAGCTAAGAAAACGAACCAAACCAAACCAAATCAATTGAACAACTTAATTTCCCAATAAAAAAATTACTTTTATAACCAAAAACTTGCATCTTGTAGCCTCAAAAGTCGAACCATGATTCAATGTATTACACTAAAAAATACATAAACCCAAATCCCATTTATCACAACGCAACAGAAATGACAAAATAATCATCAATAACTAAATACCCAAAGTATCAAATAAATAAGTAACAATCCAAATTAAAGAGATGAAAAAGGAAGAAATTAAGACCTCCAATATCAAGAGCCCAGATAGAATTATGATCAGAAGACTCAAAATCAGAATTAGAAGTGGAATTTTCTCCAATCTCAACAACCCTCCAGTTTTGATCCTCCATTGATGAACTCAAGATCTTTTTGCTCTCATTTTCTCTCTCCTCGTGCTCCATCAAAAATGAGGAATTTGCAGAAGATGAATAAACAACTAGGTTACCTACTGCTCTCCAATTGCTTACCTACCCAATAAACTCTATTTCCCTCACACAATTACAAACCCAGAATTATTAATCAAATCAACTGCTAACCAGTAACAACGATTAATACATGTAAACTGTTTTTTATTTTATTTTTTTGATAAGGTAAACTGTTTTTTAAAGGGTTCATTTTGTTCATTTACTCATGCTAACAGAATTTTGTTTTTTTGTGAAAGAGTAATTGATTTGTAAATTGATTTCGGAAGAGGAAATAATATTGATAAATCTGATCGGAATTTAAAATAAATTTGATAACAGAAGCAGAGAAATTCTTTTTGAAAATTTATGTGGTTCAGTCACGGTAACCAACTTTTTTCATGAAAATAAAAATAACTCCATTACCGAGCATAAATTTTTTGTAAACTCTTTCGAAATATGTATTTTATTTTATATAACAAAAAACTTTTAATTATTCAAAAATGGTGAAAATAAATTTGTACATTCGAATTTTTTGGTCTTTTAGATTGATGGTGCTTGTGTATGTTTCGTCTATTGTGGGCTGTGGGTTTAAATTGGATACCAAATATATTTTTAATAAATAAGTCAGTTAACTTTATGCAAATATATGAACTCATATTGTATTAGATTTTTAGGTATATGGTTGTAAATTGCAAATCGGTAGTAAATGACAAGTAGGATGTAATTTCAGGGAAAATAATTTGAAATATAATTAAAAGCACGATTTGTTAAAAATATTGATTACAATATTCTCTTTATTCTTTCAATATATTCCATTAAGTTTGACAACTATGTCAATGCATTTATTCAAACTTTTATATCTTTAAATTAACGTAATTAAATATTTTAAAAATTGATCAATAACTATTTAAGAGTCGTATAAAATAAAATCTTATTTTACCCTATTTAAACTTATAAATCAGACTGAAATGGAGAGTATTAGTCATAGAGTCAATTACATGAGGAAATGTTTAATTATTCTAGATAAAATTTGATTCTTATTTTGGGATACGGGCCGGGTCATAGTTTTTGAGACCTAATGGGTTTAAATAATCGAAACTATATTCAATTATTAATAAATGAATCTAGGTTTAGATTTAACATTTTTTGTACGCAATAAATGACCATTTATAATTAATTCTAGACCCATTTTTGTCCTATTTTGAATCTATTTGTGCATAATTTAGACCTAATCAACCCAAGGCTTCTTACAGGTCTAAATAGACCCCAACATGTAAAAATGGTTAAATAAGAACAATTTAAAAGCAAGACCCATTAGGACCATAGACAAGTAAGAACCATGTGTTTAGTGGAGTCTATAGAATGAACCGATCTAAACCTAGACCAAACTGGATAATTTAACAGTGTTTTGTAGTTCAACTTATAGGTGGAAATATGCACCAAATAAGCACTTATTGAGCCAGTTGCTGATAAACAACCCTAAAAATTGCGTAAAGAAAACTGTACATAGGGAAATAGACTCTAAAGTAGTAAATTTCTTGACATAATTTTTGGTGGACAAAAAGAACATCTGCTTATTAGCTAGTGCAGCTTATAATAGCCTAATACTTCCTGTTGCATAAACCATAATCCAAAATCAGGAGGCCAACTAAACTAGTTGACAAATGAATAATTTGGAGACGAAATTCAAGGATAGCAATACAAGTGAATTGTCACTATCAAGCGCATGCAAAAGGCCTAGTACTAGCTTCAGTTACATATGTTACCTTACACAAATCGGAACCCAAAGATTGAATCTCGTACACACAACGCTCTATTTAGAAACATACCCATATCTGAAGCTCTAAGCAAAGAGCTTATAACTCCCGTCCACAAAATTACAACCACAAACTCAGTTCTCTACGTAAAGATGGCTATAAACCAAATGTGACTTAGATAATCTTCACCCCTGCATCCAGGACCTTAACAGTCCGTAACAAAACACTGATTCCTTAAACCTGCAAGTCATTAAAAGAGGAATATATAGTCATTCAACAGTTACAACTCAACCAGCGGAGCAGCTTGAATAATCAAACAAAAATTTAAATGTGTTAAATATACCCTGTTTGCAATGTTGTTGGATAACCAATCCAAACCTTCATAGAGTCCCTCCCCAGAGGTTGCACAAGTGCTCTGGATATACCTGAAAATACACGAACAACAGCGCATAAATAACAACCTATAAAAAGGATTTAGTGAAGTTTGCAATCGTTAAGAGATTTACCAGTGACGCTGTCGGAGAGAGTGCAGGCCAAGCTTATCAGTAATTTCAGCAGCATTCATTGCATTAGGAAGATCCTGCTTGTTTGCAAAGACAAGCAATACTGCTTCACGCAGCTCGTCCTAAGGAAAGAAATTGTCACAACTCGAGCCAAATTCAAGCGTAAAACAATAGAGGGCAGAAAAACAAGTTTCCCAGACAGGTAGATGTGACAGTGGCTGAAAAGCAAAGTGTCAAATATAGAAGTGGCAATATAAATTCTTACCATCGACCTTAGCACAAGATAAAGAGTAGCATACTACTATTGCATTATCAGTCCACATGATTCTTACATACCTCATTCAACATCCTATGCAACTCATCCCTAGCCTCAACAACACGGTCTCTATCATTACTGTCAACCACAAAGATGAGCCCCTGTGTATTTTGGAAGTAGTGCCTCCACAATGGACGGATCTGCACAAAACCACTTTTGTCATTCACTGGTCTGAAAGAATGATTTTTATATAAAGGAAAATGATGAATACCCTAATATCCCCTATTTGGCTAACTGTTCTAACAATACACAGGCCAGAGGAAAAGAAATACTTTTCTTCTTTTGGTTGATTAGCATGCCAGTAATATACATATAGGTAATACTAAATGCAAACTTGATCATATTTCATCAGCCCTTTTAATACTACCATATCTCCACCAAATGTGATTATTTTAAAGAAAATTGGGGAAGCCATAATAAATTTATAGCAAGGAAAAAAAGAGGAAGTAACTAATACTGTAAGAAAGACAGTATAGAAACCTTGTCTTGGCCTCCAACATCCCAGACAGTGAAGCTGATGTTTTTGTATTCAACAGTTTCCACGTTGAATCCTGGAAAAACAGACAATTTTTCCATCAGCATACAAGTAATAAGTAACCCCGAAAACTTGCGGAAACTAAATGTTCTATGCATCCTATCATACAAGCAGCAAACTGTGGGCACAATGCACTGCTGATATAGTGATATTTATCCCTAAGGAGGTGGGAAGCCTTCTATAATGAAATCCAAACTATTATCCCCTTTTGTTGCTGGGATCAGCCGGAAGCACTTTGTCAAACAGGGTCCCCTATCAAATGGCACATTTTATCATGGAAGCTCCTTTCTCAATCAATAGTGATATGATTTCACAGTTAAGATTCAAACAATGGTTGACATCTCAAAACAAACTTCCTTTAAAGAAAAGAATAAAAGGCAATCTGATTGATACTAAAGAAAATTTAAAACACATGATACCACAAAGTCGAGCAATATGGAAAAAACAATTAACCCGATACAACTATATGGGTGGCTCACATGCTATTACAATCAAGTGGCATCTTTGGGGTCCAACAGAAAAACAGAGAAAATCGTGAATCAACTCAACTATTTCATGTCTCCACTGCCGCAAAACAATCATCATAAGTCAAAACTAAACGATGCAGGTTGCATGAAATCCGCCAGAGAAAGCTTTTCCAGACTTCAGTACTAAATGGGGTGTTTGATTATTATTATTAAACGGTGGTAAGGAAAATGAGTTTTATTTTCAATTTTCATAAGTTATGTCATTCCCACGGTAATAGAGCTCTCAGATCTCACCTTCAAAATTGTGTTTTTCTTCATAATTTTATGAGGATGAATTTGTTTTAAAAAATGATTAGAGAAGAATAAGCATATCATAAACTATGACAAATAGGTTTTCTAGCAAATTGCGTAAAATCATTATTACCATTCCCACATTTAATATCAACAACCAAACACGTCAGTCACCATGATAAACTCAACACCAAATCCCTCACCAAGCAGACGTTACAGAATACATAATTACATTTGAAAATCAAGTGATAACAATGAGAGTACAGGAACTTACCAATAGTGGGGATAGTAGTCACGATCTCACCAAGCTTGAGCTTGTAGAGGATGGTGGTCTTACCAGCAGCATCGAGACCTACCATCAGAATTCGCATTTCCTTCTTTGCAAACAAGCGGCTAAACAGCTTTGTGAATGTAAGCCCCATTTTCCCTCAGTTGACTTGATCACCACCCGCTACGATCTACACTCAGTAAAATAATATCCAAACATCAGAAAACCCCTACAATAGTGTACTTTATAAACCAGACTCACACCTCATTCAGTCATTCACAATCTAAGCTGCACAATTAGGCTGACAACACATCAAAGTCACGTAAATTTTTTTGCACATTGTCATAGACTAGCATGAACACATCATCAAACAAAAATTCACAGTTCATAATTTAAAATCTAGATATAAAATCCAGGATCTGTAAGAGTGTAACAATTAGTCAATACATGCAAAATTTTCGGATCACCTTAACAAAAATAAGCTGATTTAACTAAAACAATGCAAAATTCAACCACAACGCAACTTCAATCTTCAATACTTCAGAACAATTGCACATCTGCTAAGATCTCAACTATTAGAAAACTTTTCAATCCACAAACAATCAAATCACAACCTAATATCCAACGTAATTCGCAAACGACGGACTAAGCTTAAAACTCAACAGATCTCAAAGATTGAACATCACAAATTACTCAGATCACCAAACACAAAATCCAAAAAATACGCCAAACCTAAACTCCATGGTAAGCAAGGAGTTTGAAAACCTAAATCCACAATGCGGATGCTAGATTTCGTAAAATCGCCTCAAAAAGTTAGCAAATAAAAGAAGTGCAAAAACAAGAGGCCTAAATGCAAGCGAGAAAACTAAAAACCTTTCAACCGCGCAAAACTTCATAACGCTAATAGAAATTAGAACATCAAATCGGAATGCGAGTGCATGATTTCGTCAGATCACTGATAAGATGTTCAACAAATACGAAAGTAGTTACACAAAAATCATCAGATCAAAGCAATCCATCAATCACAAAAAAAAAACCTAAAATTAAAAAGCAGAAAATTCAATGCGTAAACAAAATCAGGTTAACATACATCAAATCACAATGCGAAATTGCAAGCGAGATCGAAAATGAAATCTTGAAGAATCGGAGCTCGGAAACTCACATGTGATTCTTTGAAGAGCAGAGAGAAATACAGAGGTAGAAAGAGAAGTAAAGAGCAGAGAGAGATAGCGTAGAATATAAATAAGAGAGATAGAGAAACGAAAGAACTTTTTAATTTGATAAATAAATATTTTTTTTGGTTTATTCTTCTTAAATCAAGTTCTCTCTTAATTTTTTTTCCAGTTTAATAATAGAAAAAATTATCTAGAATAATCCAACATATCTATGATTTTTATAATAATTTCACCTGTTCAATAATTCCAATTTTAAAGGTAATTTCCTAGGGTAAATTTGATAATCGGATAACTTGCTATAGCAAGTTTTATTTTATTTAAAAAAAGATAAATAAAAATAAAATGTCGAAAAAATATAAAAAAATTTATGATTTTTTTTATTATTTAAAATTTTTATGTTAATTTTTAAAATTTTTCTCCAATTTAAATTCATTTTACAATCATTTAAAGTTCTACCTACCCCTATTTTTATCTTACTCTATACTCTATATTTTATAATAAAATACTATACTACTCTATAAAGTAACCTAACAACCTATTTTTCCTTTTTCTTTTTCAATTAACAATAATAAAATACTATACTCTATAAAGTAAACAATCAGCTATAGTGTAGCTCAATCACTTTTCTTAATTTTCGTGTCCATACAAATGTAGCAACAATATCAGAACGGAGGAAGTATTAGTTTGTCTTTATCTTTCACGCATTCCAATGTAGTACGTCAAAAGCTTTCATTCTTTCAACACAATCCATTACGAAACTAATTTATTTATATTTAAAAAAGAAAAGGTTAAATTTTGAATTTTAAGTTAATATCAATATGTTTAGAATTATAACCTACAACTTATTCGCTAAATTTGCATTAATATTCCACTATTTTTATTAAAAAGCTCTTTTTGGTCTAATATCCGGGAAAATTAATTTCAAATTTTATAGCTATTTTAACAATTAAATAAAATAATAATAAATTTATGATCCGTTGAGTCAAATTTAGCGGACGTGAAAAATATCCCAATGGATTATTTTGATAGGTCTACGAGTCGACGACGATCAATGAGAATATAAATGTGAACGTGATTGGAGTGCAAGAAAGGGTAATTTGAGATTTGGGAGTGGTGTGAAAGTGGAGACATAGAGCCATAAGTGTTATGCCACGTCGGACATAGTGACAAGAGAAGATCAGCCTTGATTCTCTTTGAAATTGAATCTACATAGATGCTTCCATTATTTGACCATTTACTTTCTAAGGTAACTATTTTTTAACTCATCTTATCTTTTAATCCAAATGTGAAAAACAAAAATGTACTTTTTTAAAAAATAGATATAAAAATTTGCATCTCTAGTATAGTACGTAAATTTGATTATTGATCACTATATTTTGATTTTTAGAGTATATCTAATACATGTATATTAAAATAAATATAAAAAAGAGCATTTAAATAAAAAAAATAAAACATCAATATAAATGAATCAAGCAAACAAATTCATCATCAAAAATTTTCTATAGTGACAATTATAATTGATTGTTACTAGTTACTAGAGGTAAACCATAACCGTGATTTATAGCTTATTTCCAACAAAAATTACTTGCACTTTTTTTTTTTTTTTTAAGAATTACTCTTACACTCACCTAAAGGTAAGAATCAAAAATAAAAATTAATATAAATTAAAAGGGACAAAAGTACTTTTAAAAATCATGTGCTCAAGTAATTTCATTACTCTCTTTTCTTCCCATCTAATTTTGTTTTTAGCTAAAACATGGATAACAAAAATCAGTTAAGATGGTGTGGATAATGAATAAGTCAAACTACGGTCAAATTTGCAAAGTATTTTTCTGATTATAGGGTAAGCCGAGAAAAGGATGAGTAAGGTAAAATTCGATCCTATAACCTTATCTGGAAAAGATTATATTAGTTACAACTGAGAGAAGACTAAATTCTCCAAGTTTTGGTAGTATTAGCATTTCCAAGAAGAGTCTTTTTCAAAAAACATAATTTCAAAGAGAAATACTATCATATACAAGTAATTACATAACTTAAGAGTCTTAAAAGGGTTAAATACCTACTTACAAAAGATTAACAAATAATAAAGGAACCTTATCATAATACATATATTTTCATCCCAACTTAAGGGGCCCTGTAAATAAAAGAAATTGTACAGAAGTCTAAGTAAAACGCTTGTGAAGATAAATCTTGGCATCCCAACACCCAACTGAAATGCGTGGAATCGTCGAAGATAAATCTTGCCGTGGGAGTTGGGACGTCTATAAATCCGTGTGAAACCCATAAAAGCAGTCGCGGTCTAATGAAGCACAAAATGCTCTCGTCAGCATTCGAATAACAAAATGCTTCAAGGATCCAGTCACGAAGTGAATCGGGATGATTACCAGTTGAAGATATATCAAAGCGGCAAACTTTATTTTAACCAAACAACTTGCCAGGATCATTTTCAAGAAATAAAACAGCAGATCTTACGACATGCGTACCCACTTAGGTCCATCAGACTAGAGAACAGAGATCGTTGGCCGGTTGGTCCAAACCAATTTATTCTCTTTAGCACCCTTATTCTCTATTTGGGCAGGTGTCGGGTGGGAGTGGGGGTCTTTTTAGTTTCGCAAATCTTTGTTCACTCGACGTAACTTACCAATGAGCCGAAGCAAGAAATCTTGATCAGCATTTACTAATGATCCAAGGTCAAGGAATCTTACCATGTAACTAAGGTGAATTGGTTTTAGGGTTACTATACAGATCAACGCCAGTACTGAGCCCATCTGTGAATGGTCTCAACCATTTGTGGAAACAATGCACTTACACTATCATTGATGAGATCTTGGAAAAAGTGTATGCTTGCTTCATCATCCAAGTCTAACCGGAATTTCTCTTGTAGCTTCACAAAATCAATAAAATTTTCAGAGCTTTGCTAGGAAACAATTCAGCAAGGTTTACAAAAGTACATAAGAATTGTACAGATGTTACCTTTAAGATGCCCTTTTCGGGATCTGACGCTATGTCAGGAATGTTAGAACCCGCCATCAAATGGAACAAATTCAAAATTAAGTTGCTGGATTTGCGAAGAATATTGTAAGCTTCACAACAATAAGATTTGAATCTTGTGTAATATGGGCTGCAAGGATAAAGAATGGTTCAAGAAGTTAACCAAAAGCACCACATGAGAAGTACGCAGAATCCAATTCAAGGATGATCCAAAATGGAACGGCAACAACTAAAAATAACCAGATCACTATATGTATTTTAATACCTTTCAGCTCCACCCATAGCTTCAACCATTTCTTTACAAAGTTTCATTGGTGGTGGAAAAGGTTTGGGGTCACGACCTAATATGAATCCAAAATCTACATGAAACAGTCGTCCATCGTCCCTCAAGAGAAGATTATCTAAATGCCTACAAACCACAATCAACAAAATTATAAATATGACCCACCTATCGATGCAGATGACATATTAAAATCAATTAAACAGAAAAAACCAAATAGAACAATCAGCAGAAAAGGCACAACTAGTCAAGGCCCTGTAACAGATTTACAGTTCCAACAGCTCATGGTTAAAGGCTGATCTGTTCAATATAGAAAATGGAATTGGAGCAACGAGAAAAGTCAAGAAAATGCTTCGTCTTCTTTTCTTCAGCAACTAATAAAGCAATTCAGAACCTCACAACATAGCCAACGTTGAAAGAAGGGTAGATATAAATCAGGAAGGCAACCTAGATTGACCTGGGAACGAGTGCGTAAGATATACATTATGATAGATGATAATAGTATTTAATAACAAAAGAAAATGAAATAGTTTCTTTCCACTTCAAAAAATTGTTTGAAGTGTTTTTTCAGTTTTCTAGGTTTTTTTTTTGCTTTCTTCTTTAATATGTAAATGGAGGCCATAATACCTTCAAAAAAAGTATGCTGAACCGGGACGACACCTTGACCAAGTCGCGTTTCATGGAAATTTGGAAAGGACATTCTGGGGTCATGGAACATGGCTATGTCCCACGTCCCATGTTTATGTGGAAATTGGAATGATGTATGAGCTACACGAGAAACCGGAGTTTCTATGTTTTCTTAGATACCCAGAGATAGATTCTAAAAGAAAATTGTTGATTTAATATTAGCAAAGGAAGCATAAATTACCAAACATGCCCTAGATTATAGTCCTCTAAACTATTTTCTGATGACTAAACATCTTTTAGATAAATTAATAAGTCCTGGAAGGTAAGACTGGAAGAAAATTCAGTGACTTGTAACTTCTTTAAAACAATTAAAAACAGGCAAAAAAAGATTATGCAGGATTGGTATCTTTCTTAAGTTTATAGATTACCTATCACCAACACCCAGAATATATGTGATAACAGAATAGCCAGCACAGCTTTTAATAAATGTTTCAAGACAAGTAGCAGTGATTCCAAATGGTCCGTCCTCATCAGGATGGAATTTCTGAAGGAAGCTGATAATGGTGCGATTTTCTGAAAGAATCTGGAGATCAAACAGAATATGCATAAGTTTCAACTTTCAAGCAACAAAAGAAGTCTCAGGGTCCCAAGATAAGCAGGAAAACATGCCACAAATGCATAGTGTGTGCTCCACACCTTGGTTTCCTTGAATAAAAAGGTTTGAGAAAATTTCAATTAGATTCAATACCTGAGCTAAAGAACGAGATGGAATGAATTCCATCATGCCCTCATCTTGCCCAGTTGCTAAGACTCTATATGGGGTAAGATAAAGGTCAAGATTTTCCAGTTTAAGCAAGCGGTCCATGAGCGAAACCATTTGAATCACCTACAAGATAAAAGTATTAAGTGTATCATTATATTAAGGAAAAATTATAAAAAACTGCCTAATCTATAGCACCTTTTGCAAAAAACTACCTAATCTAATTTTTTTTTGCAAAAAACTACCTTATATGATATTTTGGTTTTCAAAAGACTACCACTTGACGGAAACCGTCAGTTGACCGTCAAGTGGGACGTTGACTTTGCATGTGACAGTCATTCTCCTTTTCCCTTCTCTGAATCTTCTTATTCCCATAATCAATACATCTACAACATCTAAATCTGACATTCTTCTTACTTTCAAGTCCTCCATTAAAGACTCTTCACATTTTCTTTCTTCTTGGTCTAATACTTCACTTAATCATCACTATATGGACTGGAATCACCTATTCTAATACTCCTTTGTCTGTTATTCTAATAAGCTTAGTGGGGTTTTCCCAAATAGATTTTCTAGTTAAATTTCCTGAAACTATATCAATTCCAACCCAATTAAAGCAAGTTTAGATTGATAACCATAGCTTTCCTGGTATAATTCCTCAAGGATTTAGATTAATTAAGAACTTATACAAATTCTCTACTTCAAATAACCAATTATTTGGTAATCCCCCTCCTAATTTTTGTGATTCTTCTGATAAGAGCATTAATTTCTGATTTTCGTTTGTTGTGCTTCATTTTAGGGTTCTTGATTGTTTTGGGGATTTTCTTGTAGAAGGAGAAGAAAAAGAGAAGGTTGTAGATGGAACCCAAAAGAAGAAAACGAAAGAAGAAAATAGGGATGTAGAGAAAGAGAATGTTCTAAGTGGAACTTAGAAGAAGAAAAGGAAATCAGAAAATGGGGATGTAGAGAAAGAGAAGGAGAAGAAACCAAAGGTAAAGATTAAGAGAAGGCAGTATGTCATGTGCCTCTCACATGCAAAGTCAACGTCCCACTTGACGGTCAACTAACGATTTCCGTCAAGTGGTAGTCTTTTGAAATCCAAAATATTATAAGGTAGTTTTTTGCAAAAAGAAATTAGATTAGGTAGTTTTTTGCAAAAGGTACTATAGATTAAGAAGTTTTTTGTAATTTTTCCTTATATTAAAAGAGCATGAAGAAAAACAAAGTTCATTGAAAAGTTTTAAATAAATAAGTTACCAATTGGTCTTGCCGCATATCATCTCCCTTCTTAAATATAATCTTACAACTTTCTCCAGTAGAAGTTCGGAAAGTCAGGCGTAAAGGATGCAATGCACTTTTAAATAATCCACACTCATTAGGCACAATCCCAGTGATAAGCACTTTGGGATGCAATGGCAATCGTATCGGCTTCAACAAAAGAAAATATATGTCAGTATATAAGGCTATTCAACATTCCAACTTTCCAATTAACCAATGTCGGTATATAAGGGTACTGATGGCTACTAAAAACTTTTAATAATACGAAGAAAATGAAATTTAGATCTAACCCCAAGGGGAAACAACTCATACCTCCTCAAAATATGTAAGCTCACTAAGAAGACCTGAGAGAAGTTGTCTAAGCTTTTGCATTTTCTTTTGTGTTCCACCACGCACATTACGAACATCCCTCATTATAGAACACAACTGAGCTGTCAGTTCAGTTTCACGAACCAAACTTTGCCACAACTTGAATCCATCTTCACCTCCAGTATCAGCAGCTGAGAGCTGCAATAGATTATAAATGCAGTTACAATCAACCAGAGTAAATAAGCAGACAAGCTTGCCAAGTGCCATAATAACAGTCACCTACAAAATTACATATGAAAGTAGCGCATGATCTCATTCACAAAAAAAAAAATAAAAAAAAATAAAAAAAATAGAATTCCGTACATCTTCAACTTGACATTAGCCTGATTTCAGCAACGTATTTCACTTTCCAAAAAGATGCCAACATATTAAGCCTTCTGGAAGCCATAGGCTTGAACATCAACTTATACTATCATCCTTTATTGGTTATTACACTGATAAATGTGCGATATCCAATGCACTACTTTGAGCCTTAATATCTCAAATTATACATAATTTAAAATTATAAAAGTTGATATTTGATAACGTGAATCCAACAAGATTCCATTTGACTATATTTTTTCTTAAAACATACATAAGCACAAATGAGACAAGATTAGTTGATAATAGTGGTCAATATTCAAGCGAAACAACTAAAAATGGAGGAACTGTATTGGATTACATTAAATTAGTAACATCATAAGCAATTCCTTTAACTATACCAACAGTACTATAATTCTAGTTTGGCAAATGTAGCATGTCAATTCCAACAAAAATTTTAATTTTGGATGGTTGCATTTCTTGTCAGAAGGTATTGAAATGCTTCTAAAAAGCTCTTCTCAGAGCAAACTTCGTCGAAATCATTACAAGCCCTTCTTCCCTATTTTCCTTTTTCAAAGCATCATTACAAACCAATCATTACTTGTCAGAAGAAGGTATTAATATGCTTCTCATAAACTCTTCTCAGGAGAGACTATCAAAACCACCAGAAGCTATTTTTCCTAATTCCTTTTTCAAAACATCATTGTAAGCCATAAAACAAGAATTCCTATTTAATATAGAACAAATTGTGCAAATGTTAAATAAACAAGTAATTGTCTCTTGTCACGGCATAAAAGCTGTAATTTGTCTACCTTCAACATATTCTCTTCCAGCATTTCATAAGTAGAATAAAAGCGTTTTGCATATGCAGGATCGTGAAGTTCCACAGCAACATACCAACGAAGAAAACTAGCCAACTCAATATTTCGTAATGCTGCAAATAAATTTCATAATCATATCAAAAGTCAATGTACCAGAAAAAAATAACATTAATAGAAAGATAAGAAGAAAGTACAGCGTTTCACAAGAAAATGAGAGAGGCATGATCTATCCGAGCGCTCAAAACGAAGAGCCTGTACTAATTGAAGAAGATAACATTGAAGTTCATCATCATCAGCTCTTTCAAGCACACTCACAGCATAAGCACGAACCTGTTGGACGACATTAATTATACAAGTAGCTCAGAAAAATAAATAATAATAAATAGAAGCATAGAGCAGCCAAACAGAGAAAAGGTAGAAAAGGAAATAAGAAAAGCCTAAGGGAACTACTTATGCAAGAATGCATCAACAGCAAGAGTGATAGCTTTATCAATAAAAGTAGTTTTGAAAAAGACACATGACTGTTTCAAGTGACACTATAACTCTTTAAAATCAACTACTTGAATGACAAACCTCTTCACTTTCAAATACAGGAGATAACAGCTCTAGTGCATCACAGACATCAATCATTTCCCATCTACCCATCAATTCAATTGCCTGCTTTGCTTCCTGAATATGCAAAAAACATGTCAACACTGACAAACTAATCTGTCACAGAAGCTTCTTGCAATATCGTACAAGGTGGCAATCTAGAGAAGAAACAAAAGAGTATCTAGGCAGCAAAAGGCAAGAAAGTTCCATGTCCTAACCTGCACATCACTCCATTCAACACATCGAAGAAACTTTGTGAGCGCTTTCTTCTCTGCCATCAACGAGAACCGAAATTTCCATAGAAGCTGTTTTTCTTCTCCACTTAATGTCCTTGTTGGTGGGTATTTCAAAATCCAATGTATCGCCCTTGACATCAAGCAAATTATAATGAGACAAAATTAAGAAGCTTAAAATATGTAAATTTTGTGCTTAGAAGATTTGATGACGAAAGACTAGCAACAAACAGGACATTAAATACTTTACAAGCTATTGATAAGAAACAAAAAATGAAACCAATATGAAATGATCAAGATAGGTAATATTAGGTGTATTGGCAACTGGCCAGAAACAATGAAGCATACTATTTCAATGGCACAACAATAAGAAAATTTTCCATCACGGACAAGTACAAAAGTCATCACTAAAGTCATGATACTTATAAGCTAACTACAAGGACATTTATAGGTAAGAATCAGATGGTTAATAGGATAATAATGCGTAAGTTAAACGGCATTTCTTGCCTTAAGCAGAAACAATTGACTAAGCTATGAAGTACAACAATTACTGCATTATCTTCAGATTAAAAAAGAGCCAATAACAACAAGAAAAGAAAAAAATGCTCAAAAAAGTGAAAGTAGACAGAACCAATACTTACTTCCTTTCATTAGAACTTGGTTTTAGATCCCGGTCAATGATATCGCGCGTCAAGCTTCTAGCTAGCTTTATTTGTTTGTGTTCGGAAGGGTTGATCTTTCCCACTTCAGGATCCCAGACAGTAACAAGTTCATTCGCGCCTATTGGAGATGGTAAGAAAACATTTGGTCCAGATTCCTACAGAAAAAAAAACATACAGTTGGATTCGTGACAAGCTGACTGATAGTGACTAGTACAAAATCATTCATCCAGGTACCAGTGAATTACTGACATCCTATATTATAGAAAACAAGAACAAGGGGTGTTTACAAGGATGGCTGCAACACATATAAGAGATATGAATGCATCATCTTTTGTAGATCACGACAAAAGTTGTGTCAGATCTCAAAATTAACATAAAAGTAATATATTAGTCACGTTTGGGTGCAGTCCAAAGGAACCCAAAAACACTGGACAGTTTACAAACCTTTCCATTTATTAAAAAATAAAGTACTCAGATTTTTTTAAGGTCAAACTTTAACAACTTATCGCTTGAAACAAAATTAATAAATAAAAAAAGAAACAGCCTGTGCTATGACAAGGGTAAGGCAGTGTAAAGTCCCCCGGCCTCTTTCTTCACCAAGGAGGAAGCCACTACAGAATTATTGCGGGTAAAGTAATGCAAATAAAAAAAAAGAAAAAAACAAGAAAATAAAATATAATGGTGTTAAAAAATTTATTTTCTCATAATTTTTTGTCAATATACATCAAGAGAGCGCAATAATCAAAACCCGGCTTTTGAAAACAATGGGGGTATTATATCATAGATCCATACGTAAAAGACAAGCTTTATACTAGAACGAAAAGGACTTTTATGCCCATTTCAAAGGAATCAAAGAAAAGACAAACAATCATGGAAACACACGTTCAAGATGGTGTCAAATTACTAGAATTATAAATTGTAATCTAAAAGCAGGATGGTTGCTTCCTTGAAAATAAAATATAACGTATCCAAACAAGTGTATGTTAACTTAACGCAAGCAATTATAGTGTCACTCTGGTAGGGTAAACTCCATGAAGATGCAAAAAAATTCCCATGAAGAAATTCCATAGCAACCTCATAGATATTTATTCAATAAAAGACATGATGACCATTCAGAAAGAAGTATTGAAACAAAAATGTGGAAGATATGGCAGCGTAACATCAGGAGGAGGGAACGAAACTTGGAATATACAATGTGTGCGTCTATTAAGCAAGGAAAACAGACAATTACCTGAAAAACAACTTGATGCTCGAAACTACAAAAATCAACAACAAGATATAATTGGGAACTCCTGCTTCCACAACTTTCGCGATCCTTGATCTTCTCCATTGCTTTAAAAGTAAGCCGATCTAGCCAATCTACACGTGGAATTTGTCCTCTTTCATACTTATTCATAAGCTTCTCTAGACGCTCCAACTCCCCTCGTTCATGCCTTGGGACCTACAGTAGATTTTGTGCGTCATAAGTGCTTGCAATCCGCTTGTAAACCCCTAACTAGAAACGATATATATATATATATATATATATATATATATATATATATATATATATATATATATATATATATATATATATATATATATATATATATATATATATATATATATATATATATATAACTAGTGATCTATCTAATCTGAAAGAATTTGATACCTTTCCAGGTGTGGAAGAAGGAAAAGCTCCATCAGCTTCTTTCCCCAACCAAAGCCTTAACTTTTGCTTCCCGGTTCTAAGTTGTTTCTTGTTGTTAAAAAGAAGAATGGTTGCTCCACCAATAAGTCCTTCCTCTTTGCAGCAGGAAACATCCCATACCTGATTTTCAATGCCAAAATATAACTTAGATAAGGGAACTCTAGCCAGAAGCATATAAATACAGAAAGAATGAAACCAATATTAAAACTACAAGAAACCAAAAGGAAAATATGGGAAAACCAAAATAGGAAGTGCATCAAAGAAATTCCAACACTGAAAAAACCCCTAATGGAAATCCTAGCAGGACAGTGCATGAAAGCAATGCATTCAGAGTTCACACAGTCAATAACGAACTTGCCACTACCAGTGACAAGAACATGCTTATTAAACTGACAAATTTTACCGAAACATCACTAAGTTTACTCATGCTTTGTACACAGCAACACGTGAAAGGTTGATCTCAGATAATAATCTGTCGTGCTTGAATTTTTTATGTATATTATCTTTTGAGTTTTGACTTGAAGGTAAAAATGAACTAACTACACGGTATGAAGCAGAAATTATCAATTTGTGGCTCTGGTGAAGCCCAAAACATACAGAGTGTAAGAGATGTTCACCAACAGAGTGCATTGATACAGCAAAAAGGAATACAGAAGTTGAAGTTAAAAAAGGGAAATCCTTATTACCGTAAACAAAAGTTGTGAGTGAGCAGTGAGGTCTCGATATTTGGTACTCAAGGTAATCAACTCACTCCAGGAAAAAGACTGCCCTGATTCCAGCCTGCAAGAATATATTAAAACTCATTAGTGAATCACAAATCAACTCACAAAAATATAAACTAACATGAGACAATTTGTAACGTGTAAACATCAAACAGAATGCCACACTGATTTGTATTCAATTAACAATAACACGAAAGAGTTTCAAACTTGTTTAATAACTGAGAGGAATCTCAATGTAGATCAATAAAAGTCTAGAACCTAAAATAAAAGAGGTATATGGGAAAGAATAAGAAATTTCCAACTCTCATTCTATACATTTGTTAAGAACCATGAGCATAGAGCAAGAGCAACTTGCAGTTTAAGTCATTATTTAAGAAAATAACTCATTATAAACTTGCAGTAAGAGAGTGAGAGAAAGATTTTATTCTTCACAGAGGCTAGCAACAAAAAACTTGAGACTACATCTTAGAAAATTAGTGGAACACTGAATAAGGAAAACCTACAAGGTCATTTTGGAATCCCTTTTATGAAACACCAGCAGAGTGATGCACATAATATTCCACATCAGACCAGAAACTCATTGTCTTGTCTTTACAAGCGTACCAGAAATGTTGGGGCAATAAATCCTACATGTACGTGGATCTCGACTGGTAGAAGATGCGAGGTTCCGCAACTCGATGCAAATAATAAAAAACTGAAAAGGCAACACAACATAGACACGTGTGACAAATGGAGCCAGGAGCGCAATGCACAGCTACCAGGCACCAGCTCCCAATATAGCATGCTTGCTGTCAATTATCACACAGATGAGTTGTTATGGTGGTGTTCAGCAGCCAAGTACTCAGCAAAAGTCAGAAAAGAAGAAGAAGAAGAAGAATTAGATCAGATTATAGAAGAATTAAGAGAAAAGAAAAGTAAGAGTGGAATGATTGTATTATGTATTAGAGAACGTGGTGCTCCCTCTCCCTCGAGCTCTTCGAGTGGCCCGATAACTCCTACGGTAGAAGACCGGAATGATATTACAAGCATGAAGGAAATCTAATTCCCCCTCCACTAAATATAACATGTACTGTATTCTAGAATGTATCTAAAAGTACAGCTCAGCACTTTGTAACAAACTACAAACAGCATCTTTTATGTTAAAAAGAGTAATTGAAATGTATAACAGAATTTTGTTAATTCGTACTCTTCCTTTTCCTTGAGTAGGTATACTCAATAGTGGGCTTGGGCTGATCACCATCCACGACAATACCCGCCCCAACGAGAGACACCTTGTCCTCAAGGTGGAAGTCATGAAATAATGCTGCAATGTTGCTATAGTGCTCCCAGTTGGCGTCTGAAGCAGGTAGGCGCCTTGCCACTGTATCAGGAAATGTGCAGCTGTCATAGGTTGAGATGGAGTTTTGCGAATTCCCAACAATCCTGCAGGTTCAACTACAACTCTAATGCTGATGATAGTTGGGTAGGTAGTGCAGTTGGATTGAAGGTCGCTCCACGAGCCAATTTGAGCTAAGAGACATGAAAAACGGGGTGAATTTTGCTTTCAGCTGGAAGGAGTAATTTATAAGCAACAGCCCCCACTCGAGCTTCAATTTCATAAGGTCCAAAGAAACGTGCAGAGAGTTTATCGCAAGGTTTCGAGCCAAGGATTGTTGGCGCTATGGTTGAAGCTTTAGATACAACAAATCCCCCACCTCAAAGGAAACTTCACGTCTCTTCCTATCCACCCATTTCTTCATACGGTGTTGAGCTCGAAGTAAGTGAAAGGTAAATCATCAAGGATTGCATCACGCTCCCGCAACAATTGATCCAAGCTATCAACTGGAGTGGTGTTATAGCCCAAGCGTATTAATGAAGGTGGGGAACGACCGTAAATAGCCTTGAAAGGAGCCATATTGATGGACATGTGTGGAGTGGTATTGTAGCAGTGCTCCGCCCAATGAAGCCACTTACCCATTGTTTGGGTTGCCCATTGATAAAGCAACGTAGATAGGTCTCCAATGCTTGGTTCACTATTTCGCTTTGGCCATCCGTTTGAGGGTGGTAAGCGGTGCTTCGTGACAAAACAATACCTTGCAAACGGAAAAGCTCAGACCAAAAGTGACTCATGAAAATCTTATCCCGATTGGAAATAATGGAGGATGGAAACCCGTGTAAGCGAACCACTTCACGAACGAAAACAGTCGCTACGAAAATGGCATTAAAGGGATGTTTCAGCCCAATAAAGTGAGAAAACTTCGTTAAGCATCTAAAACCACTAACACAGTATCATATCCTCCAGACTTTTGTAAGACCTCCACAAAATCCATCGTGATATCCGCCCAAACCTGAGTAGGGATCGGTAAGGGTTGGAGAAGGCCAGCGGGCTGTTGATGGGACACCTTCTGTTGTGGACAAACTGTACATTTTCGAACGAATTGAGTTATTGTTCTCCTCATGCCTCCCAAAACCAGTCTTCGGCTAATCTGCGATAGGTTTTATATTCGCCGTTGTGGCCTCCTATCGCCGTTGTATGATATTCCAGCAGTAATTTCTCCACCAAGGGGGAGGTAGCAGGGATAGCTACTCTTCCTTTGTACAATAAGCACCCATGATGTAATGTGAATCCAGCCACCCCTTCTCCAGTGTCATGTAAGGCAGCGCATATCCTTCCCAACATCTTATCCTTCCTAACTTCGCCTCATAGTGACTCCCAATCAACCCAGCAAGTTGATACTATGGCATTAAAGTGTGCCTGGAAAATGTGTGGGTGGCGTGACAAGGCGTCAACAGCTTTGTTGGTAATCCCCAATCTAAACTGCACCTCGGAGTCGTACCCAAGTAACTTACTGACCCATTTTTGGTACTCCGCTCCAATTTCCTGCTATTCCACAATAAATCGTAAACTTCGCTTATTAGTCTAAACCAAAAAATGTCGCCCAATCAAGTAATGTCTCCATTTTTGAACTGCCAGGACAATGGCCATTAATTCCTTCTCGTAGATGGACTTGACTTCCCTCCGCACACCTAATGCCTTGCTAAAATAAGCGATGGATGCTTATTTTGTGAAAGGACAATTCCTAATCCTTTCCCCGAAGCATCCGCTTCCACCACAAAAGGAATAGAAAAAATTGGAATAGCTAAAACTGGGGCAGTAAGCATTACCGATTTCAATTGCTCAAAAGCTGTTGTGGCCATGTCATTCCAGCGTAAATTGTCTTTTTTGAGCTGGTTCGTTAAAGGAGCAGCCAATTGAGCCTAGCGATGAATGAATCGGCGGTAGTATCCTGTGAGCCCCAAAAAACCCCAAAGCTCCTTCAAAGTCTTTGGTGTCGGCCATTCTTGCATTGCTTGAACCTTCTCTGGGTCCACGGCTACACCGGCTCCAGAAACAATATGGCCTAAATATGCCACCTGAGTTTGCCCAATCACGCATTTCTTGGCGTTGGCGTACAACTGATGTTGTTCCAGCAACCCCAAAACCTTCGACAAATGCTGAGCATGTTCTTCCAAAGAGGAGCTGTGTATCAAAATATCATCAAAGAAAACTAACACAAACCGAAGGAGAAACGGTTTAAAAATCTCGTTCATCAAAGATTGAAAGGTTGCGGGGCATTGGTAAGCCCGAAGGGCATGACGAGAAACGCGTAATGGTCGTCGTGCATCCGAAATGCGGTTTTATATACATCCTCCTCCTTCATCCGAATTAGATGATATCCGAATTTCAAATCCAATTTCGAAAACACCATTGCACCACATAGTTCATCTAGTAACTCTTCAATGACTGGAATTGGAAATTTGTCCGCTACCGTTTCCTTTTTCAAAGCTCTATAGTCAATACAAAATCGCCACGAACCATCTTTCTTTTTCACTAGTAAAACAGGACTGGAGAAAGGACTTCGAGAGGGTTGTATTATGCCAGCGTGCAACATATCCGCCACTAGTCTCTCAATTTCTGCCTTTTGGATGTGCGGGTATCAGTAAGGTCGTACACTAACTGGGTTAGACCCACTTTTTAGTGTAATTTGATGTTGTTTAGAACGCAAGGGAGGTAGCCCATATGGCATCTTAAATACTCTAGCAAATTGCTGTGTAACTAGTTGCAATACCTCTGGAATATTCATCGGCATGTCCAATGCTCCTGTTACTTCATTTTCCTCTCCTGTCAAGCTAGTCAACTCTATTAACACCCCTCCTCTTGTTTTCCTGATCACTTTCATCATGGATTTTAGTGTGACCTTGGATCGTTCTAAGGATGGATCACCTCGCAATATCACCTTACTCCCATTCCACAAAAACTGCATTAAGGGATTTTTCCAATTGGTGGATATAGTACCCAACTTTGCCAACCATTCGATACTCAAAATTACATCTGCGTGTCCAAGTTCGAGTGGTAAAAAATTTTCATTGATACAAATGGCCCCTAAATCCAAATCCACTTCTCTACACCACCCCTTCTCGTTGCGAGTTTCCCCCGTTCCCAGTGTCACTCCAAACTATTCGGTGGGCTCCACCCGAATACCCAACTGTAGAACAATTTTTGGTGATATGAAATTATTGGTAGCTCCTAGATCTATCATCACCACTACCTTGCTTCCCTTAATTTTTCCCTCAAGTTTCATAAATCTAGAGTTATCAATACCCACCACAGAATTGAGTGAAATACCCACTGGCCCCAATTCTTTGTCGTCCCCCTGTTTATCTTCCTCCTCAATCTCTCCTTCCTCCTCTTCGCCATCTCCCACAATCAGAACACTCAATTCTTTCTTCTTGCACATGTTCCCCACGCGCCACTTCTCATCACATCTAAAACAAAGGCCCTTCAACTTCCGATCTTGGAATTCCCAGTCAGTTAGACGGCGGGTGGTGTCGTGGGTTGGGTTGCGGTTGGAAATTGGGTGGTATGTGTTTGGGTTTGTGTTTCGCGGGTTGTTTGGAGTTTGATGGAGATGGTAAGATGGGGTTAGGATATTTTTGTGGGTCACTGGGTGTGGGTTGTGTTTTGGGTAGGTATTAATTTTCTGAGGGTAATTAGGTAAATTCCGACCATGCCCATTTGAATTGTATAATAACCCTAAGGCACATAGTTTCTCCTCAATCTTCACGGCCCAATCTAAGGCCTCATCCATATTTGTTGGGTCCATAAGCCTCAATTCGGTTTGTATTTTCCATTCCAAAACCTTAATGAAATTTGCCAGCAAATATGATTCACTTACCTCTTCTTCTAGATTGGAAGCAAATTGGATGAAAATCTTTTCATACTCTTCGACGCCTCCCTCCTACTTCACACTCATCCACTGCTCCATGAGAGAGCCTCCTTTGCGTCGCCTAAAGTGCCTCAGCAACATTCTCCAATTAGTGATGGTTCATCGTTTATTCTTTCATTGAAACCGGGCTAAAGCATCGCCTTCCAATCCCAAGCTTGCTGCTCCCATCTCACCATGATGTTTCCCGGCGTTACGCTCCATGGATTGTCAAAACTCCTCCAACAAACTCAAATTTTCAACTTCCCTCTATCAGTTTTGCTCTACCTCAGACCTTTCTCTGTTACTAGTTGAGTGATTTTTTGGGCTTTCTTCATTGTGGGTGTTCGTCTTGGCATTGATCATTTTCACCTCAGCCATGAGTATGGTGATTGTTGCTATCAGATCTTTTTTCCCTTTAGTACACTCTTCCAACTGCGTGTTTTGCTCCATTATTGCCTTGGATTGAGATTCCTCAATGTATCTTTTCATCTCATTAAATTTCTCCTCCACCGTCTCCTTTAAATCCGGAATTTTACTTTGCAAGGCAGCCAAATCTTCCTCCAAACTATCTAAACGAGTCGCTTGTGTCGGAGCCATGATCGGCTTGGTCTGATACCACTGTTATGGTGGTGGTCAGCAGCCAAGTACTCAGCAAAAGTCAGAAAAGAAGAAGAAGAAGAAGAAGAAGAAGAATTAGATCAGATTATAGAAGAATTAAGAAAAAAGAACAGTAAGAGTGGAATGCTTGTATTATGCATTAGAGAACGTGGCGCTCCCTCGAGCTCTTCGAGTGGCCCGATAACTCCTACGGTACAAGACCCAGATGATATTACAAGCATGAAGGAAATCTAATTCCCCCTCCACTATATATAACATGTACTGTATTCTAGAATGTATCCAAAAGTACAGCTCAACACTTTGTAACAAACTACAAACAGCATCTTTTCTGTTAAAAAGAGTAATTGAAATGCATAACAGAATTTTGTTAATTCGTATTCTTCCTTTTCCTTGAGTATGTGTACTTAATAGTGGGCTTGGGCTGATCACCATCCATGACAGCCAAAGACAGGCATTTTTGGCAAGGCTATCTACTGCAGCAATTTACAATGTTTGACTTGTTTCAATTGATATTTTATGTCGCAGGTCTATCAAGAATAAGCAACTAAGTAAGACAATTTTGTTACAATTCTTTGGCAAATGCTAAAGCTTCCTAAATATGCAATAATTTGTGCACTAAGGAAGAAGTAGTAGGATCAAATTTTCTTAAATAGGCTTCTAGCAGGTGAGTTTCATAAAGGAATTGAGTTTGAAAAGACAATCTTCATAAATAAGGGTGTAACAAGTAACAAATGTGATTTTACAACTACAATGTTATAACTCATTCATTCTACAATATTGATGAAACATTGAACATCACTTCATATAAACATACCATTATTAATTATTTTCATAGTATCAATAGAAGCCTACAGTATGAAGCAAAGCTTCACATTCCCAGTGTCAAATCAACCAATTCTTCATATTTGTGGAAATGGGTTGAACAACTTATATTTGTTTGATGAGATTGTTGAGAGAGTCAAACCTGGTTTGCATAGGGAGTCCAAAAGGAGCGCCATCAATATACAAGGTACATTCAACAAAGAGCTCTCCCCTCCTTTCCTCTGCGGCATAACCAATGTCTACACCATCTTATAATAAAAAAACGCACAAGAAGAATTCGCAATTATTACCACAAACACCAACAACACGAAAAAAACACTAGCTTCAACCAAATTCCCTAATCCTTCTATAGTATAAAAGATTAGGGAATTCGCTTGAAGCTAGGGATTTATTTTTGCTCATGATTGTGGTAATAAAGTTGATACATTATATGATCAATGAATCATGAAAATGCTTTGCAACAGAGCAGCAAGAGGAAGTCATGAAAAATGCTACCTAATTCGCTAAAGACGCTAATCAACCGAAACACACAAAGTCAGGTCATTTAGGGATAATTTATCAAAACTAAGTTGTAAATTAACACTGGTCAAAATTTACATTTTAATGATGTGGTTATAATACTTTCCTCGCATGTACAGAACAATTTAGACTATAATTCAAGAATTGGGTTACTACTGAAAGATTACCAAAATTTTAAAAAATCTATAAATTAACATAAAGTTCAAATTTTGTTTGATGAAATTGCAATTTATTTCCAAACATCATCCTTGTTAACAAATTTCCGACAAGTGAAATAAAACCCTTTAAGTTACACAAAATAAACAAATAACAACAATGATTGCGTGAAAAAATTGATCATACCCAAAAAAAAAAAAAAAATAATTAGGCTGCAGTACCTGAATTTAGGGATTTAAGAGGTTGTAACGTACCCTCCAATCGATCAATCCGAAAGGTAACCGGAAGATTAATATCACACGACAGGAAGAATCTGAACTCGTTTCCACTCATCCCTTGCTAATATCGTTCAGTAAACCTAAAACATAAAATTCAAATCATGTAAATCATGGAGTGAAATTTATACTATACAAACCGTAAACGGCGAAGATTGAATTCAGAGAAAACTTCAACAATTGAATATAACTTCAAATTCGTCAAAAAGTCTATCATATTGTCAATTCCACAATTGAATTTGTCGAAAATAGACAGAATCTAACGCGACAGCAATATTAATCAAACTTTATCGGCGGTGGTGGATTACCGGCGAAGATCACGAAAATAAGTTTGAAGAGAGAGATGCAGTGAAGAAAATTCAATGCGTAAACAAAATCAGGTTAACATACATCAAATCACAATGCGAAATTGCAAGCGAGATCGAAAATGAAATCTTGAAGAATCGGAGCTCGGAAACTCACATGTGATTCTTTGAAGAGCAGAGAGAAATACAGAGGTAGAAAGAGAAGTAAAGAGCAGAGAGAGATAGCGTAGAATATAAATAAAAGAGATAGAGAAACGAAAGAACTTTTTAATTTGATAAATAAATATTTTTTTTGGTTTATTCTTCTTAAATCAAATTCTCTCTTAATTTTTTTAACCAGTTTAATAATAGAAAAAATTATCTAGAATAATTCAATATATCTATATTTTTATTCTACGTATTGATGGTTTAATAATTTCAATTTTAAGGGTATTTTCTTAGGGTAAATTTGATAACCGGATAACTTGCTATAGCAAGTTTTATTTTTTATAAAAAAGATAAATAAAAATAAAATGTCGAAAAAATGTGAAAAAAATTTATGATTTTTTTTATTATTTAGACTTTTTATGTTAATTTTTAAAATTTTTCTCCAAATTTAAATTCATTTTTAGTTTGTTTTTTTTTTAATTACCTATTATAGCAAGTCATCATGTTATACAAGTTTACTCTAGACAAATACCGCATAAAAATTAGATTATTCACGATTAATTAATAAATGAAATTATTGTTGGAAAATTGTGAAAAGTTAGCATTATTTTAGGATATTGCTATCTTTATCTTGTACTCTATATGATATCTATTTTACATTCTACATGTTATATATAGTGGAGGGGGAATTAGATTTCCTTCATGCTTGTAATATCATCTGGTTCTTGTACCGTAGGAGTTATCGGGCCACTCGAAGAGCTCGAGGGAGCGCCACGTTCTCTAATGCATAATACAAGCATTCCACGCTTACTGTTCTTTTCTCTTAATTCTTCTATAATCTGATCTAATTCTTCTTCTTCTTTTTTGACTTTTGCCGAGTACTTGGCTGCTGACCACCACCATAACAGTGGTATCAGACCAAGCCGATCATGGCTCCGACACAAGCGACTCGTTTAGATAGTTTGGAGGAAGATTTGGCTGCCTTGCAAAGTGAAATTCCGATTTAAAGGAGACGGTGGAGGAGAAATTTAATGAGATGAAAAGATACTTTGAGGAATCTCAATCCAAGGCAATAATGGAGCAAACAAGAAGCTGGAAGAGTGTACTAAAGGGAAAAAAGGTCTGATAGCAACAATCACCATACTCATGGCTGAGGTGAAAATGATCAATGCCAAGACGAACACCCACAATTAAAAAAGCCCAAAAAATCACTCAACTAGTAACAGAGAAAGGTCTGAGGTAGAGCAAAACTGACAGAGGGAAGTTGAAAATTTGAGTTTGTTGGAGGAGTTTTGACAATCCATGGAGCGTAACGCCGGGAAACATCATGGTGAGATGGGAGCAGCAAGCTTGGGATTGGAAGGCGATGCTTTAGCCTGGTTTCAATGGGAGAATAAACGATGAACCATCACTAATTGGAGAATGCTGAAGAGAATGCTGCTGAGGCACTTTAGGCGACGCAAAGGAGGCTCTCTCATGGAGCAGTGGATGAGTGTGAAGCAGGAGGGAGGCGTCGAAGAGTATGAAAAGATTTTCATCCAATTTGCTTCCAATCTAGAAGAAGAGGTAAGTGAATCATGTTTGCCGGCAAATTTCATTAAGGTTTTGGAATGGAAAATACAAACCGAATTGAGGCTTATGGACCCAGCAAATATGGATGAGGCCTTAGATTGGGCCGTGAAGATTGAGGAGAAACTATGTGCCTTAGGGTTATTATACATAGACATGGGAAAATTTGATCCGACCCGAAAATGAACTCGGGACCCGACCCGGAAAAATCCGAACCCGACCGACCCGAAAGCGACTTAATCCGAAACATGACTGACCCGATAATTACCCGACCGAAAATCGACCCGTTTTGACAGATTTAATATCAATTTTTAGAGTAATTTCAATGTTAGAATTCATTTCAAATAAAATTTTAGTTTTCAAAGTATCTCAACATATTGAGTATATCACTTGAACCCTAAAACTCATCAATAGATCTCAAAAAACACGTATTTAACGTCTTTTTAGCCATCGTAATTATTTTTCTTTAAAAATAGGACGTTATAATCATCTTAATTGAATACATGTATCTTGTTAAATCAGTCAAATAAGTTTTTAATTCTTCTACATTTCAGTAAGCAAATCAATATAATTTATACGAACGTTTCGCACGTTTGAATGAGCTTTTCAAAAAACGAATGTCGCTACCCTAAATTATAAAACGCGTATCTTATAAAACGAAATAAGTACTTAGTTGTATATCTTTCCAACATGAAAATTGTGAAGATAATTTTAACGTCATTTTTATCTAACGTTACAATTATAATAAACAAAATAACTTTTATAAAGCGCGTATCTTACAAGTCTTTCAAAATAAGTATTAATTCCCCTATTTTTCTTGCACATAAATGAACCTGACATACCAACTATTTTTTGAAAATCGTACATGTAATTTCTCTAATGATTTTTTTTAGACATTTTAATGATTTTTTTTATGTTGAATTAGTCGATTGGATATTCTAATGTTTTATGGTAACCCGTTGGGTCAATCCGAACCTACCCGAAACCCAGAGTGATCCGACCTGAAACTGACCTGATCCGAAACTGACCCGACCAGAAAATGACCCGACCGAAATTGATCCGATCCAAAACCCGACCGACCGACCGTTTTCCCAGGTCTAATTATACAATTCAAATGGGCATGGCCGGAATTTACCTAATTACCCTCAGAAAATTAATACCTACCCAAAACACAACCCACACCCAGTGACCCACAAAAATATCCTAACACCATCTTACCATCCCCATCAAACTCCAAACAACCCGCGAAACACAAACCCAAACACATACCACCCAATTTCCAACAGCAACCCAACCGGCCAACCCACGACAACACCCGCCGTCTAACTGACTGGAAATTCCAAGATCGGAATAACACATAAATATCAATGCTCTTTATGAAAAAAGAGAGTTTTCCACCCACTTTTAAATGGTCCCGCACCCCTCCTTGGTTTTGGTGCAAAACTCAAATGTTTCATTCTCTATGAATAGGAGGGAGTACCTTTTAGGATTTTACAATAGGTCTCTTGAGAGACGACTCTCAAAGCCCAACCCAATTCATTAAATAAATACTTACTACATGCACACATTTTACAAAATACCTTCTATAATTTTTAGTAGGTATTCCGTGTATTGAAGGAGACATATAAACACTAAAACACCTTGTAACATGTTCAAAATTGTTAATTTTAATCTTCCGATCAATTATTCCAATTTTTCAATTCTAATTCCTAATCCTTTAGTTATCTAATTCAAATCACCTTTAATTCCTATACCTTTTTTCGATTTTGTAATTTCTTCAAAATATTAAACTTATATATATATATATATATATATATATATATATATATATATATATATATATATATATATATATATACATATATATATATATATATATACATACATACATATATATATATATATATACATACATATATATATATATATATACATACATATATACATATATATATATATATATACATACATATATATATATATATATACATACATATATATATATATATACATACATATATATATATATATATATACATACATATATATATATATATATATATATATATATATATATATATATATATATATATATATATATATTCTTAAATTTCTTTATAAACACCAAAATATTATTTTATTATTTTATACTATAAAAAGTTTAATTTTAATATTATATTTACGGTTTTGTAAAAACGTCATGTTTTAATTTCATTTCCTTAAACTAATTCACTACTTATCTTTTTAACCTTAAAACTTTGATTTAATTATTTTATACCTAAAAATTAACCATATTTTTATTATTGACTTTAAGTATAGTTTTAACCAAAAATTTCTAAGTAAACTATCATATTTTCATAATCAAACTTACCCATTATTCTAAAACATGTTCACTTGTATAAATTGGAATAAAATTTTGATGAACCAAAATCCTTTATACATTAACCCATGATGTTCATCACTTACACAAGCTATCACCATTTTCTTACGTAAGTTAACCTTCTTCTACACTCTAAACTTTTACACATTCACTTACATACTCCAACTATTACACATTTGTTTGCACACTCTAAATCACTTACACAAGTTAATCTTTTTCTATACTCCTAACGCTCTAATTCATACAATATAATGAACTATATAGTTGCCCTAACCCATTATAAATACCCCACTTATCCATGAGATCACTTGCACCCTATCATCAAATCTTTCTACCATTCTTTCTTATATCTTCACTTCATTAACATCTTACTAACTTTATACCTTTGTTATTACTTGAAGAAATTCAAGAAAATGGAACTTAAAACATTCTTTGTGTAGCTTAAATTATCATCATTTTGGAGCATTATTGAATTATTACATCGGGTACTTAATGTATCATTGTTTTTGGAGTCTAGATTTATTTATTTTGGGAGCTTATGGGATTATCATCATTTTGGGATTTTGGATTACTTATCTTTGGAGCATTATTATCTACCTTGGAAGGTCTTATTTCTTATTACTTTTCTAATTAGTACTTAGTACTTAGTACTAATCCTTGGTGCTAATATGATATAACTTCTTACCCTACTTTTTATGTGGAATTTTACTTTACATTTACTTTATAATATGCAAAGTATGAAATATTTTGTGTACATTTAAGTAAGAGGTTAGTTTGGTGAAATTATAATTAAGATTTTATCAAGTATGTTTATGCTAAAAGTATTTTTAGTATGTTAATTTAGTAATCTTTTAACAAGTTTAGGAAATTGGGTAAACAAAATTATATTCTTATGACATTAAGTATGATTTATGTTATAAACTAGTGCTGGTATGCTTATGAGTTATGTGTTACAATAGGAATGTTGTTATATCAAAAAAATTATGTTAGAATTTTTATTAATATGTTTATGTTAGCCTTCAAACTAATTTATAAGGTGGTAAGTTATTTTATAAATATATTTTTTTTATTATTATTAAGTATGTATGGTTATACTAAGAATGTTGTTATTATACTTTATTTTGATATTAAAGTTTATCCTTAAATTTATAATAAATTTTTAACGTTATTGTGTTGATTATTTAAATCTACGATTTACTATAATAAATTTAATGAAGTTATTTTTTGGTGAAAAAGGCCCCAAAATACTCATAGGCCAATTCGACCATTATCATATTAAAAAGAAAAAGAGTTTGATATACTTTTTTATATTATTACAAGCTATTTTGTGATAATATTAAAATACAATCTTGAAAATTATTTTTGAGAAAGTTTTATAAGTTATTAAATAGTGAAGTGATTTTCTTGAATATATGAGATTTCATAAATAAAAAAATAATAACTTTTGTGACATTTAATTATTATTTAGTGCAAAACATTTTATTTGCTAACTAGTTAACCAAAATTTATATAATAAGATGTAAAAGTATTTTTTGTAAACTTGCATTTAAACTATGTGTGAAATATTGATTTTTGTGAAATTATAAGTTTTATTTGTTTTATTACTATAATGTTGATTTTTGCAAATCTAATAAGTTTACTTGTTTTTCCAAACTTGAAATAATTATTTTTGGTGGACTTGTTGAATTTTGGAAACTTATGCAAATAATGCAGTTTTACTTGAATTTTAATTAGAATGTTTGATTTTGTGAAGAAAATAAAGTTTCATTTATTTTAAAGTTGAAAATTTTTGTTTTGGGAACTTTTTTTTAAGAGAAATAGATTTTAGTAGCTACTTGTGGAAAATATTAATTTGGAGACTATTAGTAGAATATTAAGTTATTAGTGTGAATTTTGTAAGCTATTAAAATAAAGTTATAAATAAAATTTAATGTGTAAAAATTAAGTAATGAACATATAAAGACATAAAGGTAAATTAAACATTATGATTAAGAATTATATTAAATAAATGAAGTTACCACCTAGGTTATTCAAAGTCAACTTGTAGTAATAAAAATGTGATGTACTTGTGTGAATGAGTATTGATTGAATGACCCTGATAGTAAGATAATATTGATATGGTATAAGACATGGGGTTCGCTACCTATCCTATAGAGCTCGAGCATAATCATTGTATTGGAGGGGTGATGACTCTCACTACAGTTAGGGTTTAGGACTACGGTCCTCACCTAACCAGGCCCTTACATATATCAGGTGTCATGTTGTTGTGCTTGTTGATCAGTGATAAAATTGATTAGTGGTGATGTTATGATGCATGGTATGGTTATGAGTATTAACAAAATGAACTTAATTACTTAAGTGTTAAGATTACCGAATTGTATAAGTGGCAGTAACATACTTTTGTCAGGATTGAGAATGGTATCTTAATAACTTAAAAGTATGGAACAGAAAAGAAATATAGTAAAAGTATACAGTAGTGTTAATTAATTATAAGTTCGTACTTAAATTATTATTTTTTAAATGTAGCATATAATTTTTCGTTTTTTAAGCTGGATAGGAAATTATGCTCGGCGTTAAATGCCGACTGATTCAATCGGCTGCCATCCATATCATGGATGGCAACATTTTGCAGGATTTAGTTTTAGGTTCCAATCCAGGCCGCAACAAGTACTATTTATCAATAACTTAGCTGCTTTTTGTACATTTATTGATGACTTGATGTTGATATATCTTTTTTTTTTATTTTGAGCAAACAATATTTCTTATCACATGTAATATTTTACTTTTATTTTAAACAGTTTCAGTTTTTATAGTTTAAAGTTTTTAACAATTTGACATTTTAAAACTTCCGCAATATTTTTGTATTAAACATTATTATTAAATGTTAATTATGTATCGAGATTGCGGCTCCTGTTACACACCTACAACACATAATATAAATTCTCACTCCAAATAACAAACACATACAACATATAATATAAATTCCTACAACACATAACATAAATACATACAACAAATAACCTAAACACCTACAACACATAATAAAAATACTTACAGCACATAACAAAAATACTTACTGTAAATAACCTAAACACCTACAGTACATAATATAAACCCTTACAGCAAATAACCTAAACACCAATAGTTATAACTGTAGCAGGAGCGGCACTCTCGTTACATAATTAACATTAATAATTATACTTAAGATAAATAATGCGGAAGTGTAAAACGCCGAACTGCTAAAAACCATTTGAAATAAAAAAATGTTCAAAACATAAGTAAAAATATATCTTACAACTGAGAAAATATAAAATAAGGTTTACTTAAATACGATAAAAAAACATAAGTACAATATAGTCATCAAGTAAAATCATTGAAGCTAAGTCCTCGATAGAATAATTAAAGTTGCGGCCTGGATCGAAACCTGAGCTAATTTTTCCTGCAAAATACTGTCATCCATAATACGGATGACAGCCGATTAAATCGGTCAGCGATAAAGCCGAGTAAAATTTTCTCAACAAGCTTATGATGCGATAGTTAAATCATGCTTACAAAATAATCATCAAGCACAATATAGAAGGTTATTACTCATTATTGACCTTTACTAAGCCATTAAGTTACATTCTTAATACTTGCAGAAGTTCATTACTGCTACTAAATACTTGGTAACCTTAATGCTTATTTAATCAAGTTCAATTAAGCCTCATAGCTTTACCATCATAGCACATCACAAGATCACAACAATAATGACAACTGATATATGTAAGGGTCTGGTTAGGTGAGGACCATAGTCCTAAACCCTAACTGTAGTGGGAGTCGTCACTCCTCTCAATACTGTTATGCTCGAGACTTCACAGGATGAGTTTTTCTCGGACCCCCTGTCTGACACCGCATTTTACGTGCCGGCTAACACGGACGCCGGGATTTTACATGTCGGTCCATGGTTCGACGTTACCTTACTATCAGAGTCATACAATCAATATCATGCAATATCAAACAAGACTCTAAACCGAAATAGTTTACATTCTTATAAGTCAAACTTCCACTAGTCAAATTTTTGACAATTCTACCCTTTTAATAGAAACAAATTACTAGTATCTAATAAATTAATATTAATTAAATAACAAATTTTCGTAGCTATACTAAGATTCCTGAGGCTAAACTAAGTCATTATTGTGTCATAAATAATCATAACAGTCAAGGGTAATATTTCTAAGTACTTAATAACATATTTTATCAAATAACTAGTAAACTAGTAAAACGGATCTATCATCACTATAAAAATAACATAATCCGACAAATTATTAAGGGTCCAAAATCTATATGAAATGAGTTTTAGAGAAAAACAATGCTAAGCATTTTAACAAATTTGTTTGACTATTTTACCAATAAATCGATTAAAAATTTATCAAAACACCAAGATGATATGGAATCATTTTAAACACATAAGTTTATTTAACTAGTAAAATTCATATATATTTGTATTATCATATTAATCAAAAATTTCCATATATATGACTCTTTTTTCGAGTGTCCCAAAAGTATTATTGTTTTGACAAAAATATCACTAAACTGGATATGACTTTAATATTACCATATAAAGTTTAAATGACTAAAATAAGATCATGTTGATCATGCTTTTATATTATCGAATAACCATAAATAAATATCACATAACGAGAGAGTTAAGAAAATGTGTACCATTTTCCTCCGAAGGTGGTGCTAAACCAAGTAAGAGAATAATAATAGGATAATAAGAACTTAAGGAAATAAGCTCCAAAAGAGAAAGTCTTCAAGGTTCCAAGCTTCAAAGAAGTAGATCTTCAATTACCCAAAAGAAAATGATATCCAAGCTCCAAAAGATAATACTTGACTTTTCAAAAGTTGATGATTATTGGCTTAAGAAGTGATAAGATCAAGCCCCATCTTCATTTGATTCTTCAACAAATAAAAAGGGTATAAAGTTAGTAAGATGTTAATGAAGTGAAGATATAAGAAAGAATGGTAGAAAGATTTGATGATGGGGGTGCAAGTGATCTCATGGCTAAGGAGGGGTATTTATAATGGGTTTTGGGCAACTTTTTAGTTCATAAGATTGTATGAAAAAGAAGGTTAACTTGTGTAAGTGATTTAGAGTGTGTAAGTGAATGTGTAAGAGTTGGAGTGTGTAAGTGGATGTGTAAGAATTTGGAGTGTAGAAGAAGGATAACTTGTGTAAGGAAATGGTGATAGCTTGTGTAAGTGATGAACATTATGGATTGATGTAGAAAGGATTTTGATTTATCAAATTTTTGTTCTAGTTTATGCTAGTGAAATGTTTTAGATTAATGGGAAAGTATGATTAAGGTTTGATTATGAAAATATGATAGTTTACTTAGAAAATTTTAGTTAAAACTATACTTAAAGTTAATAAGAAAAATATAGTTAATTTTTAGGTATAAAATAATTAAATCAAAGTTGTAAAGTTAAAATGATAAGTAGTAAAGTTAGTTTAAGAAAACGAAATTTAAACGTAACGTTTTAATAAAACCGTAAATATAATATTAAAATTTTACTTTTCGTAGTATAAAATAATAAAATAATATTTTAGTGCTTATAAAGAAATTTAAGAATATATATATATTTTTAAGTTTAATATTTGGAAGAAATTACAAAAATCGGAATAAGGTTTAGGAATTAAAGGTGATTTGAATTAGATAACCAAAGGATTAGGAATTCGAAAAGAAATTTCGGAATAATTAATCGGAAGATTAAGATTAAGAAATTTGAGCCTGTTACAATAACACCTACTTGACAACTTTAACATGTTTGAAACACCTACTTAACATACTGTGAAACCCTACTTGAGGTATCCTAAAATCCTATCGAGTAAACGTGTAGTTATACTATATTTTTCGTTTTTTTATTTTAAAAAATTTAATATGCGAACCTATTAGAAACCGTTTGCCAACAAGTGTATCTTTTTATTGATGACTGAACCGGTCTAAATTATAAGTAAAAATGGGCAAACTAATCCTAATATGTGATGTGAGTATGTGACTAATTTTTTAACAGTCGGTCAACTGAGAGATCAATTGTTTGAGAGACGTCTTTTATACCCAACTCATTAAACGTTAATGTACACTTAATGTATCCTTAATGTCTACTTACATTATCTTTAATACCTACTTACAATATTGCATACTGAAAAAGGTACTTAAAATACCTACTTATAATATTCTTAATGTCTACCGAAAAACTTAATTTACTAGTCTACTTACCATATCTTAATACTTACTTATAATATTTTTAATATCTATTTACAATATACTTAATGCACACTAAGCAAGTACTTAAATACTTATAATTTTCTAAATGCCAATCTCTCTCCCTCCAAGATCTTCCTTTAAAATGGTCCTCAACAACAACCGCCATTGACAAAATGGGCATTAGCAGGATACGCCATTTTCGAATTTCATGTTAGTACTCATGTTCTCTCCCTTTTTCTCCCGAATCGTGCTTTTAAGATTCACGATAAGTTTATGAGATCCGTTTCTGTTTCAAAATTTGTGATGATCCCGGTTTATTAGGGTTTTGCATTGATCACTTGACATAATCAAGCGACTTGTTAATTATTTTTTAATTAGTTAAATTCATTGTTTGAATAGTTATTAATTTCTGTAGTTTGAACTCTGATCACGAATTAGGGCTTGTGCTCTATTTTTTCGGCGATTGTTTCTTGATAATACGTGAGTTATTAGCCCTATTGTTACCATTTCTCATCCTTTCAAAACATAAGAATAAATTACATAGAATTAGTACTAATGGCGACTTATTTGGTTGATTTTGTGAATTTTTATTCCCAAAATAATGTCTAAAAAATGCAGTGATTTTGCAAATGCAAAACTGCTGCCCACCATAGGGTTTTTTTTTTATTATTTTTTTATTTTTTTTAATGTAAAACGCCTGATAGCTGTTCTAACCGGGAATTTTTGGCTAAGTAATGCCACAATTAATCAAAATTTCCCACTTAGATGTAATTTTACCGCTAAAGCAAATAGAACCACAATGTCAATAAGACAGAACCACTAGGATCTCTGCAGTACCCCTTGTATAGTGAATCTTAGTGGTTCTTAGAATTTTCAAGACACAGAATCTGAAGCAAATAATTTTTTACCAATAAGACAAATGTCAGCGATTTTATTTGCTTAGATTTTGCCACAAAAATACGGTCTTATTTGGATTGTGTTGTGGAAAATTAAGAAGTGGCAACTGTATATTGGGAATTTGGGCTTAAATTCTATAATATACATAAAACCTTTGTGAGAGTAGCATTTCTTGAATTTAAATGCCTGCTGACCATCGTTGTTTCTTTATAATATAATTGAGAATGCTACTCATAAAAGCAGTTTTCTTACAAACCAACATATAATAGTGGTTTCTTTATTAATGTGATGTGATTGTAGATGGTGGTTTTAATGTGATTCGAGGTCAGCTATATCGTTGCCAAGCCGCTATTGTTTTGTTCTATCTTGTTAGACACTGAGCAACATCAACAATATTTAACTCGTAATCCCAATGCAAGAGGTTGGCGATATAAACTCTCAACAAATCAACATGCTCCTTCAATCTAATTAAATGCAGAAGCATGAAAATTTTACACGACTATAGCATGTTTTGTTGTGGATTTCATTTTCCATATGTGCTGGTTTGTTTCAAAAGTTATTTACTTGGGTAACTAAAGAATTGGTGGTTGCTTTATGAGTTTTTCTTAGGGATGCAAATATTGCTATAGTATTGGTAAGTAGTCTGTGGCCAATGACAAAGAATGACTTCTTTTAATTTTAAGCCTTAAGCTGTTTTGCATACATGTGATTAATTTGGTGCTTTGGTACTAGGACTGCAGTTTTTTTTTAGATTTACTGTCACACGTGTAATTCCTGCATTATAGTTGAGGCATGTTGGTGTAATTACTTGCCCATATATTGTCAAGACTAGTTCATATTATATACTCATTGCAGTTTACATGAAGCATGGTGACTTGCATCTAGGTGGCTTGGTAGGTTACCAATGTTATAAAGAACCTTAACGCCATAAAATTTTCATAAGATGATATTTTTTTCCCCTTTTTTTGTGGTTTAAGTTTTATTATTAACAGAAATGACTGGTTTTGTATATATAAAGTTTGAATATTTTGAATTTTATATTTTAGCAATACTTTCTATGCATTCTTGTTGGTTTGTGTTTAATACTTGATTGAGGGATGGATTTTACTTGGAGGCTAGGGGCTTTAATTCATTGTGTATGACACTATGTGTTTCACGATTGTTTATGTTTGTGACAAGGAAATTTGTACATGATTAATTGATTCTAATTAATGTCCACTACATGCTCAGACCATAATAAACTTATTATAATAATCTGACGAATATGTTTTATGAAGAATTAAGACTTCTTAAGACATTTAGTTACTTCTATCATGATGTTTAACAGTGCTAAAGAAGCAAAAGCCTAATTGAGGAATAATTGAGGAATAAGACATTTAGTTACTTCTATTATAAGTTTATGGCTTGTTTCATACCAGTTTATTGCTTCATAAGAAGATGACTTGGATGGAATAATTGAGGAAGGATATGAGAGACTTAGGTATAGAAGTTCATATGACAAGAGATAGGAATGCATGAAGAAAGGCAATTTATGTGGATTATAAGAAGAAGTAGATTATTGGTTCATGTACTAGGCTTGGGCATTGTGGTTGTTGTAAGCCAAAAAACACTAGTCTTGGAAACTGAGATTGATGGGCTGAAAGCTGAAACAAGACTAACTTTATGAATGCAAAGATATTTTTCTCTTCCGTGCCAATGCATCTACCACCCTGGGGAATTTCATGCGCTGGTTCTGCTTTTATACTAAGCTGTTGCCAATATAAGTCTGGTATGACGTTTGGCATTTCCAAGAGGCCGTTTCACAATTAAGTTCCAATGATAGGAATTCAGGGTTAGATCCCTTTAAATTTTTGAGGGGTTCTTATTTTCTTTTTTTTTAATTCTAGTTTAGTCAGGAAGCAGCTGAATATAAGACACGCAGGAGGCGAAATTTATTATGAGGCTTTTAAGACTTGCTTAGTAGGGAGTTTTTAGATTGAGATCTCAACTGCATTGAGCCATAGCTGTAGATGCGGACCTCGTGGCAGAAGCATTTTGGAAGCATCAAAAGGACTCTCTTTTCAGTTGCAATTATGATTTATGACAACATAGATATGAGCTGTTAATTTATATCCTTGAAAAATTTATGGATTGTTTCTTGCTGTATATTTATGTTGGATTATGGATGAAGCATAGTGGAAGATTTATGACACAAGGTATCTGATTTATTGTTGGCAGATATATTGTATGCCATTTTATATGCACTTCTTATCGTCCTCTGCATTGTGGAGCTCATCAAAAATTTTGAATTTGGTTTATCTAGTTTAACCGCAGAGGCGCAGATGTCTTAAGGAGGCAGAAAATGTTTTAGCTGGTATTGTTCAAGCTTGAAAGGTTATCTGATTACTTTTTGCGACGGCATGCTACTTCTCCACTTGTATACAGTGGACATATTTATTTATTGCCTTTTGAAGTCTTTTCATATATACACACAACTGCTGACACTATATGTTCACTATTTTCAGCTCACTGGAACACAAATGAGCTCATTAATAATGTAGGATAGTTATTATCTCACCCTGTTTGCTCTTTTGTGCATCTTTTTACAAATCCAAAATATTAGTTATCAAGCATTTATATCAAGGTTTTTGTAATATCTTACACCGGGACAATGCCCGAATAAAATGACAATGCCTTGTAAGCAATATTCACGCTGGATGTAATTTATATAACCCTACTAAATAGGGTTCTGTAACCTACTAGCCTTAATCTACATACTCTCAAGCTATCTAGTCAATAGTGTGAAAGGGGTCAGAACAAACAATTATCTGCCCGACTGAAAAAAGGAATATAGGATTGCATGAAAGAGTAGCTACGATGTCATCAACATATATCAACATCAGTCTGAACCTTGCTCTTCATAGGCTTTCCTATTTGTAAACAACCAAGTGGAGGAGCAATTGGAGCCATTAGCTCCCCAAATGATTGCCAACAGTAGGGATCGTACAAGTGATGTTGTTCTTGCAATGGCGTTAGTTGTATGGTATTTAGTGTTATGTCTGTGCATGGTAGCTCATCACTGCAGGCTAAATGTACAGGCTTTACAGTGTATGTGCCTTTTATATTCTGATATGTGACTCCTGATACTGCAACAGCTGCTGATGCATTCTTGCATGTGCTCTTATCACAATAATATTGGTCGATTACAATTGGAAGCTGAACTTCACTGACTTGAATGTTTGAAAATGTTATGCCTTGCACAGATCCTGAGCCGCCCTGCATAATGAAACAGTTGGAGGCATATAAGTGAATTTTCCTTGCATATGATCAATCACAGGATCATGATCTTGTTTTTTATGTAACCCAGTAATTTAGGTGATATTGCTTCTTTAGCTCCAGCATTCTATTTTTTTTCTCAAATTGTCAATCTGTCATCTATCTGGAGTTTAGTGAGTTATACAATTAAATTGATTCTTTGCTGTGTTGTCTACTAGTGAATAGTGATCACGTTGATTATACTGGTTAATGGTATAAAATTTTAACTGTGATGTATACCTGCCATGTCTTTATCCGGACTCCAGTCATCGTGCCTTGTATGTTGACGTCTCTGACAGTGATGTTTGAGACACAGGCTTTAGAGTCATACCTTCCCAGACTTCCAATACTGATGCCATGTCCTGGTCCACAGTTTACACTGTGGATGTATACATTTGAGCATCCTGTTTGTATGGATATGCAGTCATCACCTGCATTTAGTAGTTTGTTGTTAGATACTGCCACCTTGCCATGTGAAGCATTTTATATTTTTGTGTTTATGTAATTCAAATTGTTGTCTGTGTTAGAGTTTGTTTAAAGCTTTCATTCCAGCTATGTTTTTTAGAGAAATTAAAATTAAATTGTAAATAGACTTATGGTTATGGAGAAGGACCAATACAAGGTTCTGGTAGATGGCGTCTTTCTTGGTTTCATATTGTGGTCCTGTATTCATTATTCAATGGTAACCTGATGTTTTTAATGTGATGGTTGTGGTTATAGCCCCATAAGCCCAGAACAAAAATTATCTGGAAGATGGCTCTTGCTATGTGACAATGGAAACTTTATTGCCAGGTTGGTCATTTGGAGGTAACTTTCAGAATTCATCCCCTTTTACCACATTGTTTTCTCTCCTAGTCATAGTTATTCTATACTTTGGTAATTACCTCATAGGTCTATTTGTACAGTTTTATCTACAAAGTAGTATGTAATTGTGATGGGCTACTTTTGAGCCAGGAAATTGTTATTACCGCAGGCAAGGCTGCTAGAGTGAATGAGCACATCTTTTGAATTTTGGAGGTGGATTCCATCAGTATTAGGACTGTCACCAGGTGATGAAACACTAACTGAATAAACCATGACTCCTATACAATTGTCAAACTTGAGATGGCATTGAGGACTGTTTTGAATTGTTATTCCTGTGACGGTAACATTGATGCTGCCGTAAAACCTTAGGGCCTGTATAGCATGAAAGATTCTCTGTTAGTTTTGATGATTTTGAAGCTCATGATCTTTACCATTAAGAGTCTATGATTTGGTCATTACCGTTGGCTTGACATTTGGCATTTTCCCACTGAGCTCACTTCTCAGCTGATGCAGTTGACATTCAATCAGTTTTGGTCAATTTTAAACATTTTTGTGCAGAAACTAGAAAGGTGAAGATTATTACCGGCATAGGGGGCTTTTCTAGGATTGTGTCATTTATGATGATTTGCAATTCATGGTGATCTTCTAGATCGTATGGAGCGTCTGTCCACCAAGCAGAGCCACTTCCATCAATTACGCCTCTTCCTTGTATGGTGATTCCTACTAGTTTTGTGAAGTCCATCCACCACAAGAGATTAGATTTCCATGCAGTGGGGCTTGTTGGAGCAATAATAGTCCCATCTAGCTGGATCGTATTTTACAAGCCAGGTTAGAACTTTGAACAAATATTAAATTTCTTGGTCAATTCGACTAATTCATATGTAAAATAAATCATGAAAAATAGAAAACATAGAGTTTCTGGTGATTACCTGAAAAATAATGTTTTTCTGGCAGTAAGGACCAGAGAATGTTATGGGTCCCACCAGAAATTGATATCCTGATGGAATTAGCATCGTTGATGACTGAACTTTGCAAGCTTCAGTCCATGTAGCTTCAAATGCCTGCATTGCACCATGGCATGAATACATTTGTTGTAGCGGTTAAAAATCTCTCCAATCACAAATATGGTGATATCTATCTGGCTGTTTTTAAATTTTAGTTGATAATTGTTGGAGTCTGGACCCAATTTGCCGTAACGAGAAAATTTGTCATTGGTCCCAAACCTATTAACTTTGTCCCTTTTATCTGGCCCTTCCGTCCACACTCAAAATTGTAATACAACGTTTGTCAGAATATCACAAGCAGAGGGATGTTTTTCGCTGTTTTTGAGGAACACGAGTCTCTTTTACTGTAGACTCAATGTACGTCTCACTCGACTACCCTTTATTTCTTGCTTGCTGTGGCCTGTTACCTAAGAAGTTGGTCAGTTATTTTCCATAAAGGGTCTACTAGAACAACCTTTTTCCAATTATGATAGCAAAGGTAAGAGATTTTTTTATTCTTAGTCATGTACATCTGATCGAACTTTATCTCATTTTAGATAAAAAGCTTTGATGGACCTACCGGGTAAACTGGATGAGAACATAACTGATTTCCTAGGGTACATAATTATTTAGAAACCTCCTTCAATGTTGCATGTGAATTAATATAAATATGGTTAAGATTTTCCATGGAGTAAAAGGATATTTGCATCATTTGTTTTTTCAAAATAATATAGCCTTTCATGATGTATATTTATTTTAGCTCTAATTGTCATTTATCTTCAATTCTTCACTAATACTACCATAAAACATGAAAATGACACCAAGTTATACTTAAAGTAGGCATTTTGTGAGTTGTGCATAGTGATATTTGTGCTAATATGTATTATTTGTATGGACAATGAGAATTGTGCTTAAAAAAGACCGACACAAACGTAGTGGCATTATCAGGAATGTCGTACTAATTGAACTTTGTAGCAGGGTAGTTTCTTGGAAAATAGAGCAAACTGAGGACAATGCTCTCTGAAGTAATTAAGTCAGTTCTGCTTTCTGCTCTTCAGGAGGCGCCCCTTGAACTAGAGAATTATACATTTCATGATTTCCCACTCCTAGTTACATATCTTTTCTAATCTATATGCATTGCTCCAAAACTCTCGCTGGCTTTCTTAGATTAGAGTTTAGAAATAATACTTCTATATTACTTATAATCCTGTTATCTTAGTTCTGTGCATTTATGCTATCTTTTCCTCGAAAATTTTGCATATGTTGTATTTAGTAGCTAGGATCTAAACTAGTGACTGACTATTATTGTCTATTGAGTTTGAAATGTTACCTCAGTGTCATCACTACTACCATCACCCTTTGCTCCATAATCTAGCACACTGAAAACACTGGAACCTTTTTGTGGTTGTGGTGATGGGATTTTCACTATTGGTGTAGGATTTGGTGGTGACATAGCTTTAGGAGGTGACCCTTTTAAGTATGGAGCTTTCTGAATTGGCGGAGGCAATGGCGGTGTGCCAACTTCTGGACTCGGCGTTGGTATTGTTGGAGACGCAGGTTTTGGCTTTGGTTTTGGGTTACTGCTGTGATGGTGATTGTGGCCGTGGTATCCATGACTTTTTCCTTTCTTCTTTAATAATGATGCTGAAAGAGGTCTGCTTTGTCTCCAATGGCTGCCTCGTCTAGCATTGCACATATCAAAATTTGTGGACCAAAGGAGTAGAGTAATGAGTAGCGACTGAAGCATTAATGTAGGAATTTTAACTTCTAAACTCCTCATGTTTATTATTTTATTTATTGCCAGGATGAGCAAGCGGGGAGTGGGATAGAGAGAGAATGAAGTTGTGTAGGAAGGAGGGTGGGGAGAAGTGAGAGAGAGAGAGAGAAAAGAATCAGGAGAGAAACAGAGCAGGTGCTTCTTCTAATAACTAGAAGCAGAGGTGGTTGTAGTTTAAATAAAGAATTTCTAACAACAGAAGACTATGCATACACGAGCCAGTATTCCATAATGCAAGGTACATTTGTTTTATTCCTCCAATACTTTTAAAATTTTTATCAAACATATTTCTTTACTCATTTACTTATAGTATATACAATTTTTTAAGATCATATTGTTACGACCCTTATATGCTTGACATGTGTCACTTTCCTGTTTGCATGTGAGTCATCCAATTATTGTTTTTGATTTCTAATTTAATTTTAATTATATTCAAATTTCTAGTTGGCAAATGGCAAGCAATTTGCATTAGCGTTCTCCTAAAACCTGAACCTTAAACCTTGTTTTTAAATATATATAATGCTTATTAACATGTGAAATAGAAGTAAAATATTGTGTGCCGCTTTAGGAAATTGGTTCCTCTTTTTTAAGTGTAATTATAATTATTATTAGGCTTGTGACATCGACACTATTACCAAATTTTATTATTGGATAGAATTAAAGCCTGGACTTTTATTTGTGCAAGAACAATAACAAAATTTCAATCCCAACAATATAGGTTTGTTGTAGTGAAAGTGTTGTTTTGTGCAAAAGATTTAATTATTTGAAGTTACAGAGTATTATTCTTTTACTATTTTCTATGTTTGACCATTTTATGTTCAAATGTAGCAACTATCAACCAAGGAATTATTTTTCATGCTTTACTTCAATGTAAACACAGACATAGAATAATACATTTGTTAAATTATATATACTGATGCATTTTCTTTTCCATGGTTTAGGAGATATAAATAAGTTCCACTCTTTTAGTGGTGTTTATTCCACTGGAGTCTGGAAAGCCAAAGAGTGCACGTGAGTGGGTATATGGCTATAAGTTTTGAAGGGCTCTGATTGTAACAGCTCTCTATGGATCACATGCATCATTCACGGGCAAGAGTTTTTTGTACTGGTCTTCTCAACTAACAGCAATTACGGGCTAGCATATTTGTAAGTCAAGTTGTTAATACTCTTAAGCTTTGACTAATTATTTTATTTATTTTAGTGCAAATTCCCATTATAAATCCATAAGAAACTTCTTTAATAACGTCCAAAGACAATACTTCGACGCCTAGGATGTATTTTGATGGGTTGAACATCAAATGGATTTATAAATAGTGATATTCAACTTGGTTAAGCTTCAGTATTATTTGTTGACAAGTTAATGATATAATTTTGTGGAAACATAATGCGAGCACAATAGTGTAGTATTTCTAGATTAGAAGATATAAATTGTTTTCATCATTTTATCTTTCTTGGGGTTGAGCACTATAGTGAAAGTTCTTAAGTGGGATTTATCAAATATAACATGTAGTTTTCAACTTATCTGCCCTTGAGGGAACTTTGAGAAGGATGGGTAGCTTGTGTTATATCACTCATTTAGGAATCACTTGTCAAAGGGATTATCTACTAAGCAGGAAAATCTGAGATTTATACTGTCTATTTTAATATTTAAGTGAAACGAAATTTATGTTTTAACTTTTAAGAAAATCAGCTTGTTTGGTTCTGATGGAACCTGTGTCCCACATGGTAATTACTGCACATAAGATCAGAATAGTACCCCTACGGCCCGTTTGGTTGATGGTAATGAAGTAATGAAAATGAAATGTTGTAATGGCAATAGTAATGAAGGAATGGATATGAGAATTGGTAATGAAGATTCTTTTGTTTGGTGTGCATGACTAAAGAATGGTAATGGAAGATAATATTTCATTGATTGCATTTTGTTGTTAGTAATAAAAAATGGTAATAACTCTTAGTTTCATTATTGTATATTTGTATCTAAAAGCATTATTGTATCTAAATTATTCTATCTAATGATTCTTTTTTTAATAATAATATTTTTTTAGATAATTACATATATTACCTTTTTTTTCTTCATTAATTTTTTCTTCAGCTCGAAACAACATTACCTTATTTTATTACCACAGTAATACTTCATTACCATTATGGCCTAAAACCAGATTGTTTGATGGTAATAAAAATGGCCCTTTTTGGTAATTTTCATTACCTTATTTTATTATCATCCATTACCATTGAAGGCATCCAAACAACCAAATTTTTTATTATTTAATTTTATTACCATTACCGCTCTCTAATACCATGTACCAAACGGGCCGTTAGTTTATTTACATATTATCTTATGTTAAACTACTTACTACATAACGTCCAAACCAGCCCATTGTTTTAAAACTGCCTTTTAGAGAGTCAGTGTCATACTGTCATATGAGAAATGTTCTATTTCTACGTCATAACCATTTTCGTCATTTAGAGAAAAATTTCTCTATTGCAACTAGTAGACCATGCTTAATGTTCCTTATACCAGATGCATAAGAAATAAAATCACTGGAACTTTTATATTGCATCAACAAAAGGAAATTAGGAAAAACCGATATTAGTGATTTTGAAAATTATCAGGAACACATTAGGGTGATATAACAACCCAAACCCAGGAAGTATACACCGGTGCATTTCCCCCAAGGGTGTCCTAAAGTTCCAATGCTTAAGTGTACACTCCCGTTTCTCTCCAAAGTACCGCATATTTGGTCAAGGAGAGGCCTGATGCTAGTCCTACTTCAATGTGAAATTATTAAATCTTGCCTTCTGTGTGGATGTCCTATAATAACTTAGGTTCATTTGAAATTAACCATCAAAGAAGGCACAAAGTCATGACCAAACTTTGTACTTAAAAGTTTTACATCAGAGCACGTAGTTACATAACAGAGTATATAACAAGCATATGCTCAAATCCCAGTAGTCAATCGATCAACAATGTATTGACGTCTTTTTGAACATTGCCTGTAAGATTGAAGAGCTGCCAGCCAATATTAAGTAGTGCCACATACTACCTTTTCTGTCCTTTTGCAAGTAAATGTGGGGATGATACAGTAAATTAGTACTATTTGTAAAGGACACTGCATAAATTTAGAATGGAAGTGTGAATGATATAGGTGATACATTAACATTGTTAATCTTTTATTATCATAGATCAGAAGACATGAATAAGATGACAAACCCTACTCTAGAATTTAAAATAAGGGTTCAGCGTGAGACGTCTATGTACGGGTTAGGAGCACAGAATATTTCGTCCGTTGCAGGATTTGGTAATTGTGATTCAATTATATTTTAAGGAATTCATTAGCTCTAACTTTTAAGTAATAATCATGTTTAAGGCTTGGTATCAAACAAAAGAACATGTAGCTGTTAAAGATGCGACAACTAGCATTAGTAGACATGGACCAATCAAATTTATTAATCTAAAAATCTACCTAATTGACAAAGGGTTTAGAATCTTATAATCTTTGGTATCTTCGGATATAGTATTGGATACTAATTTTGCTAGACATATTTCTGTAGACTTCAAGGTCCCTTTTTTGTGAAAGTAAGCGGGTTTAGGCTTTCAATGATATTGGTGTGCTGGGCATTTTAATTGTCTTTTTGATTCATGGTTTAGTATATATAGATCCAGTGAATTTTTTAAAGAAAAAATTGATGCATTTATGTGTGGCCGTGTTGGTCAATCTGAAATAACCTATTCTATGTTTCTCAATTTGCTACATTGTCAATTTATATGCGAGTTATTTGAAAATAATGTAGCAAATTTAAAGGGTAGGAAATATATGGATAAGGTTACGTGTATTTGATCCCAAACTTTGAGTGTTAATCTTGGGTGTAAAGAAGGTCTAGTAGTGGATAGGTAAAATTTTGAGTGTTAATTTCCACATAAAAGACAGTCAAGTTGTAGGCTTCTAGTAGACGTGATCAAACACCGGGCCGGGTTCGGGCCAAAGTGCGGGCCTTAAAGTTCTTGCCCAAACCCGTAATTTGCGGGCCTATGTTATATATTATTTATACATAATTAAAAATACAAATTACAAATAATTAAAATAAACAAATACAATTGTTATATATTATACATAATTTAAAACACAAATTACAAATAATTCAAATAAACAAATACAAAATTATCAAATTATGTAACTAATTAGTGATTTGACAATCGTCATCTTCACGATCTACCTCTTCTTCCTCCTCTTCAACATAAAAAATGGTAGACCGACCTTGGTGCAATATGGAAAAAAAGTGTTAGCATATGAAATAATCAAAATATGTAACTAATTGGACCAACTTAGCTCCTTTCGGGCCGGACTGCGGGCCATACACCAATCCCAAAAAATTCGGGTCACTTATTTTTTGCCCAAACCTGCCCATCGGGCCATATTTTGGTACCCAAACTCTCACTTTTTCGGGCTGGATCGCCCATGATCAGGTCTAGCTTCAAGCTACGAGTTTTTATCATAGGTAGAAACAGTAGTCATCTGACATGCCTGTTACTATGATACTTGAAGTAAGAACACAATTTTAACAAAGTATGCATAACAGTACTAGTTTAACATAGGAGTAATTCACGTGGACATGCGCGGACAACCATATACTTGACTCCTATGCTTTTACTTTTGCCGTGTGTAGCATTTTTGTGTGAGTGACACCATCGTGGGTAGTTTTTTTAAGTGTACTTTTGTTTAGAGTTTAGTTTAATACTATTAGACTATCCCTGCTAGGTTTAAAATCCTAATATTCATCCTTGGATTTTACTAATTTCTATCTACTTTTTTTTTATATAACTATTAAGAGTATTTTCTTAATATTTCAAACACGTACAAGACTTTTTTAGTTTATGTATTATTCTTAGATTAACACAATTTTATACTTTTTATATTTTTTATTATGTGTTTATTATAATATTCTTGCATGATGAGTTAATAAATAATCATTAGGCCAAGAGATTCTTTTAGAAACTTGCCTTTCAAGAGTCTTGCAATAGATTTTAATTATCAAAATTGCATGTAAGACTCGTCATTTACCCCACTCACTATTACCATGATCTTGTAAACACCACTCATTAGAAGACTAGCATTTTTCACCCCCTTAATCTTAATTTGTGTCAATACACTAACTAATGAACCCATATGATGATTATGCTAGAAAAATAGGCAATGAAATAATAGCTTTTATGTAGGATGTGACTTTAGGAGCCGTCTTATTGAGGGATTAAATGCTCGTGAACTTTTGGGTCCCTCTCGTGATCTTTAAATGAGGTATCAACGAAGATGATTGGAGTAGTGGGGGGAGTGCATTACCTTTTTCCTTTTTGTTTCTCTTTCAGGGCTTTATTAACATGATTTAAAACTTATGTAAGATGTTTCATTGTATAGGTCTTTAAAAATGAAAGACCTTTAAGATTAATTAATACTCTCTCCGTTCTTTTTTTATCTTTCACTTTAAATTTTTCACACATATTAAGGAAGATAGAATTTTTGGATTGTAGTAGGTATTATTTTAATTAAATAGTAGTGTAAAGTAATGATTATATTGGAAGTATGAGATTGTAGTGGGTATTATTTTAATTAAATAGTAGTGTGAAGTAATGATTGTATTGAAAGGGTACATTAAAAGAAAAGGGGGGTTTTAAGAGGTAAAAGTGGGATAAAAACATTCTAAAAATAGAAAGTATTCTAAAGTGGAAGAACTTTTGAAACTACCTGTTATAGTAATGTGAAAAATAAAAAAAGAACGGCGAAAGTATTAGTTTATATTAATTTTTCTTTAGTTTTAATTGCCTATTATTTTGACCCCAAATTTTTAAAAGTCGAATATACAGTTTAAAATAATATTGTGCGTTTTAGCTTGACTCATTAAGGGTGAAGTTATACTTGAATAGAAATGTTTTTCCTTGTGGGTTATGGAATTAAATTTTTGATGAGTAAAAACTTTATAGGTATCATGTCCTTATTATGAAATGCCCTGAAAGGCATGCACTCGACGCATAAGACATTATATGCATGGGGCCAAAAGGAACCATTTGAAAATTATGAGGTTCATATTATTTTTCCTTCAATATCTTCTCATTGTGGGTGAAGATGAATATTCCCAATAAATTATATATGGCTAACCTACAATTAATTCCAAGACATCCTCTAATGTGAGGTCTGAATGGGAAGGGTTATCTTGTTTTTAGCCTTGTCTATCTTCTAAGAGTGGGTTTACTGTGGTATATTGAAGAAAAATTATTTTGAAAGCAAATATTATTTGAAGTTGGTTAATTGGACTTGGCTCATTTATTATCGTAGTACTTTCTAAGTTTGATAGGGCACTTAAAAAGAGGTACCTACTAAGTACTCACATCTATATTAAGCGGATAGGAATTAATAAAGATTGAAGTATGAGAAATGAAAATTGACAATAAGATGCTTTATAATTAATCTGTCATCTTATTTTAGAAAATATTTTATTAGAATATTTTTCTCATATTTTAGGAACTTAAAATAATTTTTTTTTTTATTTTAGAAACTTAAGATATTTTGTTATTCTGATTTCTATATTTAAGCCATTAATCTTTTGTATAAATAAGAGTGTTTTTCTAGTTATAAATAAGAAAAATCGAATATTCAAATTCAAACCGTAATTTACTTTATTTTCTGTATTATAAGTTTTTTTTCAGACTTATCATTTACCATACCCAGCTTACTAAGAAAATTGAACAAATGTTGCAGATTTTTCAACAAATGATCTATAAATATTGATGCATATTGAAGGAAAAATTCTCATTGACCGAAAAATTGCTAGGCGTGGTATTATGACCAACGCATCATCATCGGGAACAAGTCCCTCGGCTCGGTAATAGGGAGAGGGCTCATAGCCAAGTACGGTCAGATTTCACTTCATTCCGGCGAGAGACTGTAGACAAATCTCAACTCACATTTGACCACTGGTGGTTCTCGGCACTCCAAGGAAGGATGCTTTAAACTCATTGGCTACCCGGATTGGTGGGAGGAATTAAAGCAACGAAAGGCCGCCGCCAAGGCACCGGTTACCCAGACCGACGGCAAGGCACAAGTCGTCACAACCCTCCCACAACCCATGACAACACCACAACCAGAGGAAGCACATGATGACAGGGGGCAAGGTATGTCATCTTGGGCTTTTTTGGGTGTCTCACAGCAAACTTTGAAACCACCACAAATAGCCCCATAACCCACCGAAACCCACCCCCATAAAAACCAAAATCGACATCATAAAATTCAAAACCAACAACATCAACATATCAACTCCAAAAATCCAGACAATGGCCAACAAAATCACAAATCCCCGAAACCAAGTCCAATAAACAAATACCAAAACTTACCCAAAATTTCAGAGAAGGTCCAAAGAGTAGCATCATTAAACATTAAAAATCAGAATCCACAAATTGTGAACCAAACATCACAAACCATCATCAAAAACGACACACAAAACCCACAAGAAAAATCAGCCTATAAACACTGGGTGGCGGCCACCATGGTGCCGGTACACCGGACCGGCGGCATGGCCAACCCAGGTTGGTGTGTCGACTCAAACAAGGGAAGGGAGGAGAGCAATCTGAGAGACGGGAAAGGTAAAATAATAAACTTCCCTTAAATACCCATATATATATAGAGGCAACCCATGAAAACCCTAATAACCTAACCCCAGGACCCCCAACCCGCGTGCCCACAAACGGGTGACCCGAGGGCCCACGTATCCGGTTCCTCTCTATTCCCTCAAGTTTTTTCATACCCGAGTCACCTTTTTTTGCCCAAGGCTCGATTTTCAAACCACTAAGGCACTAACCCTAATAACAATCTTTCATACTCTTGGATTTTTTATTGAGGGGGATTCGGGTGTTTTATAATCGATTAAACTCACCAACCATACTCGCATAAAAATTGCTAATGGTGATTATGTTCGTGTGGATTGTGAAGACCCAATTGCTAATTTATTATGTTTCAATTTAAAAAGGAGGCTTGTGATTTCTAATTTGCTGTAGAAATTATTATTCATTAGCCAACTCACCAAGGAACTTAATTGTACTGTTCTCATGACCGTTTATGGTTGTGTTGTATAGGACGCCCAGATACAGAAAATCGTTTGTTATGATATTAAAATGGCGGATTGTACTACTTGGATAATGTTGGCCTGTTTCTTAGGGGGATCAAGCCCTTTTTTGAAGCAAAATGTGATTGAAGTTTTTCAAGGCAAGTTTAGTTCGGTCATCTCGAGACCAGACTTGAGGGGGAATGTAGGAAAATAAAGAACAAAATAAACTTTGATATTATTCTATCTTCTTATTTTAGGAAATATTTTGTTAGAATATTTTCCTCTTATTTTAGGAACTTAAGATATTTTGTTATTCCGGTATCTATGTTTAAGTCATTGATCTTTTGTATAAATAGGAGTGTTTTTCCTCTAGTTATGTTATGAATAAGAAAAACCGAATATTCAAATCCAAACTTTAATCTACTTCATTTTTCGCATTATAATTTTTATTACACATCAAAATAAATACGGAGGTGAAGATCCCAATATTTTGAACTCTAATTCCACAAGAATAATGTTAACTAGCTTATTCAGGTTGTAGGCAGTTTTATGCAAGTACAAGATATCGATGTGTTATCATCGTGACCTTTAAGTGTGGATGAATACTAGTAATACTTAGTTGATTATCTGATCAATACGATTTAAATTAGGCTAACCAAATAACATCCGAATAATCTTTATCCACTTTTGTGACATTACAAATTACAATGATATTACTTGTGGTCACATTAGGGTCAAATTACAATGATATTACTTGTGGTCACATTAGGGTCAAATTACAATGATATTACTTGTGGTCACATTAGTCCTTTAGTGTTGTAAATAGCGTTTATATGTTATTCTTAGTTGTGAATTATTAAGTAGTTACATCAACTAATCTTGAGAAGATCTATTGTTTTTATGTCACATTAGTAAACAACTTAATATTTATAGGTCATAATTGATGATACTACTATCAAGAGTTAACAAAAACTATATTTTTGGTTTCTGAAGATTACATAATTATTATTTATTTCAATTTTCAAACCTATTTAGGCTATAATAAAATATTATTGTGTGAAATTAATATTGTAGAGATTGAATGTCTACATGTGATTACGTCTTGGATTTTGTGGTATTAATTAGGATGGAGGCTCTAACCAGCAAATTAAAAACCCTTGTCTGATAGTTCACATGCATATGGCATTCAGTACCATCCTTACCATATTCAACTTAACCCGAGATATAGACATTTGACATAAATTTTTTTTTTCCTGAAGATGTCTTCATCGTCCTGTGACTTTAATTGGCCATCCCAAGGCCTTGTTTGACTACCTGATCGAGTTTTTAATTGGGAAGGTAAACTAGAAAATTACAGATTTTTTAACTTGGGGTAATGTGGCGGCTAGTGTGAAGCATAGGATAATTGACAAAATGTAAAATCCAACTTCTTGATCTCCCGCTTGTTGTAACTTGCATTTATTTGGGTAATTTAGGGAGGAGCAGACATAGAGACATTGCCAGTAGTTGGCATTTTGTTAAAATATTGAGGAATCTAATATTATGTATGTTCATGTCTTTATGAGGTTGGTTGCATTAATGAAATTAAATCAATATAAGATATTGTTTGTGAAAAAAATTATATTTTACTCAAAATAGTAGCTGATCCCATTATCCCATACTTGTCACAAATCTCAGCAACTGGAGAGAAAAAGAAAAGGAAACTTACATATATATATTTAATAATAATAATAATAATAATATAATAATAATAACAATAATAATAATAATAATAATAATAATTTGGATATAAGTGTTTATACTTTCTAAGTTATTTGATTTTATATCATATAGACTTGATAGGTAGATTATTTTAGACATGAGACCTTATTCATTAGCAATGCAAATAATTTCGATTTATTGTCTACACAACCACACAAAAGGAGTGTGGAGTTGTATTGATTATGCCAAGCAATGTTGTAGTTCCGTTAATCTCACTTGTCTCAAGATTTTACTTTTGGTGTTGTATATGAGCATAAGTGAGTCCACTAACATTGTGTTTTGCCATTTCGATGTGCAAGTTAAAATTTTGCACATTTGAAGAATAAACCATAATCAGCTTTATTTCAGTTGAGTTGTATTTGTCTATTTACTTGTTATTTATCTACTTAGAAACGATATATAATAGTAGCACCCTCACTTTTCATTTAGAGATCTACCATCATAATAGGATGTGTGATTCTGCACATCTTAAAACTAGTTAAGTTAAGCCACGTAGAAGAGATAAGCATGTACAAGTACAACCAATGACAAGATGAGTGGCATGCCACCATCCAACGTTATTTGGGACACTACTTAACACCCTTGTAACAAAAAAACAAGAGAAGAAACAAAACGACAGGGGACAAGCTAGGGAGTTCACGGAGTATCTTTAAAATTAGAGTTTAAAGAGTGTTAGAAAAGAAAACTCAAAGTAAAAAGCTTCCAAAGGCCAAATCTAGGTCATTGATAGTATTTGTTTTTGTTGTTTAGGCATGTGAATATTGAGTGCCAAAGATCTATCACTTTTGTTTCTCCCTTTCTCTTCCCTCCCATCATACATTTCTCCTCTTCCTCTTCCTCTTCTGTTTCTTACAAGTGTAAGATTTCTATCGATGCACGTAGTTTGGAGAGAGACAAACTTTTTGTCTCTTTTACGAATTTTCATATTCTTTGGAGCAATAAGATTTGAGGGACATTGGCAGAGTTTAATGCCCTTACAAATTTAAAGCTCTTTTTCCCCCTTAGAAATCACAGATCTAATTTTGTGGTTGAGAACTGAGAAGTACTGTTTCTTTGAATTTGTTATTAAAAATTTTAGATATAATGTAGCAAATTGAAAGAGATGAAAGAAAGTATGCCATTCATATTTCATACCACCTTTGAGAATCGAGATCATGATCTTTGTGTTTTTACTCCATTAATTCTAGTATCTGGTAACCGGACTCTTAGAATCTAAAAAGGTGGGACTCTTAACCAACATCTTGAGGTTTGTTAGGTTTAAGGTTCAAAAATAGGTTTAAAGTTTTTTTGAAGTATGTTTATCTATTGTTTTTTACACCAAAAGTTGGGCCTTTTTCCAATGTTTATCTGGGTAGAGCATCTAATTTGATATTCTTGACATGGTAATATAGGGTAAGATCCCGCAACTGCAATGAACTGTTCTGAAGTTGTGAGTGAAAGTTAAAATGAAAGCAAGGTTTAGCACAGAAAAAATGTATAGATTTGATTTGTACTTCCTCCGTTCCATAATTGTTGCTACATTTGCATGGGCACGGGAATTAAGAAAAGTGATTGACCTACACTATAGGCTGTAGCTGATTGTTTACTTTATAAAGTATAGTATTTTATTATTGTTAATTGAAAAAGAAAAATGAAAAATTGGTTGTTAGGTTACTTTATAGAGTATAGTATAGTATTTTATTATAGAGTATAGAGTAGGATAAAAATAGGGGTAGGTAGAACTTTAAATGATTGTTTTATTACTAAAAACGGAAAATGTAGCAAGTAATATGAAATTGCCAAAAATAGAAAATGTAGCGGGTATTTTTAAAAGAAAAAGGCATTGGAAAAAGGCTCCTGTACTTGATTTAAGATTCAAATGCTTAGTACATAGCCTATTCTTTTTAGGAAGGATGGAGCTTTCCTTGTTAGTAAATACTCCTAGAGGTGATGAAATGTGTTATGCAATCTAGATTCTAGAGAAAAAGTTTACAAAGGAATAGTGAATGGGGACGTATTAGGATTAGTAGACAGTATAAAAGACTCCTTAAAATATACTCTCTTTGTCTCTTTGTATTTGCAATCGAAAATGATATTTTTCCTCACAACATGTCATTTTTAATAGCAAATTTAAAGGGACAAACGTGTATTAAACTCAAAAAAAAATTTTCAAAAAAAAAAAAAAAAAAAAATTAAAAACAAATTTGTAGTACTCCTACATTTTTCTATGCTTTGTTCAAATAACATCAAAGTGATTTTGGTTGACGATCAAAACGGACTTATTTGATTTGTATTACTCAATTGTGCAAGTAGGTATGGATTATGATGAATACATTCTTAATATGACCAGCTGGTTGCCATAACTCAATTGAATATAAGGATTTGCCCAACTTGTGTAAAACTTTCTACTTGCTAATCCTGTAGACAATAATTGTACTAGCAAACAAAGCCATGGAAAATTCGAGGTGACCTGCATGCTAAAATAGTTTTGGTAGGATATGATAAATACTCCTAACTATTGGTAGTCTACAATAAATAGCAGTAACTCTGGGTTCACAGTTGACATTAATTTCTGACACTTAAACATGCTACATATATTGACATCAATGGAAGTTATTGTTCATGTGTCTGTACATTTAGTTATCAATTAATTTGCAATATCAATTAGGATTTTTTTCAATAAAATTATAAGACAATGTGAAAGTTTAGAAGAAAAATGTCTAATGTACAATGTGTAGGACTGTAGGCTAATGCATCACCTTCATATTTTGTGCATTTCAAAAATGTCATCATCTGAAGCATAAGTTTTAATTTGGCTAGCAGTTGAGCTTCCAAGGAGATGAAATTACAAATAAATTGAAGTTGATACATGTGAATGACCATTGAAGTTAACTTTCATGTTTGTATGCAAGTATGTTAGTATAATAGATGCAGGATAATATATAGTTTTGTTAGCGAATATCAACCATGCTAATTTGTTTTGGTTTATGTAGTTGACCTATATTGCCGGAATTAGTTTTTTCCATTATTGTTACTCATCTTTTAGTCATAAAAGGTCGGAATTTCTATACTTTTGTAGCGTATATATGCTAAATTGGCGGGAATGAAACCATCATTTATTCATTGCTTTAGTTCAAGGCATCCCTACAATGGGAAAACGTCCTAGTTCCTCGTGATTAGTCGCCTTTCCTTTTTCCTTTACGAGCAAATGCAATTTATTTTTTGATCGATAATATACTACATCATACCCTTCAATGAGGTTATCTGTCAAACATAAAGTGATGGAAACATTCCTAGTTACTCTATGTAAGAATTCCCTTTCATGACACTTACCTCTGCATTTTGTGAAGGAAACACCTTTTAACTAGGGTTCATCTCTTTTTGTAGAGAATCCCCTGATATCTTAGTCTCTTAAAATAGTGTTTTCTCTACTTGTTTTTTACCAAGTGTAAAAACGTTTGCTTTGCCATTTAGTTCGAATCACTCTAAGATTAAGCTATGGAAAGGTGGCAATCTTAACCTCATGGATGCTGATTAAATCACTGTATGGTCATCAATTCGTTTTGTGGCTCAACTTTACAGCTGCTTAACTCTGTTATGTGGTTTGTAAGAGCTCATCATATGTCATCCCATGGCTAAGTTTCAACTTCCCAACCAACACTCCACTTTGCTAACCAATTTCTCACTAGTGAGGTCTGTTTGATTTCTTGTAGAAGCCAAACAAACTATTCTTATGGTTTTTGCAATCTTATCTTTGGTAATGACAATGTTTAAGGTTGCTCTTTGGTGATGGAGTGGAGATTTCTAGTGCCTTTTGGTTACTCAACTCCGGGGGGAATGAGCCTGCTTACCAGATTTTGGGCTCAAACATCATACAAACTGGATGTTTGAGTGTAAGTCAGAATTCCAAATATTTAGTACTATAATTCAGATTGGTTTCATTGTTTTCTTTAATATAGAATTAATATATGACTATGAACTTCATCACATCCTAACTAAGTTACATGTTTGAAAGATGTTGACACATCTGTTTACAGTCACAGGTCTGCAAGGCTTTCTTGCTCAAGTGTGCTCATAAGTCACAACCTACGTCACTGTTTTCCAAAGGTGTGTTTGCTCCATTGGCAGGCACCAAGCTACTTCAATGAAGGCGAATGTGCGGCAAAGAGATTATCAGACAATCGATGAAGGAGGGCTATTAAAACTCACTTTGATTTGCTGCAAAATCGAAGTGCCAACAATGGAGGCAATGGATAGAAGAACTCACAGATGTACTGTTACCTGTTGGAACTTGGAAGGTATCTTCAGTTTTGATATAGCTTTGCAATGTGTGTAGGACAAGATGATCATTGCATATTCTAATAATATGTAGTCTCCAATTATGTAACTTATGCTTGGCAATTTTTATGTAGTAATTTGCCTCTAGTATACCAACAAGATACTACTCCGTAGTCTATACTATTTTCTCCGTTCTTTTTTACTTGTAATATTTGCTTTTTTACGTCTCTCAATTTACGACTTCAATCGTTAATAATTCTAATTATGCATATCAAACAATTATGGAAAAAAGAAATTAATAAATGTTGAATCGAAACGATTTAAACAAGATCTCATATGACTATGTTTTAATTTATAAATTACCATGAATATGAAAGTCAAGTTGCTTGATAAATAGTGTCGAGGTCAACAATGTTGCAAACTAAATAAGAAGGGAGGAAGTATTAACTAAAAATAAAATTATTCCAACCGGCAACCATTGTTTGGTTTAGTGGTATTATATATTGGCTTTTAAGTTGAAGTTGGCTTATATTCTACATTCTTATTGAATTAAGGATTTCTCTTACCTCCACCATCTTTATGGGGGTGTTTGATTTGAGTAATGAAATGAAAAGCAAATGGTTTAAGGGCTAGGTTGCACTAAAACGGACACGGACACGGACACGGACACGACATAAGTACAGAAAAATGCCAACTTAAAAATGGCAGACACGGGGACATGAAAATGGTAATATAATAAATATATTAAATTAAAGATAATTTTACAATCTTTCATTTGATATATGTAAATAAACACTTTAAAAACATAAAACTCACAATTTTTCAACTTTTCAAAATTCAAATTACAAACACTAAGATTAAGAATTTAAGATTAACAAATAACACATTAACAATTTAACATTAACAATTTAACATTAACAAATAACAATTAACAAATATTCAAAGAGGATATAAAAAAAATGGGAATGGAGGTGGAGCAACACCATGTAGAAATAAAAAATAATTATTATTATTTTAAAAAAAAAAAACGTGTCCTTGACTCCTTGCCGTGTCCCTTCCGTGTCCTTGCCGTGTCCGCGTGTCCGGAAAATATTAAAATATTGGACACTTCATTTGGCGTGTTGGACACGGATTTTCGCGTGTCCGTGTCCGACACGCAACACGTAGGTTCAATGGCGTGTCCGTGTATTCCAGGTTAAGGGATAAGACCATAAGGGTATTGTTAGTACTCAGGTCTCAGAGTATTATATTTTTGAGCTAGCTAATTGAGAAGCGGTTTTTTCGAGAGATATATCTTAGGTTCAGCCCATTAAAAATTAATGTCTACGTACTGTGTTTTTAATGCCTACTTATATTATCCTTATTGCTTACTTATCGTATTCTTAATGCTTACTTTTAATATCTTAAATGTCTACTTAATTATCCATAATGCTTACTTACAATATTTTAAATGGGTAGGCCTAATTAGAGATGGTCTGTTTGAGACCGTCTCTCACAAGAATTTGTATATATTTTTTAGGCAATGTTAAAGTGTTATTTGGTATAGTCTTTGTTTAAAAGGAAGAGAATATGAGAGACACTAAAATAAATTAGTCCCCAAGAAAAAACGTTTTTGTAGGTGCATAAATTTATTGTTAAGATTTTTGTCGTAAAAGTGTTAACTAAAAAGTCTAACATGATAAATTAGGGGCAAGATAGAAAATGGTATTTATCAAGTGTTCAGAGTATCAACTTAAAGTCTATCGTAAGAATTTATACTAAAGTAAAAGAATTAAGGCTCTTCATCTCAAATTAATTGTTATCTTAAGTTTTAACTTTTAAATCATTTTTATAAAATTTTAGATAGAAAAGAATTTTAGTATTAGGAAGTAGATGAGTTAAATTTATTATATGGTGTAATATATTTGGTTAGATTTTAATTTAAAGTTTGATAAGTAAAAGTTTATTAAAAAAAAATGTTGCAATTACTTTAAGACAATCCACTAAAAACAAGTACCAAATAATTTAAAGCCATTGAAGTATTAATATTTAATATATATGAATATTTTTATAGAAGACCTTTTTTAATTATTTAATTAATGTTACTTTGTTTAGTGAGACAATATGACCCTTTTTCGTCAACGAGCAACCGCAAAGTTGCTTAATCTGGTAGCAGCTACTTGTTGCCAAAACCTTGTACATTTTGTATATTAGTCAATCCTTATATAAGTAAAATTAAATTTTTTTTTATGTTTTATTGAAATAGTTTATGATAAAGAAAAAAACTTAAAATCTTTTATCTGTTTGATTGATTCAAATTTAGACAAATTCATGATAATAACCTGAATCGAAATTAACTCGATATGTATCTAACGTAAAAGAGCTCAATCCAAAATCATGCCGATCTGCCATTTAACCATTTCAACATGTTTGAGCATCTTTCACTTAAAAAATTAAATATGAAAATTATATTTAAAAAATTATTGAGTTTTTCTTTGAATAATTCCAAACTCGGTCTTTTGTATTGTTTAGAGTGATAACATAAATATAAGTTCACATAGTGTTGTATTTTACACACGGTTTACCATTTTTTTCTATAATTCTTCCTACTTTGTAGTTACTGTTGTCATTCCAAGGCATAATTATAGTTAGAATACTTTGGAATGTAATTTGAGTCGTAAATATTTAAAAAATATATCATTTCATATTTTAAACCTACACACGAAAACACCTTTTAAATTAATTATCTTTTTAATTCTGTTAAGATTTATAATTCTATCCTAACTTTTTTTCAATTATAAAAACACCCAAATTCTCGTCAAAGACGGTTTCCAATTGGACCGGCTTATTATATAGTTTTTAAATATTATAAGTAGGCATTAAGAATAATGTAAGCAGACATTTAAGATATTGAAAGTAGGCATTAAGGATACAATAAGTAAGCATTAAAAATAATATAAGTAGGTATTATAAATACGGTAAGTAAGCATTAATCTTTAATGGGCTGAGCTTGAGATAAATCTATCAAAGAAACGATCTCTCAAGAGACTAGCTTATAAAAACAACCCCTCATATTGGCTATCAAAATATATAAATACACTTCAAAATAAAAAAATAAGATATTGTCTCAGTTAAAGCAAATACAAATACAACTTTTTTTTTAACTTACGATCTAGAATCAAATCTCATCAAACTTCTTCTTTTCTCGGCCTACCCTAATTCGAACAAAGTTTTACTCATTAGTGAGGGTAAATATGTTGTTTCTAATTTTGGAAGAAATAAAAGAAAGGGTTGGAAATTTATTGTATTCATGTTGTAGCATGGGCTACGAATCATACCCAAAAATAGAAGACAATAACAATAATTGTAAAGCTGAAGTTCTAAGGCCCTTAATGGAGAAACCCGAGTATAATGAAGAAGTTAGAGATTTGGTATTTCAGCCGATTAGCAATGAGAATTGTATTATTTGTTCTGAAATTATATTTGATCGTCAAGAAACAGTCAAAATAAATGTAGTGGATGATGATGATGGAACCAATTCTAAATATAGAGTTCATGGTCATTGTGTTCTCAACTTTTGGTTCCGTAAGTGGGCTCATCAAGATATTACATGGAGGAATTGTAGGAATTTTCATCTATTTTAATTTCATTTTTTTTATTATTAACATAATTTTTGTTATTAGGAATTTTAATTATGAATAAGTAGTAATTTTTATGTCTTTATTCTAGTTTAGATGAATAATTCAAAGTTTTATTTTTTACATTAAATTGATTTTAGTTTTTTTTTTTCTTAATTCTATTGATTTTTTGAATGCATATGATAGAAAATCATAGCATATATGTTTCTATTCAAATGGGTTTATGTTAATCTTATTATTCCACAATTTTTAATAGTATCATGAATATTAATGTATTAAGGTTTTTAATAGATATTTTGCAATTAGTTTTATGAGCATGACATAAATTTTTTGATTATAAAATTGTAAATTAGGTCGAGAGAAGGAAATGATTAAGTAAAAATCGAAATAAAAATAATTATAATACTATCAATTGTTTTCTGATGTATGAAAGACATAATTTATGAAAGAACAAAGAAATTTTTAATGATTTACAAATCAAAAATAATAATTGCTTAATAGTAGCGTATACTAGTAGTACTATAATAACAAACAATTGTTTTCTTCCGCATATTTTGTTTATTCTAATCAAAATAAATTTATTTTACCCATTAATTAATTCAATTAAAGTAATTAGATCACCAACTGAAATAAGATTAATAGGATTCGATTTTTTGGTTTTGAGTCTAATTATAACACTAACAGATGATAATAAGTTTCTATAATTCCATAAAAAAAAAATTATTTTACTTTTTCTTTGTCATTTTAATCTTTGTTTTGGGTTAAAGTAAAAGCTACTTAAAGGTGAAACTTATTTTTTTATTGAACTTATTATATAATAAGAAAATATCACCATTCATACATTCATATATGCAAAATAATGCTAATAATACTAAAAATTATGAGTTAACTTAATAATTGAGGACTTTTTCTTTAAAAAATAATAATAAAATGATACTACCAATACAAAATTAAATATCGTTAATTCCTTTGGCTATGACTCGTGTTCTATATTGTTATAAGCTTCTTTCTTTTGAGAACATTTTGTATAGACTTGATCCGCACTATTTTAAAGGTAAGTACTTTTACTTAATAAGTATAATATATAGATCAAGATGTGATCGAGGTGTACACTTTTAGAGTTAAAAGGTAAGTTTATTGAATGATCATTTGACCGATGTTACTATATAGACAAAATGTTGGGCTTTTAGAAAGGATCATAGTAGAAAGATGAGAGTATCAACAATGAGAATGGTTTGATGATGGACGATGGGCGGGAAACCTTGACGAATAGAATTCAAAACGAAGATGTTAGAAAGCGTTTAGGAGTTGCAAATATAGAGAAAAAGATGAAAGAGAATTTTTTAAAATGGTTTAGGCATGTGCAAAGATAAGATATAAACAAACTGATAAGAAAGATTAGAAAGCTAGAGCCGGAGAGACTTGTATGCACTAATTATCGCCAAATATAAATAGTGCATTTACAACAAATAGCATACCCATTATATTGTATCCAACTTAAAGTCCTACAAGATACAAGAAATTTAGGATTTGAACAAAAAAACGATATTAGAATATTTTCTATTGGTTTTGATTGATTAGGCCAAAAACAGGTGTACAACAATTGCATAGAATACTTCCCGTTTGGCACCAACTTCAACTTGCACTAATTTTCCATCAATAACAATCATTTTTGTACCAAAATATATATTGCATCATTACAATCCAAATTGTTAAGTAAAAAATTAGGAAAATTAAAAAAATCCTTCCAAAAGTATGTATAAACGTTAGTACTGTAGAAGCAAAATCACAGCTTTGTATGAATGAGGTGATCTTGTATTGATTCCCCATGCTGCGAAATTACCATTTCATGAAGCAAAATCACAGCTCTGTATGAATGAGGTGATCTTGTATTGATTCCCCATGCTGCGAAATTACCATTTCATTATAATCATCGTCATCATCGCCATAATGGTCAGAATAATCTTTGTCATTAGATGTCAAGCAATCAGCCGGGGGATTGATGACTCCGAACCCAAAACCAGTGGCGGAGTTGCAATATGTCTCGGCTGTGCCATCCTTCTTGTGCAAGTCGATGTTGGTGAGGACAATGTTCCTGCAAGGAAACGTGTCGCTGCAAGCAAACTTCATGGCTTCCTTGCTCTTTGTAGTTCCAGTAATATTCCGGTACATCACCTGACTTATTTGCACTGCAGTCGACTGAAAATCCAACGAAAAGTGAGAGAAAATGAGAAGTTTAAAAGATGTAATTGATCGAGTGAACACAATAGGAATATAGAGGCAAGGTAAGGAAATTAGAAACGAAAACACATCGTTAGAGTACTGCTGCCATTCATGTAATGGTTAGCTTTTCACACAAATGAGTATTTTATCAGTTTCCCACCTCAGATCAACATCAGTACATTCAGATGAACTCGACGAAGAATTTGACTCATTTCCCACCTTAAGGCCAAATAAATACGTGAGGATGAGATATGGTCGGCTTAGAAGTGTGGCCGGAAGGATTCAAACAGTGGTAAGCGACATAGCAACTCAAGGCGAGAGATTTCCGTCCTTGTTGAGCTGGTGGGATCCAAGAGACTGCCTTTTCGAGCTGATGGTTTGCTTTAACTAGATGCTAGTCTAATGGTTAACTAATCTATTTGCATCTTTTATTTACTCCAGTTATGAATTACAAATATTCCAAAATCTTAAAAAAAGATATTCCAGAATCTAGATCTTGGTTTCTTTTTATTTTTTTTAACAAAAAAGACAGATCTGTCACCTAGAACCTAATTTGGTTTATCAATTAGTAATTTGCAAGGGCTACAAATGCAGTGTGTGCTATACTTCAGACACCTTAGTTTAATTTAATTAAATAGACGTACCGAATATATAAACTTCAATGCAAAGAGAAGAATGAAAAGCTAGCATCTACCTGGTTTCCACAAGGATCGGGAGAATCACAATAGAACTGATCGATTAGTATAGGATTCGCAACATCTTCCATCATGACATTTTCAAAGCGTACTGCTTTGACATACCCCGATCCTCCCTGCGTTGATGAAAAATATATTCAACCTATAATGGAATGCTATAACCTGTAATGCTAAAACTTTTAAGGAGATTCAAAAGTTAGCTTACAAGATGGTACAAAGCTCATAATCTCATATGAATAGGTCAAAATTAAATTCAAAAACTAGAACACGCATAGGCACAAAGGAGGATGGAGAATCGGAACTGATATATTGTTCTACTAAAGACGTATTATTACCTGCCAAGTCTTAATCCTGACCCCATTACTCGCGTTCCTTATAAAAGCACCATTCAAAACGACCTTTGTGACAATGCCGGTTGAATTATCTTTGCCAAGACTTCCAATGCTGCAATTGCAAACTCAATTAGTTAAAATTAGAATAGTGATGGTTTTAAGAGGTATCATGAAGAGAAGGTCATAAACTTGAGTCAACATTACTTGATAGAATTTGTTAAGAAAGCTACCTAATTCCATGTCCGGGACCACAATAGATTCTCTTCATCTTGATAGTTGAACTACCATTGACGATTGAAACACAATCATCCCCTAGTATGTGCAAAAGTGGCAACAAAAAGCGTGTCAACAAAAAGTGCGTCTAATGAGAATGTTCAACTCAAATAATGTAATCTGGGCATGGGGGTATTTTACTATTATATTTCTACACATTACAGTTGGTATATATAGAGACTAAATTTCACATGTAGACCAGTTTACACATTATGTAAATTTCAATTTACCATACATCCCACTTATTGTTCGTTGTTTCAAGAGATGGAAGAAAATATGGTAGCAGTAACATCAAGGGAGAGCAATTCATGGTAGAACATACCTGTTCCAATTTTACAGTCAATAAGAGCAACATTTGTTGATCCAGTGATATGTATCCCATCAGTGTTAGGACTGTCTTCCGGAGAAGAAATTAGCACATTGGACACCCGCACAGAGTCGGAATGGGAAATAATAAAATGCATCTGTTGGCTATTTTGGATTGTCAGACCTTTGACCCTTATGGCAGAGCTTGACTCTATCGTGAGTGCCTACAGAAAGGGTAAAAAGAGGGAGGAAAAGCATCAATTTTACTGCATCCTTTACGATACAAATGTACAAATGGAATGTTTGAAAGAACCTCACTACAACCCCATCTCCCAGGTCTGTTCCAATTGTCAACTTCTACAATATTACGGTTTTTTGTATGAAAAAACAATGTAATCCCATAAGAAAAAAGATGTAGAACAGAAGGGAATACGTACAGTTGGTGCTCCTTTACAAGGCTGCAGAGCAAGAGACAATAAAGAAAACAGAATGATTAATTAGGAGTAAACAAAATGTTTCAAGCAACTATATTCCATCAAGGTAAAGAATTCAGATGATGTAATGACAAAATTACATTTGTCTTGTTCTTTTTGCAGGATGCAGCCCACCATTTACTGCCTGTTCCATCAATAATACCTTTGCCTTGAAAAATAGCACCTGTCAAGTTGTGAAAATTCAACCATGTTCGGGAGAATGCTGGATCCCAGTCCTTAGGCTCTCCTGGAGCAACTATTGTACCATCGACCTGCGCTCCAACCATCCAACATAAACAATAAATTTTACTCATGAGCAACTAACACATTCTGGAGGAATCACATCACATTAAAAACCATCAGAACTTGATTATTGTATAACATTCTGAATTACAACTTACCTGTACAACTATTCGACCCACACATGGTCCTTCAAATCTGGTTGCATTAACAAGATAACGGCGCCCTTCAGGAACTAAAAAGACTGATTTTTCTGTTGAACAAGCCTGCTTCCATGCACTTGAGAAGGCCTGAAAGTTTTACAGAGAAAAGTATGAAGTGATTTTAGAAACTAACATCAGTTAACAAAGTTCACTACCCCTTTAAGATCACCTGGGTGTCATCAGAATTTCCATCTCCAACAGCACCAAAGCTATCAACATTCACAAGAACACGCGCCGCATTTGTACTGGTCCATGAATTCATTTCAAAATCTTCTATTCTGTCTCCTTCATCAACATCGAAGTTTTCAAGTTCTTTAAGCATGGCCATTTTGTCAAGTAGTTCATATTCTGCAGTCCCATGAACTGTAATCAACAAGCTAAGAAATAGAACAAAGAATATTTCCATAATTTGTGAGTTGTGTATGATTTAGAAAATGATTAGACTTGAATAATTTATGGACAGACACTGAGTTTGCATATATATATCCAAAGATTAGTAAACAAAATGGAGATTTATGGAAATTTAGCTTGACTTGAAAGTAGATGAAGAGCCAACATTTTCTACATGCCTACACTTCAAGTATAAGCGAAATTTATTTTACATATCTTTGCTTTACTCTTAAACCAGTGGACTCTAAATTCACCAGTCAAAAAGTTCAAGGGCTCTCCACTAAAACCTTTATATACATGCATTTATACTTTTTTCATTTTCAGGAAATTTAACACCCAACAACTATAAAGATAGGAGTGATGACAAAGGATCACACTGTCAATCAGAAATGCAAAAAAGAAATAGTTCTGGTCAACCTTTTACCTTTCTCTTCAAAGACTGGTTGTTGATTTAGGTTCATCAAAATTCAGGTATGACTTAAAATAAATGCAGCTAAAAACAAGCATCTATCAAGTAATTTCAAAAATATGAAAGGCCTTGCAATTAGATTGCCCTCTATGGAATATTCTGCAACATCGTCATAAGTCAATCGATAAAGCTGTGACCGGTCTCTCTAAGCGATTTTCTTGCCATCCCAATCTCTCGGTAATGCAGGGACAATTCAGAATCTCCGGTTTCAGAATAAAAGTTTGAAATTTGCAGGTACACTCCAGGGATTTTAGGTTTAAGCTCTATCAAGCATTTAGCTACTCTTTGTCCAACTTCTTTGTTCTTGTGTATCCTACAACTTCTTAGCAATGAGCTCCATGTAAAAGGATCTTCCTTTGCAAGTGACAACTTTAACAACTCTTCAGCTTCGTATACAAACCCTGCACGACCTAGGAGATCAACCACACATGAATAATGTGTCTGATCTGGTTCAATACCATGAAGGGACTTCATGGATTTAAATATCCTCCTTCCTTCCTCTACTAAACCGGAATGATTACAACCTGTCAAAACACACAAGAAGGTTGCTCTATCTGGTTTCAAACCCATTTCCAACATCATTTCCAACAATTTCAGGCATTCTTTTCCTAATCCATTCCAGGCATACCCATTTATTATTGAGGTAAAAGAGACAACATTTGGTGAAAGTAGAAACCCAAAGACATAGCACGATTGATCAACATGTCCTAACTTTGAATATGCATCGATTAGAGAACATGAAACCACGATATTAGATCCGAATCCAAATGTAACAGCAAGAGAATGAAGCAGTGTACAGTTTGTTAAGCTCGCAAAAGAAGATCTTGACAATGCTTTCAGTGTGGTGGACAAGGAGCATTCATCGAGTCCAATACCCTCATCAATCAAGAATTTGAACAACTTAATCACCTCTTTATAATAAGTACAATGTAACAAAGATGTTAAAAGAGCATTACAACACTCCCTAGTTTTATAAGGGAATTCCTTGTACACATTAAAAGAACTATCAATATCATAACATTTGCCATACATATCAATGAGAGCAGACACAACATAGATGCTTCCACAATCAAATCCCAATTTAAGAACAAAACAATGCAACTGTTTTCCCACCAAAAGATTTTCATTTTTGCTACACGAATTCAAGATCATAATAAAAGAACGAACGGATGGTTTCATACTCCAATATAGCATCCTCCTGAAACAAGCAAGTGCATCAAACAAACCACCATTTTTGGCATATGCAGAAACAATTGAATTCCATGATATCACAGCATTACAAGGAATAACTTCAAATGATTTCAAAGCATCATTTAGAGTACCACAAGCAGAATAAAAGTCCACCAATCGATTAGCAACAAACCCATTTATTTCAATCAATCTGGTCTTCAAAGCATAACAATGTAACTCTTCTCCTTGACTTACAAACTTTCCATTAGAACAAGCCTGAAGCAGATAACAAATCATAACATCATCCAACATCACCCCATCAGATATCAGTCTCGGAAACTGCCTTATGATCTCATTCCATAAACCCAATTTACAAAATCCGCGAAAAATTGAATTCCAAACAACAGAATTCCTTACACTCATTTCATCCAAAAATTGCAACCCATCATCAACTATACCCATCTGCATATAAAAGTCCACAATAGAACTCTCTATATACAGATTTCCAATAAAACCCAATAAAATTACTCTACAATGTACTTGAATTCCTTCAAAATAATAACCATAATTGCTACAAATACTCAAAACAGAGGAAAAGGTTGGTGGACTTTCTCTAATATTTTGAGATACCATTTGAGAATATAATTCAAACCCATAGCCCGGATTCCCATGACGTTTATACCCGGTTATTAATAAATTCCAGGAAACAACATCTCTAAGAGACATTTCATCGAACAGTTGGTGGGCAGAGGATAAACATCCTGATTTTATATGATTATCTATGGCACGGTTGTATGAAAATATTAGATCAGAAGCATCAGTATTACTGTAGTAAGAATCAAAATGTAAAAACCGGAAAAATACAGATATTTTTCGATGAATTGGGAGTTTATAGCTTCCTACTTTTGAGCAAATTGAAAGTAGTTTTATTAGTTGCATATTGCATTTATCTAGTACTCTGTCTCTATTTCAATTGAAAGAAGCCATCAGGCATCAAAGAAAAGAAATACACTTTCCTTTTTTCTTTTAATAATTCCACTTTTCTTTTTTGAATAAAACCTGGAGATAGTAAGTAGTGCTTCTGTTCTTTCTATTTATTTTTTATCAGTTTTTAAAGTAATTTTTGAGTTTTAATATCATTAAATACGCATTATAAAATATTATAAAAAATATATAATAAAAAAATATATATTAAGATGAATATAACGAGATTTCACATAAATATATTTTTGTCATTTATATGGTAATAGTATTTATTAATCTATTTTATTTTAATGATAAATTATTGATGCAAATTTTATTTTTTTTTTGAGAAAGCGATGCAAATTTTTGTTTTATCAACTTTTTATAAATTTTATACAAATCTTTTTTAGATATTTAATTTTTATTAAAATAATCCCTCCATCCCTAACAAATGTGATATGTTATTTCAATTATAACTAACAAAAAAAATACTTATTTATTAGTTATAATGGATGTACAGTTTTCAAAAAAAAATATCATTTCAAATATATATATATATATATATATATATATATATATATATATATATATATATATATATATATATATATATATATATATATATATATATATATATATATATATATATTAATTTACGATTTTTGTGTTTGGTCTGACCTGCATATTTCAAAACCATATGGAAAAATTATTTTGCCTTTTTTCAAACATGAACTGTAATATTTGATTGTGACCGAACCAAATAATCCAATTACGATTTATTTTTAACTTTATCCAAACTTTGTACAGTCCTAAATCAAGACAAGTTTAATCCATTCGATTTGGAAATTGGGTCAATATATTCCGTCAGTCTCTTTAAAATTAATACAATGAAAAATGACACAAAAACTAAAAGGCAGTAAAAACATCAAAATTTATTTGAATATGATTAAGAAGGAGAAAATATAAAAGTATATATATAATTAGAATAAAAAATTAGTGAAATATTAACCATGTCAAATTTTTATGTTCTTAACCTACAACTAAGAAGAGTAGAGAGAATTGAGGTGTTGAATCGATCTATTATTCAAAGGATGAGAGAAAACACTCATTCTTTATGTTAATTCATGATTTTCAAGTTTGAAAAGTTATTGAAGAGTCAAATTAAATTTGTCTTGACTTGTTAAGTGAATATGAAGACCAATATTTATGACAATTAGGGAACCATGAGTCCTTTTCTTTGTGGGCGAAGTCTACATTGACTTTAGTCATAATCTTATTTTATTTTTAATTCTCCTAATAGAATTTTGTTGTGGTTACAAACAATTTTATTAAAATCGCGATTCGAATCGTAAATTCGTACGATTTTACGATTCTGGATATACCTATCGAGTTCAATTACAGCTGAAATCGAATCCCTATAATATCGTCTATAAAATCGTTAGAATCAGTTAATATCGGTAAAATCTTTGAATCGTACCAATTTTTCAAAATGGGCATTTCAAGCTACAATTCTTAAATATTATAGGTCATGTAACAATTCTTGACTTACTTGATATTTTTAAATTAGAAAAAACATATTTTCACATCTTCTCTTGACCTTTATCATTTTTTTCTTCTTTATAAATACTCAAGCTTCTGAGTCATTCATCTCTAACCCTATTTGTAAGTGATTTTTTGTTAAAAAAAAAGCTTTTTGTTTCTTAGTGGTGAAAATTAATTTGTGCACTCTATTTGTCTAGGTATGTGTAGACCGTAAGTCAATTTATCTGTTTTTTGTTAAATAATATAGAGTTATAAGTAAGAATTAGATATTTTATTAATTATTGCCAAAGTAATTGATAAAAATGAATTTAATTGTATTTTTCATTGAAAATAATTCAATAATAAATACAAACAAGTGAACAACTATTAAGTCTTAGACTTGTAAAATTTGTAGAATCAGTCCATTTTACGATGTGACTTTACGATTCGATTCTAAAAACTGCTTTTCATTTAAAGTAATTTTTAACAACCTTGGTTACAAATGTAAATATGAATGTTCGCTATTTTTTTTCTCCTGATCTTAATTTGTGTGATATATTGGATTAATGATTATAATTATGACAGTTTAAAAAATAGAATGCAAATTATAACTTTTTTTTTAGTTGTTTTTATTGTCAATGTTTTTATAAGAGAGAATTATAACTTTCTATTTCCAAAAAGATTTTATAGCCATTGCTCGTTATCTCTGTTGATAACAATTGATACTTTCTGGTTTTGCTGATTTTATAGCCATTATTAATAGTGACAATTAAATTTAACTTTTTACTTTTATTTAATTTTATAGTTTTTTTCCCAACCTAACTATATGTTGCTTTTGTTATAACTTACTACTCCCAAATTATATATATGGGCTCTCAAAATTCTATTTGACATCCATAAAAATACAAACTCACCCAATCAAACCAATTGTCTTTCTTTGGTGGTTCTAACTCCTAACCAACTCCCCAGGACCCGGCCTAGTGCACAGACCACGAGCCACCGAAGGACAGTGATCCATTCGCTTAGGCTACGATCGGATTCAATTTCCATTACCTCTTATCAAGTAGGGTTGGTATGCTCTTATAATTTATCTTTAAATTGCTTCCAACATAAAGGTGAAAAGATTATTCATTATCATTTTCAAGATGTCATACTTGTGAACACAATTTTGTTGATTTTATATCGAAAAATTCCACGTGGTAACTCTGAGGCTTTGGATTTATTACATGGTAACCAAAACTTTTAAAAAAATTTATGCAGTAGTCCTGAAGTTTACCAAATTGTTCTACCGTAATCTTTTTGCATATAAAACGTTAGCAAACGTTAATTTTAAAGCTTCGATGCGATTCATTATTTCAAATTCCATCAATTTTAACATTTTCTTCCAAAATATAAATCCTAACTCTACCATTTTTCATCCAAAACACATTTTTCCCCCAAATTCAAAAGTGATTTGAAATGGTGAATTGGATGAAAGATGGTAGAGTTAGGGTTTATGTTTAGGTAAAAAATGTTGAAACAAATGTAATTTAAAATGGTGAATCGTATAAAGAGGTGTGCAGTAACCTTTAAGCTTCAAAATTAACATTGACTAATCTTTTATGTACAAAAAAGGTCACGGTGGAACAATTTGGTAAACTTCAAGGTTATTTGGTAGATTTTTTTAAAAGTTTTGATTATCATGTGGAAAACCCAAATCTCAGAATTGCCGCATAGAATTTCCCTTTTATATTTTATATTTATATTTTCAAGATTTATAAGAGTCATAGTAGTTCATTAGTTAAAAAGCTAAAAATTATTTGATAATTGGTTATTTATGCAAAATAAAAAGACAAGTTTGATCAGCTTATTCGTTCAATTTTTTCTAAAACAAACAACCACACTAGTAAAAAAAAGTCTCATAAGTAACTTTTTATTTGTATCTTTTGTTGAAATAAAGGATACAAATAAGATTATTTGTATCTTTTATTACAACAAAAATACAAATAAATTTTATTTGTATCTTTTAATTAAACAAAAAATTACAAATAATACATTATTTGTATTGTTTATAAAACAAACGATACAAAATATTATTTATTTATATCGTTTGTTTAAGAGTTATTTGTGTTGTTTACAAACGATACGAGTTATTTAATAAAATACAAAATTAGAAGCGCCACTTTACTGCAGTGTCATTAAATTAACCCACTCTTTCTTCTACAAACCTAAATTCGGCTGGAAACCCAGTTTTTACTTCCGTTACTGCTGCTTGATAAAAAGAACCCACTCTTTCTTCTTCCAATTTCTGCCTCTAAAAATTTATCATTTTTGTTCGAAAAATCTCAAATCTACATAAAAAAAACCCAATTTCTACAAACTTAATTTCTGCTGCTTCATCAAAAACTCTCTCAACACCAATGTATGATTTTTGTTCGAAAATTCTCAATTCAAAAAAACCTCTGAATTGTCAATTATTTGCAGGTAATTTTCTTTCTTCTTTGTAATTTTGGTTGTAAATGCGTGCATTTGATGTTATCTCTTTTCAATTTGGCAATATCGCAAGACCTAATTTCAATACTGTTGCTCTAGTCTCCCTCTCTTCAGCTACGATATTCCTTTAATTTCAGATATTTTTAGTCTAAGTCTTTGTTGCATCATGGATTCGAGAAGGCTGTTGATGTGGCCGTGAATATGGTGAATGGATTCGAGAAGGCTTAAAATCTTCCGATTGAAGATTTTTTCCCTCAAGTTGCAGTCTCCACAATAAATACTGCTTTTTATACCAGATGAATATGCTAGGTGAATTCTTCTAAGTTTTGACTATATCTGCAAATCCTGTTATCAAGACTAATTCACTCATTATCAAATTTTGTATGAAGCTTTCACGCCAGAACATTTACACTTGATTCAAGTAATTTCCAATTCATCTTAAGTTTTCATGCAATCGTTTACAATCTCATTTGGTGGAAGCGATGGACGAAATTGCACTGTGCTTATGTTTGTTGGCTCATGTAATGAGTTGGAAAAGAATTTTCTTTGTTCAGTTTCATGGAACGAAATGATGGATAAGATTTTAATACCAATTTGTGTGTTGTTACTTTTTTACTTTGTATCCTATTTGATGCGTACGTTATTGATTAAATTCATTATAAGCAGATAATTTAGATTTCTGATTAGGGTTTTTCTGTGTTTTTCATTTTTATCATTAATCAATGAATAGGTCTCCTATATATACATGTTTAATCACTAAGCTAATTATAGAAGTACAGTAAAAATGGCTAACAATCAGCCTAGAATAATCTGTTGCCTAGAATAAGAGATCTCCTAAATATTCTATAATATTCATAAATATTCTATAATATTCATATATTCAGTTTCCTACACTCCCCTCAAGTTAGGTCATAGGGTCTCCAATGCCTAACTTGCATAGAGCTTCTTCAAATGCTTCAGCTGTAACAGCTTTTGTGAGGATATCTGCAAGTTGATCTTTAGATCGAACCAGAGGGAGGCTGATGATCTGATTTTCAAGTTTCTCTTTGATAAAGTGTCGATCAACCTCAACATGTTTTGTTCGATCTTGTTGTACTGGATTATTGGAAATGCTACAGATGCCTGGTTATCACAAATCAATCTGCATGCTCCTTTAGGTGGAAAGCCTAGTTCGCATAGGAGTTTTCTGAGCCACAGGATTTCTGTTACCCCTTTAGCTATCCCTCTAAACTCTGCTTCAGCACTTGATAGAGCCACTACATTTTGTTTTTTGCTTCTCCATGTAACCAAGTTCCCTCCTACCAGAGTGAAGTAACCAGATGTAGACTTTCTGCTATCTTTGTCTCCTGCCCAGTCTGCATCAGTGTAAGCCATGAGATTCAGGTTACCATTATTCCCAAACAATAATCCTCGATTACTTGTTCCCTTCAGATATCGGAGAATTCTCATTACAGCTTCCATGTGTTGGACTTGTGGACAATGCATGAATCTACTTACGACGCCTACCGCATATGAGATGTCAAGGCGAGTGTGAGCGAGATATATGAGTTTTCCCACAAGTTTCTGATATTGTTCTTTTTCTGCCATTTCTCCTCCCAGTTCAGTTTGTAACCCATGATTGACTGTTATTGGAGTTTCTGCTGGCTTGCAGTCAATCATTCCAGTTTCTGCCAAAAGATCAAGAATATATTTTTTCTGGTTAATGAAGATCCCTTTCCTTGATCTTAGGACTTCAATTTTTTTTTTTTTATATTAAATATAAACCTCGACTTAAGGATAGTGTGTGATTGATGTGAGGCTGTTAAGTACAAGGGCTCCTTTGACTGTTTCGCCCAGATTGTGCAAGCATCTTCCGTGCTGTTGCTGGTGCCGGTGTGTGGCCGGGTACCACAAGCTCCAAGTCCTGATTTATATATGAATTCTTTTATGAGTTTTGACATGATTTACTATGTGGTTTAAGACGAGTTCTGATTTATATATCATTATACATCATATTTGTGGGTTGTGGCTTCAGTTTGTTATTTAAGTTGTGAAGCAAGAAACAGCACGAAAATAGCTTTCAGATGTGGGTATTTTGTCAGACATGTGTACAAGTTTTAATGTTTTTATCAGTTGTTTTATGACAAAACTCCCATGATGTTTGCACAAATGAAGTGTCCAACGCTCTTGCCTAATTGTTTTATGACAAATTTACAATGAATTGAATGATCTTACGGATTGCATTGGGATAATTTTACAGATCTTTTTCCCATTTATGTCTAAAGTTCTGGTTTTATGTTGCTCATGTGCTGAATTTGGATGAATTAATGAATTAATGATCTACTAACTACACACACCAACAAATGTATACTGATTTCCACCCTAAACAGATCAACAGCCTACGGATTTGTATGCTACTGATTTTAATACACATACATAACCACTGTTTGTTTGCAACCAGAACTCAGACTCACTTTTGATATACTGTGCTTGCTGTTCTGATATGGCTGCATATTCTACTGTTGCGTGCTGTTCTGCTCATAAATGGTTGCTGCAGATATTTATTCATGGTTTACTCATAGTTTGACCTAGGCTTTAATTATAATTCAGTCTAACTATACCAACCATACTTCAATACCATAATGATAATGATCCATTACTGCGAGAATTGAAGGTGAAAGTTCTTCGGTTTTGTGGAACATTATGTTTATTTTTATGATCTTAATTTACCTTTACACGACTTAATTAGTAGGAGTAGCATATGATTGTCCATAACAATTGTATTACATTAGAAATGGTAACATTTGCCATTAACTAATAATTGCAATCTGGCACACTATACTAACAATTAGGAATGTGTAATGTTTAGCTCTTTTATTTTAAAAGGCTTTAATTTTAATGCTATTGCTTTGGTACATTATACTTTTTGATACGTTATAGTTTTTGCATATACTTTGACATATATTGCTTTGTGTTGGATTGTGTCCCTTTGGCTGTCAAATTAGCTTGTTAGCTATTGTTTCATGATCAGTAGGTACCAAAAAGGTGTGTCTGCCTACTGCTCTTGGTCTGTTGCTACTGTGTGCTGCTTGTATGACTTCATATTTCTTATTCAGGTAGGCTGGGTTTGTTCTAGTTTGTAGCTAAATTCAGGTAGGCTGGTTTTGCGACGTAACGTCTCTATTGCGTTGTACTTTTGTTCACTTTTGATTTTGACCATATTTTGCGAATTTCATACTTAATTTTGTTCACTTTTGTGATTTTGCGTTTTATTTCAGTTTTATGATACACAAACAATCCATTTCCGCCATTATGCAGCCTAACACTCCAGCAGCACCAAGTGAGCTACACGACGATAACCTGCACAAAGGACCACTACCTGTAAGATGTCCCACAGCAAAATAGACCTGCACCAAAGAGAAGCATATACACTAGAAACACATGCCAAAAACAAACCAAACACAGGCTGAACCCCCCAATGTGGACGTAGTTTAAAGTTTTGCACTGATGCTTGTCTGAGGAGATACCTGGAAGCAAGGAATTGGAATGTTGACAAGGCAAAGAAAATGACAGAAAGAGACGCTAAAATAGAGGGATACATACAAACCCAAGGAAATTCGCTGGGTAAGTATTACATTGTTTGGTAACACCACATATTATGTAAATATATAATATCATAACCAGGTGAAATGCTTTCTTGGTTTTTCCTTTTTCTTCTTTTCCATTGAACTTAAGTTATGGCCAACAGCACCCAAAAGGTGTCTAAAGTTGTGGCTGTTATTACGGGCTTGTGTGTGGATAAATTGTTTGTGCTGGCTCCACTATGATCCGATCGTAGCTAATAAGTGGTTTGATTCTGGCTTTTCACTACAGATGCGGCTGTTGAGGTGTCAACAAGAGCATGCTGATGGGCTGCCTACTATTGCTTGGTCCAGAAGAGCAAGAACAATGGTTCTGCGTGCAAGGTTGATATTCCTGTTGTTGCTTTGTTTGTTGAGGCCTAGTGTTCGGTGCTGTTTGTTTTGGGGTATACTGACACTTTGTTGTATGTCGTATCAAGGATGAAACTTTTGTCTCTAAAAGTTTTTGGTGATGTTGTTTGCCTAGTCTTTGTGAGGAGGAGGCGGCTGGAATTTTTTTGACGATGGAGGTTGATGCAGAGGTTTTAAGCTTGTTGGTAGATCGGAAGAATTGTTGCAAGCGTCTAAATGAAAGTGAAAGTCGATTTTTTCTAGTGTTAATGTACTATATAACAATGATTGCCGAGAGTTGTATAGATTTATAAAAGACATACTTTTGTAATCTATTATATTTAATAAAAAAATAAATTCTTGTTTATTCTAATTAGTTGTTTCATTTATTATTCTTATATAATTTATAAATATATATAATATTAATCCCTAGTCGATATAAATATATAAGATTATATATTAATTTTAAATTTTAAAAAAGGTCATTTATATCTAAGGTTCAAACAAATAATACAAATAACATACACTTATTTGTCTCTTTGGTTTTCAAACGATACAAGTAATGTGTTAATTGTATTTGTAACTCTCTTGTTAGTAACCTTCAATATAAGATACAAATAAGCTTTAAAACAAGATAAAAAAATGATTTTTTTACTAGTGCCACTGCCAATAGTCATTACATCATTTCATTGAACATTTCTCTAAACAATTGGCTAATTTAGAATACTTTAAAAACGAGCAAAAATAACTTACACTTTTATTCGATCAAACAAATCAAATAATAGAAGGGCTAATTAGTTGTGTAAATTAATATTCTTTAATAAAAAAACGTTGTTATGCTGGTTGTTAGAATATAATTTGTTAAGAAAAATGTAGTGAATATCTTAACTTTCTACTTTTAAATTTGATACAATAATGCACCACTATACATTGCTTTACAAAATAATGACATTTTAGCCTTTTAAATCACTACCATCTACTTAAACTACTGCATCAAATACAACTCTTAGTCTTCTACATTTGATAAAAACCCCAAAATTACTATATGTTGTTTAAGTGAATATTAATACCAATATCATTTAAGAGTAATTTAAAAAATAAGATGCAAATTACTGTCTTTGTTTTCTTTTGTTATTCGCATATGTCAATGCAAAATGAAAAGTTAAATAATTTTAATTGTGAGTTTTGAAAATTTAAAAAGTTGAAACTATATATTAAGACGAATCTATTAAGATCTCACGTGAATATGTTTTTTTCGTATAGACCAATAAGAAATTATAATCAAAATTTGATACTAAAATTCGTAAATTCTATTTAAGAAAAACATATGAAAATGGATGGAGTATAACCATTTTTTTTACTTGAATTTATAGTGGTTGTTTTTATGAGAGAGAATTGTAACTTTCTATTTCTATTTTAATTATATAGCGCGTTATCATTGTTGATAACTTTTTGGTTTTATTGATTTTATAGCCGTTATTAATATTAACAATTAAATATAACTTTTTACTTTCATTTAATTTTATAGTCTTTTTGTTTCAACTAGAGCCGTCTTAAAAAATTTGGGGGTCCTGTACATAATTTTTATGTTACGTCTTATATATAGAATATATATCTATTTTATTAATAAACTTAATATAATTCTTTTTTTATTAACTATACAGGAAAAAGAAGAGGCCCTGTGCGATCGATCACTTCGCACACCCTCAAAGACCTCCCTAGTTCCAACCAATTATATGTTGCTTTTGTTATAGCTTAGTACACCCAAATTATGTAGTATTTGGGTTCCCAAAATTCATTTCACATCCATTAAAATACAAATCTACCCAATTAAACCAATTGTCTCTCTTCTTTGGTTATTGTTTAACTCCTACAGTCCTACCCAACCTTCTCAGGACCCGGCCTAGTGCATGAGCCAAGGGCCACGAGCCACCAAAGAACAGTAATCCATTCACGTAGGCTACGATCAGATTTAATTTCCATTACCACTTATCAAGTAGGTTTGTTATTGTACAAATGTAGATTTTAGATATTCCCTCTATTTCATTTCAAATGTCTCATTTTTTTTGCACGTTTGTCATTCATTAATTCAATTTTTATTGTGCATAACTATAAATTATAAAAAAATGGATATTAATAAACCTTTGTTTGAGAAGAAACAAACAAAATTTCATTTGACTATGTTTTAAAGTATGGTTAAAAAATAAAATACAAAATAAGAGTGATTGATGAATAGTCTTCCAAAAGCAATAATTAGTTGTGACAATTAATATTCTTTAGTAAAAAGACGTAGTTATACTAGCTGTTAGAATATAATTTGTAAAAAAAAGGTAGTGAATATCTTAAATTTCTACTTTTGAATTTGATACGATGATGCACCTCTACACATTACAAAATAATGACATTTTAACCTTATTAAACCACTAACATCTAGTTAAACTGCTATTTCAAACACACCTCTTAGTCTTCTACATTTCATCAAAATCCCCAAAATTACTATTCGTTGTTTACGAGAATACGTATCCCAATATCATTCAAGAGTAGTATAAAAAATAAGATGCAAATTACCCTCTTTGTTTTTATTTGTTATTTTCATTTATCTTTTGCGCATATCTCAATCAAAATGAAAGTTAAATAATTTTTATTGAGTTTTAAAAATTCTAAAAAGCTAATATGTAGAAAATATATATCAAGACGAATTTATTAAGATCACATATGAATATGTTTTTTCATATAGAACAATGAGAAATCATAGTCAAAGTTTGATACTAAAATTCGTAAACTTTATTTGAAAATAACATATGAAAACGAAGAGTGTAACTTTTCTTTTTGACTTGAATCTATAGTCAATGTTTTAATCAGAGAGAATCATAACTTTCTATTTCTAATTTGATTTTATAGCGCGTTATCTCTGTTGATAACTTTTTAATTTTGCTGATTTTATAACTGTTATTGATATGACAATTAAATATAATTTTTTACTTTTATTTACTTTTATAGTCTTTTTGTTCCAACCAATCATATGTTGCTTTTGTTATGGCTTACTACTCCCAAATTATATATTTGGGTTCTCAAAATTCATTTTACATCCATTAAAATACAAACCCACCCAATCAAACCAATTGTCTCTCTTCTTTGGTTGTTCTAACTCCTACCCAATCTTCCCAGGCCCTGGCCTAGTGCATAAGCCACGGGCCACGGGCCACAAGCCACCAAAGGACAGTGATCCATTCACGTAGGCTACGATCGGATTCAATTCGTGATTTCCATTACCTCTTATCAAGTAGGTTTGTTATGCTTTTATAATTTATCTTTAAATTGCACACAACATAAAGGTGAAAAGATTATTCATTATCATCATAGTTGTGAACACATTTTTCTTGATTTTATATTTTATATTTATATTTTTCCAGATTTATAAGAGCTATAGTTATTGATTAGTTAAAAAGCTAAAAAATTATTTGTTAATTGGTTGTTTATTAGCCAAAATGAAAAGGCGAATTCAATTAGTTTTTTTTCTTTGACTTTTGATTTATTGTTTAATTTTTCTCTGATAAACCACCAACCGTCACTACTCACTACATATATAATTTTACCAAATATCTCCTTAAACTATTGACTTAAGCAGCTAGCTTAAAATCTAATATAAACATTTTACACTTTTAGTTTATCAAACAAAACAAATAGTAAAGGGAAACAACCAATAATGAACAACCATTTTCAAAATACTCTCCTTGGTTTTAGGGCTTGTTTGAGACAAATTATTGTAAGGGTTGCTATTAGTCATCTAAGTAGTTGTAGATAGGGTGTTCAAATCGGATATCGAATCGATCGGAATCCGAAAATTTGGATAGTGAAAATCATGATTCGATTTTGATGCGAATTAAATTGGATATTCAGATTTCATATATCCAGTTTTTTCGAATCAAACATTGAATATCCGATTTTTTAATTTTTAAATATTTTTTTGACTTTTTTAAAAATAATTAATATATAAACTCATTTCGATTTATTTCTTAATGAAACTTATTTTTTTAAAAGTTTGAAAAAAAATCATTTTGGGAATATGGTAGGATATTCAAAAGTCTAATTTAATTAATAATAAATTAGTTATGCAACTTTTTTTTTGAATAAATTAGTTATGCAACTTAGTTATAGTTGAAAATTGTAAGTATTTGTGTATTCAACAGTATAAATAAAAAAAATTTTTTAGAAAATGTATATAAATATTTAATAAAAAAATAGAAAATTGAAAATCCGGATATTCGATTCGAATTATCCGGTTTTCAAAAAAAGGATAATATATCTGGTTTTCAAAAATTGAATAGTATATATTGTTCTTAGAAACTGAATACCGGATAATTCGGATCGAATATTTTTTTACACGCCTAAATGTAGTTGTTAGATACTCCCTCCGTTTCATTTTAAATGTCTCATTTGCTTTTTGCACGTTTGTCAATTCAATAATTCATTACTTAATAGCTGTAATTGTGCATAATTAAAAATTATAAAAAAATATATATAAATAAACCTTATGTTGAGAAGAATTAAACAAAATCACACTTGACTACTATATCCCTGAGTTTCTAAAAAAAGTTCTCATTTCCCATTTTGGGTTATTTATTTGTTATTCTCATAAAGAATCTTTTTATTATATCATATATTTTGGACAAAAATAACCTTATTCATCCTTATTTTAATATTTTAATAGTCGTAATGCTTATGGTTCTCACATAACTTTTACTAAATTCATTTTAACATTTTTACATTCCTTATTGTTTCCACATGTTTCCCACTAACTTTATAAAAATATTTTTTTATTAGTTGTGGTCCTCATATTTTTTCCACTAACTTTCTTTTAATATTTTTTTAATATTTTTGATCCCTACCATTCCTCCATCAAATTTATTATATCCAGCAAAATATATATCCACAATCTAGAAATTCTATTTTTCTTAATTTTCGTAATTATTTCTTGTGGGAACTTTATTAAGAAACGGAAAAAGTATGTTTTAGTGTATGAATTAAGAATAAAATGAAAATTAAAAGTGATTGTTAAATAGTACATCAAAAGTAAATGATACATTTGAAAATAAATGAAGGGGCATTCAACTATCTAATTAATGTGTAAATTAATGTTCGTTGGTAAAAAAGTGATTATGCAAGCTGTTAGAGTACAATTTCTTAAGAAAATGCTATAAAAAATGGCAAATGAAATTATGGTAGAGGATGTTAATTGATTACATGACGATATTTACCTATTTTAGAATTTGATTATTTTTAAAGTTAAAATTAAATTAGGTAAATTGTTTATATAATTTATTAAAGCAATTTTATATGTCTAACCTATAATTTGATATATTTAATTGAATGAAAAATAGATGTATTTGATAAATGTTTTAAAAAAGTCATGTATTGAATAAATTTAATCATGATAATATATATTTGCATTATTTTTTGAAGTTATATTTTTATAAATTTCATATTCTTAAATTCATGTATTGAACGAGTTTCTATAGTTGATAATAATAATAATAATAGCTAGATAATGCGATTTATCCAAAAATAATAATATTATTATTTTAAACACTTATAAGTAATTATATTTATAATAATAGCTAGATGATGCGATTAATCCGAGGATGACATTTGTCATTTTTCAACATTTTATTAGTATTACTTTTGTCCTCTTTGATTTGCATTAAAGAAGAATTACTTATATTTAAGAAAGTGGTGAAAAATGAAGAGAGTGAATGAATTGTGTAGATGAAATTAAAAGAGAGTTCAAATGTTGAAATGAAATTAAATGAAAGTTGTGGGCCATTATCCAAAAATAGAAGTGATGCAAATTAAGTAGGATGAACTAAAATGGAAAATGATGTAAATTCAATGGAACGGAGGAAGTACGTATGAAATGATTGACACAATTAGTTTTTTTTTGACATTATTCATTAATCACTTTTAATTGCATTTTATTTATAATCAATAAATTAAAAATAATTTATATTTTTTGTTAATCTATAATTTAAAACATAGTTAAATTAAATTTTATTTTATTTATTCTAATGCAATTTTTATTAATATTAAATTTAAAAACTTTTAACCTATAAATAATTAGAGATATTTAAAATCAAAAAAATATATTGACATTAATGACATATATGACAAAATAAATAGAACCAATAGGTTGGATAGAAGAAAATATTTTTAATTTTTTTTTTTGATTATTTAAAATCTTTTCTATTTTGTTACATTTCGTTATTTGTAAGTAGACCCAACCATTTTCTTTGATATCATATCGAATTTCAAAACTTTTTTCATCTTCTCTAATCAAGCAATCTCAACCGTTAGATTAGAGTATGAACTTGTTTTCTAAGAGATGTAGGGTCTTGTACTTGTTTTTTTCCCTCTCAATCCTCAAATTTGTGATTGAGACCCCATTTCTCGTGTTCTTAGAGTTGGTGTACCTTCTTCTTCCTTGAGACCCTGCTCCTCCCAACTCATGACATTCCCCTGCTCTTACTCTTTGTCTCTCTATTGACTACTCATCAAATTTTCTCTGCATTTCATCTTTATAATATTTCTTCATTTTTTCTTTCCTTGAAAAAAATTATATTCTTCACAATTTACCCATTATCATCCGAAACCCATTACGCATTTTAAGGTATGAAACTCAGCCCACGCTTAAAAGTTCATAAAAAAACTTTACGTTTGCATTTCTCCTCTTTTGTTGGCGAAATATGATGCATTTTCATGCTTTGATGGTGTTTTTGTATTATTTTTATGGAATTTGTTTGTTATCGATCATCTCACATATTGACTTGTTTTGGTTTATACCCACAATGTATTTAGGGATTAGTTCTTTTGTGTTGTTTTTGATTGTTATGTTTGCCTATTTGGAAGAAGCATTGTGAGAGAATTATCTGGGTTTCTTCGTTTCCCCCTGTTTTTATTTTATTTTTTTTTATTTTTTATATTTTTTTTCTGGGTTCCTTTTCCATTTTTATTGAAACCCTTGATTTCTTTCCCCCTTAAAAACCCTTTATCTATCTGTTGAAGAGTTTTAAGAAGGCATGGTTTTCTAAGAGGTAAAGAAATTGCTGGTAAACCACATTATGATCCAAACATAACGAATGGGTTCATTTCATGGGTTTTGTGATTGCTGTTTGTGTGATCACTTTCTGAGCCTTTTATGTTTATGCAAGTTTATTAAAAAAAAAAAAAAAATCATGTGTTGGACTTAGTTTTAGGCTTCTTATTAAAAAAATTTGTGACACTCAATTCTTTATACTATTGCATGAAAAAATTCAATACAACTTGTGGGAAGTTATGTTGTTTATTGAAGGAACAATTATGTTATTATTATACACAAATTCTTGTAAGAGACCACATCTTATTTGGTCATTCTATTTCATCTTTTGACTTTTAGTTTAATTAACTTTAATGAAATGAGCCTGAGCTCTCAAAAGACTGGTTGTTTATCATATGGTAGCATGAGGGAAGAGGACTAGCCGGTTAGATTGAGATTTAAACCTATGATAATAATGAGGTATGTTCCAATTGAAACAAAATCCTATTAACAATTAGGTTTTGATTTTGCCAATAGAAGTATATGCGAGAAATCTATATGTTGTATTTTTGTACCTTGCTATTTTGGTGCGGAAGGGCTTCACTTTTTTTTGTTGTATTGAAGTATTTTTTGATGATAAAATTCTCTTTTATAAAAAAATCAATAGGTTCTCCAATTTTCCCCTGTTTTTCTAGGTTGAACTTCTAAACCTTTTTCTTTTATTTTCTTCTATAAAAATCTGTAATTTTCTATTTGATTTTTTGGGTATTTACAACTTCAACTCTTCATAACACAATGTTGGTGAAAAAGTTCACCAAAATGTAAAAAGATGGAGTGTGTTTAATGAATCATGGATGTGATCATGAGCTGGTTTTTCTTGAAAACACTATGGTATGGTTTTTTTCTACCTCAAACACAAACATGACCCCACTCTTCTAGGAAAATTTCACAATTTTTTAGGGCATTTTTGAATGATTCAAGATTAAATAAAAAAAAAACAAAAAACTAATATAAAAATATAAATCGATATAGATTTGCATAGGAAATTTTAAGTGCATTAGTTTCAGGGTTTGGGTCGAAATGTTTTTGAATCTTATGAAACTGAGTTCGAATCTAGGTTCTGGTAGTAAAAAAAGATTTAGTCTAAATTTATCGGACTAAAATTTGGCCTTAAGCCCTATTTTTATTTAAAAATTGTAGTTTTTTGAATTGATATCTAACTAAACGCTATAAAAGTTTATCATTATTTGCTATAATATATACTCATAATTATTGACCGAACTAAACTACTTTTCTAACCCTTGTAACATTTTCTAAATGTGCTTGCAGTTAGATGTTTATTGACAGTGACAGTAATTCACCAAAATCATTTCCTGGAAAAGAAATTGTCTCAATGGTATATTTTCCTCCCTTTTATCAAAATACATATTTTCATCCAAGAATATTCAATTGCCATGTAAAGGAGAGAAGTTATAGACACCTAAACATTAAACAAAAACATCAAGCTTCACTTTTACATTTGAATATCCTTTGTGCAGGATCCAAAACCAATAGATGATGATTATTTTTGGGATACTGATGATGATCTTGAAATGGAGTTTTTGAATGCTACTGTTAATGATCAGGTATACACTTTTTATCAACCTTTAGGCAAGCATTCACACACTTATGAACAAATCCAGAATACTAATATATATATATAATCCAGAATACTAAAATATATATATATATATATATATATATATATATATATATATATATATACAAACATACATACATACATACATACATACATATATATATATATATATATATATATATATATATACATACATATATATATATATACATATATATATATATATATATATATATATATATATATATATATATATGTATGTATGTATATATATATATGGTCGGCCGAACATTAATATTTACATGTATATAGAACCAATTCAGCTCAACTGTCATTCTTCTATGTTATATGGTACATATTTCAATATTACGATTTTTGATTGATAGACTCGGAGTCTCGGACCAAGGCCTAAGTAGGTTCAAATTCCGTCATTGTAGACCAGAATTCATACATTTTATTGATGTGTTATTGATCAAACATGATCCATATCTGATAAACACTATAAACACAAACATGCTTTGCTTTTGTTGGTTTGCTTAGTAATACTATTACATCATGTCATCATTTGTAACTAATAATGCTGTTTTTACTCAACAATCATCAAGGGTGTAGTAGATGAATTGGCCTCATCTAGTGAATCTCCGACCTACAATCCCAGAAAAATCAGACATTTTGTATCGATGGGATTTTCGAAAAAATTGGTGATCCAAGCTATTAAGGAAAATGGAGAGGACAATGATGAAGCAATACTGAACAGTCTTCTGACCTACACAGTAAGTGGATTTTTTTTCTTAAAACCATTGAATTTCATATGTGAACCACTGGTGTTAGTTTGCATATAGGTTATTAAGTGCTTTTTAAAGTGATTATATAGGCTCAAAGGATCCCTTAGGTTGCCAATATCACACAAATTGGATGTTCCTGAGAATGATAATTTAGTGCTTGTTATTGACCTAGTTTGAAATTCATATTGCAGGTTCTGGAAGACTCTCCTGGAGAAAATATTTCTTCCGCTTCTCATTTGAATTCACCCACTGATATTGATGAGTCTTATTTAGATGGCTTTTCTGACTCAGATAGTGATTGTGGAGATGCAAAGGTATTCAGTTTAGTAATTTTGTATGCTTATTGGTACATGCAATCTAAGTGTCAGTTGTTGGTATTTTTACTAGGTGGGAGCCACTTAATGTCATAGTTCTAACAGTGTAGTGCTTTCGGAATGTCTCCTTTCTGAATGATCTGATAGTCCCATAATTGATTTGATCTTGCAGGGAAGTGGAGGAAATTCTGATATTCAGGAAATTCTGGTTAAAATGGGTTACCAACTTGAAGATGTTCTAATTGCTGTACAGAGATGTGGTTAGTGAACCATTATTTTGATATTTTGGTTCAAATCCAAAATACTTATCTGTTATGTTGTGAGAAATTAAGAGTTCAATCCAACTTGGTTTTTCCGGCTAGATAATTTTTGTATAGTATTTGCGCTGCGCTAAGAGCTATCTTGACCTGTCAGGTTCCGATGCTTCACTGGAGGAATTGACGGATTACATATGTGCTGCTGAAGTTGCAAAAACTGCTGATTTAACAGATTATCGGGAAACAACACAAAGAGTTTTGATGGACAAAAAAAGAAAGCTTGTTCACATCAGTCATAGGCATGCAAAGCGACCAGAAAGGCCAGTAAGGTCAGCAAGAATTGTAGAAAGCGTTTTTCCTAAAAATATGATTGGATTTGGGCTTCCAGGAGACATTCCTACTTATAGGAAATTACCCGATGATGTTGTTGGTCCGCCATACTTCTACTATGAGAATGTGGCTTGCACTCCTAAGGGGGTTTGGGACATAATTTCTCGGTTCTTGTATGACATAAAACCAGAATTTGTGGATTCCCTACACTTCTCTGCAGCTGCAAGGAAACGAGGCTACATTCATAACCTCCCTCTTGAGAACCGGCAACTTTTGCTCCCTATTCCACCAAAGACAATCCATGAGGCACTACCGGAGACAAAAAGGTGGTGGCCTTCATGGGATAAGAGGACAAAGCTTAACTGCCTCTTAACATGCATCGGAAGTGCTCAATTGACGGAGAAAATCAGGCAGAGGCTTCAATCTGGCGAACCTTCTGAATCTGACAAAAAGTTTGTCATCGAACAATCCAAAAAATGGAACTTAGTGTGGGTCGGAAAGTGTAAAGTGGCTGTGCTTGAACCCGAAGAAATGGAGATGCTGCTTGGATTCCCAAAACATCACACAAGAGGTGGTGGCATTAGCCGGACTGATCGATACAAATCCCTTGGCAACTCCTTTCAGGTTTATTATTCCTCAATCTCTGACCCCATTTTTTGGCACGCTTTGATGTTGTTGTTGTTGTTTTCATTCAATCTTTCTTAAGACTTAGCGTTGCACTATTAATTAGTCCTCAACTATTTGGCTCAGGTCGACACAGTTGCCTACCATCTTTCTGTGTTAAAGCCCTTGTATCCTAACGGTATGACTGTTCTATCGCTCTTTTCTGGCATCGGTGGAGCAGAGGTTGCCCTTCACAGACTTGGGATCACCTTGAAGAATGTTGTATCGATCGAGAACTCTTCTGTGAACCGGAAAATTCTCCACAGCTGGTGGGAAGAAACGGGGCAAAAGGGTAGACTAATCCACGTCGAAGATGTGAGACAGGTCGAAAATCAGATGATAGATAAGTGGATCAACGACTTTGGTGGTTTTGATCTAGTGATTGGCGGTAGTCCTTGCAATAACTTGGCTGGTGGCAATCGAAGGACCAGAGATGGACTCGAAGGAGAACACTCGTCTCTCTTTTTTGAGTACTACCGCATCTTAGACTATGTCAAGGTTGCAAGGAAGCGCAGAACATACAACAACGATAATGTCAAGACGTTAATTCCAAAAGACTAGTATTGAGATGTTACTTCTCGTCGTTAGTATTTTTTTTTTCTTAGATTGATACATTTGGTATACCTGCTAGGAAATAGATGTTCAATTAAAGACACACATTAGAAGGGGAAAAAAGTTCATTTTGTTTGCCATCATGACCTTATAGAACTGAACTTGGAATTTTGTAAAGATGTTCAGATTACTTTTATTAAAAGAATTGAATTTGACAAATTAAAGTTGGTTTTGAACTAATTTCACTATTGTTTTGAAAAAAATTAAAGTCGTGAAATTGAGAATGAATTTATAAATCTTGTCATTCTCAAATTCTTTATTTATGCTTTTATAATTAAAATTTACAATTTATAATGAATTATTTGTTTTCAAATACTTAGTTATAATCCAAAATTCAAAATGATGAGCCATATATTTGATAATATTAACATCTATAGTTATACTCCATATCTTATGTTTGAACTTAGGTATATCTACCCAATGTGTAAATAACTTATTATTAATAGACATTATTAAATATGAAATTCAACTCATCACCAACAAATATTTCGTTCAACTCAAATACTTTTTCACATGCACCTAAGTTCAATGAGTTTATCAGATCGCTTATCGCTTATATCTAAAATTATACATGACTTAAAATTATAAGGATTCGATATTGGGTAAATATGTTACGACACGAATAAAACAAAATTCCTCATTATTATGTTTTTTTCTCGTATAATAATTGTAATATGTAAAATACCATAAAATAATGAATAATACAAAAATTAATTTAAGTGCAATTAATAAAAAGTGAGAAATATATTTTATTTATTTACTAGTAGTGGATAATTTACTTCCCATGTCAACCAAGTTTTTCCCTAATATTTTAATCATGCTGCTTTTCCAACTTCCCATTGTTATTGAGGAGTGAAAAGGTTTACTATACTTTTAACTTCTTAATTACATCAACATCTTACTCCTCTATGTATATAAAGGCAGGCACACCCATATAAACATTTTCCCGTGTTAATATTAATGACTATGAAGGGCAAGAAACTTAAAAAGGTTAGCATGGACAATGAACGGCCTGAGATCAACAAGATTTTTAGCAGTCTTTCCATATGTCTGAAACCAGAGACTGATTTCCCACATCCCAGACACTTGTGCTTTACTTACCATTTTGGAAATTCCTCTCCTCAGAGATATTGTTGTAAGGTTGTCTATTATTTATTGCTTCTAATAATCTCAACATCCAAATTAGTAGAGTTGTTCACTATTGTATTTTTACTTTGTATGTAGTGTTATTGTTATGTTTGTGAGGAAGTTGCTCCTTTCAAAATGTGGTGGAATCCTCTGCAAACTCACTGTGAAGCGACTAATAAAGATTATAAGTGGAGATTAGAAAGGCAACTTAACAACATACTCCCTCAACCTACTACGATGGTATGCCATACCTCCAATATATTTTTTCTTTTTTTATTTGTTTGCATGGTTTGAACTTTTGAAGGGAGCCTTGGCGCAACAGTTTAGGTGTCGTTGTGTGACCGAAACGTTACTGTTTGTGTTTTAGAAATACCCTCTTGCCAGGTAGACCCTGAGATTTAAGAGGCTAGGCAAAACATTTATTATGCCCCTAATTACTAAATATTCTATTATAAGCCCCTAACTATTAAATATTAAAATATTGTTTTTCTAATTTTTTGGATGGACTCGAAGCACAAACCCCTCTTGCCCCCTATAGGGTCGGCCCTACCTCTTGCAGAAACGTAGGCCAAGGTTTTCCATAATGCCCTTGTGTGGACATGTGGTGGGATCTTAATCTTTGATGTACCCTCGCTCTGCACCTGAGTTAGTCAACAACATAAGCGAATCAAGGCTCTGTCATTGTTATTGTGGTTAGTCAACAACATAGTTGACCCTAATCTTTTGGGATTAAGACTGTCATTGTTGTCATGAATAAAATCTGTCACTGGTGATGCAGGTTCATCACAAGCTTACAATAAGTATATTCTTTGATACACCTGGGAAGCAACCCTTTGGAATTGCTGGGGGACTGATATGCAACAAAGACGGGGATTGGATCGTTGGCTGTGGCACGCGCCTCCTGAACTATGTCGACAATTCAGACTACATTTATTTCATCTACGTTGCCCTGCTAGAAGGCCTTAAACTGGCATGGCCTAGTGGGTACCGATACCTACAGGTTTATCTCGGTTATGTATTTCATGATGGTTTTTGGCGTCAAGGATGATAATACAGGGAAATTTCGGCTTTATAATCTGATTCCCATTATTGACCCTCGAAATATTGTTAGCCTGATTGCTGTAAAGGATTACCTTAATCGAGAATGGTTTCTTGATTTTGAAAATACAAAATCATTCAAGAATCAGGTGCACATGGTGTTGCAGGTTTTGCTGCTGTTGCTGGGCAACAAGCTTATAATGTTTATGACTTCAGATATTACCCGAAAGCGCAAAAGGTCATGGATTTGGATAAAGATATGGCCAAGCATCCTGATCAATATGGTATTAATCCGTATGATGATGCTGAGATAAACGAGTATTTCGGACTGAATTAGTTTTTGTTTGATAGTCTTGCTTCTATACTGTCCTTAAGATGCATTATGTCGAGGAATCAGACCAACAAAAAGTTTAAGCCGATGGTTGAAGCCCTAAAAAATGTTATACACATCTAGCTCAAAAGTTTTTGTTTGATAGTCGTTATATTAACATATATGGGGTGAGGTCTCAACCATATACTTAAAAGATTTTAGTTGAGTCCTTTCCTTGACAGATTATAGCTGGTTTTGGTACAATTTCAATGGCCTATTTTCTGGGTTATTTTATATGGTTTATGATTGTTCTTTCAATGTTTTTCAGTAATAGTTTAAAGTACTTGGTGACTGGTGTTATCAACTCTACTATTTGAAGGTATTGTAATTTTCTGTGTTGGGTATTTTGGAATACCAAAGAATTTGCTTTTCATCCTACAATAAGTACTGTGAATGCAAACATAAAATACAAATAATTTTAATTGTGAGTTTTAAAAATTTTAAAAAGTAAATATGAAGAAAATATATATTAAGACGAAGATATCAAGATCCAACATAAACATGTTTTTTAATATAGATTGATGAGAAATCATGATCAAAGTAGGACACTAAAATTCGTAAATTCTATTTGATAAAAACATATGAAAACGAATAGAGTATGCAACAAGCAAGACGGACGGAAAAACTCCTTAAATCCATAATATCATTACAAAGTTGGGTGTAAATCCATATTATTCCGCTTGCACAATTTTCAAGTATAATTTGAGTTTTAATAAATATAGAAAATTATTTAGAATAAATTTAAAATTGAATTTAGGTAGTATAATAAGTTGGATTTAAAAAAAGTTTGAATTTTAAATGGATTTAGACCCAACACTGAGAATTTGGATTGGCTTTGGATCTGAACACCTGGACTCAAATCCAAACCTAATTATTTTACTCGGATCGGACTCAAATTTAATAGGTCTCAAAAATTTAAATTCAGACCTTAAAATTAGGGGCAGGTCTAAGACCATTCCAATAAGATTTAAAACCAGTGACCATCCCTCCAAACAGAGTGCAACACTTTATTGGGTAGTGCTGAGTTATGCGCTTCTGTTCCAAACTGTTTTATTCGCGTCATTACTAATCTTAAGAAATGTTTGGCAGCCATGGATGTTACTCTCTTATTTATGCAACGTTGTGAATGATCTTGCTATTAAAGGTTGATCGAAAATAAACTCTTTATTACTACAAGGCTAAGATTACTAACATCCGGCCCTAAGAGATATTGTACGCAGTTTTATGATTTTTTTCATCACAAATTTTTGTATGATATAGTCTCACCGTGAGACATGTTCATACTTAGGTTAAATAGCCCAATAATAAAAACATTTAGCTTATGAGATTCTTGTTTTGACGCCGTCTCATCGTACAACGGTACGGGTTGTTCTTTCATTGTAACCTCGAACTAAAGAACTAAAAACCTTTAGCTCTTGAGAACGGACACCATCCAAGAAAAGTTAAGGTCATAAAATGCACGCTTTAACTGTAGTAACTGCAAAACAGCATAACCTACAAAAGAAAATGCCTTAAACAACAGAGTAAAAATGCACAAACCACAAATAATTGTTAAATGCCTTAGTCCCTTACCTTCCCTTCCAGTGGGTTAAACAAGCAGTTTTATGTGCACATTTTTCAGGTCTGTTTTGCATTCATCAACAACCCAGTCTCAAATGCAGATGATTGAGCGACAAATCTCATTTCCACCAACAATTGGTATCTTATCTAGTATACATTTCAAAACTACATACGGAAAATCTCCATAATATCATCGCACGATGTCAAGACAAGTACACTTCCACACTAGAACTTTTCGGGATATTGCAGACCGGACAGACATTAATGAACCCGTCACATTCCTTACACACACAAAGGTGCCTACATGGCATCAGCAAAATCGACACCTCGCGAGACTGGCATGCTCTGCAGGTCAAATGCTCTGAGCTGGGACCCGCAAAAGATTTCCCTCGACCTCCTCCTACCGTGAGGTAATTTATTGGATCGATGTAAGAAGTTGCATCATCAACCTCACTATCACCAAATCCTTCCTTACCTTGATCCGCTCCTTGAGAAATCGCGTTCTGAAGGTTGTTTTTAAGGATATTAACCACGGACTCGCTGTACTTTGCTCGGTAATGCCAGTTTTGTGCTTCTGTGGACACCTGCTTTACTCGTTCCATAAGTTCCCTGTTCTTGCGGTTAATAATTTCCAACTCCGTATCCTTTTCTCGAAGTTTCTTACTAATGCCATCTTCTATGGTGTTTATGAATGAAACCATGTGTCTTTGCTTCATGTCTCGAACACCCTTTGCCAACTGCTCTTGCTGCACAACGTCATTGATGGTATATGTTTCAGTAATTCATATCCTAAGCTCACACGAATAAAATCTATTATGCAATCAGAAAAATAAATTATAGAATCAGAAAATGAAAGTGTGGAAATTTTGAAATCACCAAGAGACTTTTAGTCATGTAAAGATATCAAGGGAAACGAATTGGCATTCAGCAGTCAAAACATATATTAATTATTTAATTGATTGATGCATACCTGTATTTTGATATACTGATCAAATTCTTCTTTCTGCCGTTCAAGCTCACTCCTGATATTGTCGCCAAGCGACATGAGGATGGAGGGAGTCACTGTCATACTTCCGCTAGCAGATGTGACGGATGAGTTGTGTTCATCGTCGTCATATGAGAGCCTAAGCCCTGTGGATACGGGATTGTGGTTGGGAATGCTTGCTGAACGATCAACTTCATTATAATTCAAAGAAATCTGGAGTTTTTGTTGCCTCGAAAGATCTTCAGCCTCTCTACTACGTTTGTTAGGCCGAAGAATAGATGAATTGTGCTCATTTCCAAAATAATTTACAGGGTGTTCAACTGTACATCCCATAGGTACTGTAAAATTGCAAGTAAGACTAATGTCAAAACTATATATAAGGCTATGACTTTGCCTGATTCTTCATTCTTTTAAGTTTACGGTGTATCTTGAATACTTAAAGGCTAACTTGACACTTGAATACTTGTGCTTCTCGGACTTCATTTCATGGAACAATACGTACAAATAACAGCTAAAAGTAGCAAACAAAAACTAGCCCTCAATCTTATGAAGAACCTACTATCAAAGGCATTATGTAGCCGACGAACCTTTTGACACCAAATTGTCGAGAATTTCATATAGTAACAAAAACATAGCACACGACGATTAATTAAAAGAGTAGGCAAAAGCAATCACTCAGAGAAAAAGAGTAATGAGTATCGAAAAATTTACTTACAGTTACCAAAAAGCTGAAGTTGTTGGTTTGGTGCATTAGTATTAAGCTGAAACTGATTATCATCTAAAAACATAGGAAGTGCATGATTGTTGTTACCGCCAAACATTTTGATTATATAAAGAAAGAAACTTCAGCGCACTTTACAAACTTCTTCGTTACACGATGGTTCAGATAAGTCACCCCTGAAAATTTTGAATATCATTATATCAACGCTCTTATCAGCAAAAAAACCAAGATTAGTATTATCATCATTTTTGAAATAAGCTTCCAAAATACCATCAAGTGATCAAATCCAATAAGTTATTTTCAAAATCTATGTTGTATAATGATTTATTCTGCTCTTCAACCTTTAACACAAAATGTTTATATTGCGATGGTTTATCCCACAAAATTGAAGATAATGTGCACACTTTATGGATTTTTGGAGCCCCTCGGAGTGTGTGCACCCTGATTGTAAGCTTACATTGATGATAAATCTAAATCAACTTAACAATTTACAGCGGCAATTTTACATAACTCAAAAATCCATTCAAGAATAAAAACCCATTCATAATCCTCCGAAAACCTCAAAAATCCACCATCCACATCGAATAGAAAATGGGAAAAGAAACCAGTGTCATCAGGTAATTTTAGATAACTCAACATCGAATCAGCAGCAAACATCAATGAAATGAAAACTTACATCAATAAGGTGTTATAAAACTAGCTTAGACGCTTTTAAGTAAAACTAAGTAAAACACTGAAATTCTATAGCAGCCAAAACCCCTACACATAAGCACCACCAACCAGAAAATTAAACTCCAATACCAACCAGATGGTATTGTAGATTTCCACCATGTACGATGATTCGCTTGATAGCTATCCTAGCACCCAATATGCCCCCAAATCGGGGGGTTACTTCATTTGATTGTGTTCCACAATCCACACTCACTCTTATGTCTATGTTACTCGAACTCTCATTTTACTTCACATATCCTTAATACTCAGACATTAGTATGACACTTAGACACTTCATTTCAGACATAAAATTGAATATTTAGACGTATCCAACATTTGGACACGTACCAATATCCAGCATCAATACTCAAGTCCAAGTAACATAGCTTATGATTTATAGATCCGTCTCATAATGTCCATGTTCACATAACCAATTTCATCACCGTATCTAACTCTGTACAACCTAGCCTCCTACAAATCCTCCAACCTTACCCAATTATACCACAAACTTAAAATTTAATGTTGTAAAATATTAAGCACCAATGGAAGGTAAAAATTGAAAAGAGCCACTTCTTGAATCAGAATTAAATAATAAATGAACAGATGAACTATCAACATTTAACAGGAAAAACAAACACAAATGCATGAACTCAACACATAAGACAAACAGATGTAAAAACATTTGAAAAACCCCATTTAATCCCCTAATTTATTAACATAGTATAACTTACATCAAGTATGAAAATGAAGCAACAACCAAAATCAAAGAAAACCCAAAAACAAAGGCAACAGAAATCCCTTATTTTGTTGGTCAACAAAAAAATTGATTTCCCTATTCAACATAAGAAAACCCCCCAAAAAAAAGAAACAGAAAATCCCTAGATTCCTTGAAGCAATTACAAAAATCTTGAATAAACTACTTCATCAAGACCATCAAAAAGATCAAAACTTGTAAAAAGGCATCATCCACATACATCAAAAATCAAGATGGAATCTTTATTTAGCAAAAAAAAATAGATAGATAAAATTTGCTATGCTACCTATCAAAATTCTTCTCAAAATTCACCTACACACAAGAACAGATCCTGGCATTTCAAAATCAACTTGATTAGTACAAAATCCATCAAAAAGAAAACTCTATAAACTTCTTCCTAGAAAGTTCTCATCTTTACCCATTTTTAAAATAAATGAGAATCGGGAAAAAAGAGGGAAGATGAGGTGAAATAAAACAAACCTCAAAAAATAAATTGTGGGTAATTTATGTACAACAAGATTGAAGGTAAACTTAATCAATTAGATTAGTGAAATGCCAATTACAAGCTTGAGATATGGAGTATATAACTTAAGTACCCAAAAATGAAACAAGAAAGGGGATTAACAGCAATAAGAAGACAAAATCAGGGAGGAAAAAGAAAAGAAAAGAAAAGAAAAGAAAGAGGGGGGAAATTGATTAGTGGGTATTTTAATGTGATTATAGAGAGAGACGGGAAAGAGAATAATTGGGGGTGGGGTGGTGCAAGTGCTCGTGCTTGTGGTGCAATTGTGTTTGTGTTGTGTGCAAATCTGGTTTGGGTGATGGTACTGCTTTTACGCAAACGCATAGCTTTCATGTAAAAGCTAGTTTTTATTCTGTTTGAAATTGCTACAACTAAAAATGGAAATACGTACTACAAATTTTAATGAATAGTAAAGTAGTAGTGGTCTAGTGGAAATGTTATGTTAGGATTATACGAAAAGAATAGAAATGTTGTTTAGTCAGGTAGAATTGTAGAACAGAAATCATATATATTAATACATACTAATAAAAATATTGAAAAATGACAAATGTTATCCTTAGAGGAGTCATGACATATATAATTATTTCACAAATTCTTGTGAGAGACGGTCACTACCATTTCTAATTGGGCCCATCCATTATATATTATTTAAAATATTGTAAGTAGGTATTAAAAATGATGTAAATAGACATTTAAGATATTGAAAGTAGGCATTTAGGATACAGTTTGTAAGCATTAAAGATAATGTAAGTAGATATTAAGAATACAGTAAGTATACATTAATTTTTAATGGGCTAGACTTGAGACACGTCCCTCGAGAGACTAGCTGTAATTATTTTTGTGTATAATAGTTAATTAAATGACAATATTTACCTAATTTAAAATTTGATTTTCTAAAAATTAGAGCTAAATTAGGTAAAGTATATGTAATTTATTATAGCAATTCTAAATAACTAACCTAATAATAATAATAATAACAGACAATCTCTTGAGAGACCATTTTTCCTAAAAACGGCTTTCAAGAGCCCAGACCATTAAATTTCATTTAAAAAAAAACTGCTATCGGGTTTGTTTCGTCACTGAAACAAGGAAGTGCAAAAGACACTTAGAATACCTGAATAGGAAGTATTGTAGAAGTCAATTGCCCACAACCTGGAGATGTGAAGTAGTCCTTCCACCAACGTGACCTAAAATTCCTGCAACATCACACGTCAGCCTTATCCGAGGGGTGATCTCCCGGAAAACCCTTCCGACGCTCAAGTCAGACAGGTGATGAAATCAATGAACAAGTAATATTGACTTGAATGTTAGGTAATGATGGAGAAATCGGAGAATTAGGTTTAGGTTTTCAGAGTAACAATTTGACTAGAGTTTTGTTGTTCTTTTTTTTTATAAGCCCCCTGAAATGGTGTTGGTAGAGTTTATTTATAAGAATTAGAGGGAAGTTATCTTAGAGAATTGAAGACATTATGAGTATTAGGGAGAGTGGTGGTAAATGACGGGCAGTTATTTTAAGGTCATGGAAGTTACATGTTTGGCAACCAAACAAGACGCTTGAGAAGCTCATAAAAAGACCCTTGACCGAGAGTCAAGGTCAGCGGAAAGTCAAAGAGTATAAAGGTAATATAACATTAATAATTGAATAAATAAATAAATGAGTAAATGTTACCATAACAAGGTTAATTTCATTTTAAAAAAAATGCTGTCAAGTTCAAAAAATCATGCGTGTGAAAGGAATGTGAAAGGTAACTAGAGGTGATCATGGGCGGCCCGGCCCGAAAAAGTGAGGGTTTGAGTGTCAAAATATGGCCCGATGGGCGGTTTTGGGTAAAAAATAAGTGGCCCGATTTTTTTTGGGACGGGTTTGGGATTTGGTGTTTGGCCCGCGGGCCGGCCCGGCCCGGCCCGAAAAAGTGTGTGTTCATGATTTGCATTTTATATTATGTATAATATGTAACAATTGTATTTGATTATTTCAATTATTTTTAATTTGAGTTTTAAATTATGTATAATATGCAACAATTGTATTTGTAGTTTTGTGAATTTCTTTGTCTTTTTGGGTTTTATTTATTTTAGTTTTATATTTTTATTTTTTTGGTTATTTACAAATCACGGTGATTGATTAGAAATTATTAAATAAAAAAATGAGAGTTTTTAATTTAAAGCATTATTGATGAGTGCTTTTAGATTGGATAAATAAATTTTACATAAAAATTTAAAAATTATAAAGTTATTTAAATTTTACATAATATATATAAATAATATATTACATAGGCCCGCAAAAGCCCGCAAAGTACGGGTTTGGGCAAGAACTTTTTGGCCCGCACTTTGGCCCGGCCCGCATAAATGGACAGATTTTTGCCTCCCGGCCCGGCCCGGTGTTTGATCACCTCTAAAGGTAACTGTCCATCTTTCTCTTCCCAGTTTATTACTTCCTCGAAATGAAGAAATCAGTTTTTTTTTTTCATCTTCCTTGTATAATCTTCAACTAAACCATCATTGTTTGCTCCTCAAATCATCTAACAATGGAAGATTTAATGCTTGAATTCAATTGTAATTAAGCGAATACAATGTTCTGATTTTTTTTAAATTAAGCTTCATATGGTGAAAAACAGGGATGTTGAAGAAGACAACAATGTCTAACATTTGAAGTAAGGTGTTAAAAACAATTGTGGTTATAAATTCATATATTTGGGGATATAATTAAAGATTATTGGTATTATAACTATAAACATTTGACATTAGGTTGACTGAACAAAATTTTTTCTAAAAGGTTTGGAGTTTTAATTCTGAACATTTGATAATATAATTACACGTAATTGATATTATAACTATGCATGTTTGCTTGTATGATCATAGATAGTCATATGTATAAAAAATGTGTTAAGACCCCAACTTGAACATATAATCCCAACTAAACTATATTATAACCCCAACTAATCAATGTTATAACCATAACTAAACTGTGTCATAACCCCAACTAAACAATGTTATAACCCCACCTAAATAATTTTATAACCCCAATTAAACTATGTTATAACTCCAACGAAACAATGTTATACTCCCAACTACATTATGTTATAGCCCCAACTAAAAAATAATATAACCCGTACTAAACAATGTTATACTCCCAACTACATCAATCTATGTCAAATATTTATAAATATAATACCAATTATATTTGATTAAATCCCAAAATATATGAATTTATAACTGCAATTGCTTTCATTACCTTCTCCCAAATATTAGACGTTGTTGTCTTCTTCAACATCATTGTTTCCGCCATTGATGGAGCTTAGTTTTTTTTAAAAAAAAACAGAAGATTGTACATTTATAATCTTGATCATTTTCAACAAATAAAATCCTAAATTTTCATACCTTTCAAAACAATCGAATTCCCACATTATATAGTCAATTGTAATATACTTGAAGATGAAGAGGAAGAATCAACCCAGAATGATATACTTGAAGAGGAAGATGAAGAAAATCAATGTCAAGGAAGAAAGAGAGAGAAATTGGAAAAAATCATAAATAGAAGTTATACGGTTATTGAGAGAAAGACGTTTTAAAAATGGAGAAAGAGAGAGAAATTAATTATATTTAATTATTTTTTAAAATTTAAAAAATGGGTCGGTCCAAAATGGGATGTCTCTACAAGATACGGTCTTTAGTAAGAATTGGTGTAATAATAATCATACATATAAATAAAAATGTTGGAAAATAATAAATGTCATCCTTAGAGAAGTCATGACATATATAATTAATTTTAGTGTATGATAGTCGATTAAATGACAATATTAACCTAATTTAGAATTTGATTATTTTTTAAATTACAGCTAAATTAGGTAGAATAATATGCAATTTATTATAGCAATTCCAATAATAATAATAATAATAAAACGGTATTTAACTGTTGCTTTAAAAAATTCATGTATTCGATAAATTAAATCACGATAATATATACTCCATTATTCTTTGAAGTTATACTTTTATATATTTCATACTAATATATTCATGCATTGCACGTGTATCTATACTAGTGTCATATAATGACATATTAGAATCATGAAAATTTTTCCCTAAACATAGCATTACGGGTGTGTTTGGATAGAAGAAAATGGAGGGAAAGGATGAAGAAGGATTTAGAGGGAGAAAAATCCTTGTTTGAGTAGCAAAATGGAAGGCAAGAAATTCTGAGGAGAGAAAATTGGAATAATTTAATTGATGCTTTTTGTTAAAGTTTTAATTTTTTCAAAATTTTGTATTTGTATTTTTCATTTTTTCTTTAAAGTATTAATAGGTTTTCTCCTCTTTTATCAAAATCAGTCATGTCTACTCACCTTAGTTTTTTATTTGCTTTTTTTCATTTTTTTCCATATGGAAATTTTACAAAATTCATCGTAGTTTGAATCTTTCTATTTTGAAACTTTTTTCTTACAAAAATAATTTTATTTATCTAACTCATTTTACTAAATAGGAATCACATATTTAAGTTTTAATTAACTCTTAAAATAAACTAAATTCTTGCATAATGAAATTTAATTCTTAATTATGATTCTATTTGACTCCTTGTCACATTCTAAACAAGAACGTTACAAGATGAACATATTAGTATTTTTCATAAAGCAAAGATAAGTAAACTAACCCAAGCCCAGCATAAGATGATACTTATTTTGTATCAATTGTTATTTTGATCCGTGTCACTTATTTTGCATCATTTCTATTAACTCATCACTTTTTAAATCTAATTTATATTTCCTCTGTTCTAAATAACTCATTATATTACGATTATTGATACTATTTATCATTCAAACTTATTTTATATATTGTCTTCAAGTTAGATCTTATTTGAATTGTTTATTTGCATACATTTGTAATTTTAACGTTTTATAATTTTTAGTAATCCATAATGCTATATATATTATCAAAATAACGCATTAAATTACAAAAAAATTTAAATGTAGCAAATATAATAGAACAAAAAAAGTACATTCTAATTCTTTTCTAATTTCATCCACCCAATTTATTTTTTCTCTTTTAATTATTACTAATATCTTTATTTTTTCTTAAAAATCATAATTTTTCTCTTTGCTACGATTGATAGGAGCACTTAATAGGGTTACATTTTTAGGCAAGGGGACCAACTCACCTCATTTTTATTCGTTCGTTTTTTGGCGGTTATACAAAACGACGAGTTTCTTCTCTTTGTTGTATTGGTGTGGACCTAAATTTGACGAAACGACACACTTTTTCTAGAAAAAACGTAACAGTGAATTTATTCTGGTACATTCTCAAATGACTTATGAATATGCCAAATTCTTGATGCATTACCGGAGGTGCTTCATTTATTTTTCGACAAATATGCTTTTTTACTTCAAAATATGTATTTTTTAATTTTTACTTTGTGTATTGTGTATTGTGAATTGTGAATTGTGAATTGTTAATAAGTATTTGTGTTGGGATGGTTTATCCCATCTCGTATCTTCCATGACAATATGCTGGTATTTACAATAAGTTCCACTCAATTTAAGGTGTTAGGTTGGTTCATCCCATATCTGAGCACTTAATAACTTATTGAAGCCTTTCTTCCCATTATCATATGGTTTTGGGATGGTATAAATCTCATAAGTTTATGAAGTATGTACACTTCGTGTTTTTCCTCATAATATACTGACTTTCACAATAAGTCCAACTCAATTTAACAATTTGCAAGATTGATTTTTGAATTCTAAAAATGACACAAAAATATATAAAGTATATTCATGTATAAGACATTCGATGTTTTACATTGTTGGTATATTTATATCATATAATTTTGATTTGAGATTAAATTCTATTATATTGTACAATAGCCCAAATTTATTTGGTTGTTTTACTTTACAAATTTATTTATGTTATACTCTACTAAATATTTTTACCGTGTAAATTTACCTTAAACACAAACAAAAAGTTAAACCATCTCATATAATTTATATGGACTTGACCCATACTAAAATCCCTCCGACTCAATTTAACTGTTTTATTTAGTTTTGACATAAATATTAAGAAAATGAAGGAACCACTTAAAATACTCATGTGTAATATTGGCTGTCTGTAATATTAAGAATTAGAGGGGACTACCTAAAATTTAGACCCATATGCAATATTAGGTATTTAAAAATATTAAGAAAATGAGAAGAACACCTATAAATGTAGATCTTAAAATAGAAATCTGACAAGTAGAGTGAACTTACCCAATAAAAAAATAGGAAAAGTAAAAAAAATTGCAGAAAATATTTATTAATTATAATATTTTATTCGTTTATACTTCAATTACTTATACTATAATTTAGACCAAGTTCATAAATGATTTTTGATTCTTACTTAAGAAGCTACTGGGATCCATCAGATCTTATTATTATAGTTTTTAGAATATATGTTATTTGACGTGTAATTATTAAATATAGGAGGCTGGTTTTTGTGGAATGATGATTTGTACTAAAAAATAAAAATAGGTTACATATATGAATTATAAGTAGTAGGTTGGTCAGGTTGGTCTAAACAGATAAGCTTTGAATTAGGCTGGAATTAATAACAACCCATTAAGTTCGTTGCTTTTAATTAAATTAACTTCATTAATATATAGTAATAGAATTACTAATTATAAGTTTCCAACACAACATTATCATTATCTTTGACGTGCAAATTCATATATTATTTAAAAAAGTCAAAGTTAAAAGTTAATAATTCTAACAATGTTATGTAATTGAAATTATGCAGTTTTTGATGTACAATTTTTCAATTTATATCTAGTTATCTTAAATAAATAAGATTTATATATAAATCTTAGAAATATATATATATAAAATTATTCACAGGCTATAAGATATTTGACAGAAAAATATTATAGCTTATGATACATTTATATTGCAATCCGACACAAAAAAAATCATACCCTATGAATGATAAAATATACTTATCTATATGTCAAGTGGGTCCAATACAATCGTCTTATTTTAATTTCTTTTTATTATACATAGCAAACATACCTAATTTTTCAAGAGTAAAAATTTTGGAAAAATCAAGTCGGTCAAATAGGCACATGTATGTCTATATAGATTAAAGAATGAATGGAGTTATAGGTCACAATCTCTTTGTTCAATTAGATTAAAAGCCAATAAAAATAATTAGCATTTTTAATTGGACATTTAAAAAGTCAACTAAAAAACTTACAATCAATCCTTTTTCTAAACACCCATTTGTGTCTGTATCTTTTTTGGCTTTCTTATGTTTACAGGTGATCACGGGTTGGGTCCAACTAGACTCGGATCAATACTCATTATTGTATGGTGGATTCATACTCGGACTCGAATCTTAGCATTTGAAATTTTTGGATTTGAATCCAAACCCATTAGCTCAATCTCTAATTGATCACTCTAAAATTGAAAACAATCAATTCAACCTAATAAAGACACTCACTCACACGAGAAAATTTTGAAAAAAGAGTTTTTAAAATTCTCAAGTTAAGCTTCAGGAAATTTTAATTTCTAAAATAAGCATCCATATTCAAGCCTAAGGTTAATGTTGTTTGTTGTTAGAAACAGCGAACAAAAGAAGAACATGGTAAAAGGTAAAAAAACACCACGATTTTGTTTATTGTTACTAACAATAAATAAAAGAAAGACAATATTATAATATTTAAAAGGATTAACACATTAAAACCAACCAAAACCAAATTGATGCTATCCTAATAGTTGAGTAGTACTTCATAGGAGGAAAATTTGAAAACATTAAGACAAAAAAAAACAAAATAATTTAACTTTCAATTTATTTTCAAAAGTAAGCGTGCAATTCTCAAACCTGTGGTTTGGGGCTGTTCCTACTTAGTAACTGGGAACAACTTTGACTTTTTTATTAAAACCGCGAACAGCTAGGGTTTTGAGAAATAGGAAAATGAGAAGGAAAAGAAGCTGTTGCGTATTTATGCAACTATCTGTTCGCAGTTAGTAACTGCGAACAAATCCAAACCACAGATTTAAGATTTTCACGCTTAATTTTGAAAATAAGTTAAAAATTGTATTATTTTGTTCCTTTTTCTGATTTTTAATCTTATTGTTTTCAAATTTTCTATAGGAGTAGTTCATATAATTTGACATTCGTGTTTTTTATAGTGAAATGGGCTTGTTTCCTTGCCCGAATCATATTTCCAAAATGATGGGTTGGGCCCAAATAAACCAATCAAATGAAAATGGAAACTCTCCCTCTTTAAGTATTAACTCTTACCCAAACTATAAACAACCAGTAGTTCTTGAATGAAACCGTCTCACTGTGAGACGGGTCCATAAAAATAGTCTAAATTAAATTTACACAACAGTTAACTAAATAAAAAAATTTTTCATTAAATTTTAAGAAATTATAAATTTGGTCAAATTATATTAAGTCGTCTCACGATGAGACGGTCTTAATAAAAAATTTGTCATAAATCAATAAATCATATTTTGATTGATATAATGACGTCTTTTTTATCTTTCGGAGAAAATCACGATTTACGAATATATTATTTATTGAACGTTTGATCGCTAATCGCAAGGGCTAACTTAAATTAACCAATTGATTTTGGTAATTGATGACTAACTAGGTGATTGCTCGTGCTAGTACGGGTTATTTAATACTTTTACATAAATAAATAAAAAATATCAAAAGAGATGAATAAAATAAAAAAATTAATATTGGTACGCAATTTTAAAATATAGGTTTGTGTGGCATAATATACATTACGAAGGAAAATAAAGTTAAACGATATATAAATTTAGTGAAATGGATACATTTATAAGAACTTTTATTAACTATAACTATTGAACCACTTTTTTGTATAAATATTGCATGTTAAAGTATAAATATTATTATAATCATCACATATTAAAATCTTCAGTTTTTTTTCCTACCTTTAACCCATATAACAACTACATATGATTGATCACGCATTAATACGTATTAGATATCGCCCATCTCTAAGCACGACTTACTTCACTTCAATTTGAATAAAGAATTCAATTTTACCAACTAAATAAAAATAAATAAATCATCAGTAATAAAAAAATATCAATCAAAACCTCTAATAAATCAAATCCAAGCAATTCATATCCATAATTTAAATTTAATTATAAAATTAACAGTTAATAAAATTTAGACTTAGTATAAAACCCATACAAAAATATCAATTAAATATATTTGGTGTTGTTACTTGAAATTTAGTGTCTAAAATGTCCTTCATTCATTGTTAATTAACTTGCATTGGAAAAAAAAATTCATTTTTAAGAAAATGCATTAATTTAAGATTTTTATTAGAAGAAGTGATATTTAATATTTGTAAAGAATGTAATGTAATACTTTATATTTTCTTACATGCATATACTATTATTCTACATAAATAAGACAATAATATATTTATTATATAATATATGTATAAATTTAATAAAATGATGGTATACAAGTTTAAAAAATTTGCCACAACAATCAATTTCTCAAAAGATTTAATATAAGAAAATTATAATAAATAAAGACACTCCTTTTATATCAATATATCTATATCCAGTGTTGGTCTTAAAAGAGGGCATGAGGGGCCTGTGCCCTAGGTCCATAAAAAGTTAGAAAAAGGATGCTTTTAATATTTAATAGTTAGGGGCCTATAATAGTATTTTAGTAATTAGGGGCCTATTTTAAAATTTTACATCAAGCCTCTCAAATCTCAAAGCCAACCCTAGTTACTTTCACAAAACTTGTACTAAAAACGCAAAAGTTTGTATAAGATTATATATTGTAATATAAATTATTTGAAATATATTGTCTTTTTGTAGCTAAACTTTTTTGCTGCATATGTCTATGGTATCACCTAATTTTTGCTCCAAGTTCTATTTGGGAGATGACTAACCTATATTTATCTAATTAACTTTATTCTCAGGTTTCACCTAATCTTCATATCTTATAATTATCCATTTATTTGAAAATCACAAAATAGAAAAACCATTACAAATGTAATGCAATTATACCAATTTGTAAGAAAATAAAAATATTTATATAGTGCAATTAAATAAATAATGACAATGGGAGTAACAATACGAAAATTTGGAGTTCAATAATAGTAAGAAATGCACTCTAATGACAGTGGAAGTAACATTTAGAAAACATAACACAGTTATATCAATTCTATGTCTTTCCTCACTGCAACCAATACTGATATTAGATATGCTCACCAAATATTCTATAGAAAATTTCAAAAAATTATACTCTATATTAAAAGAGCACACTCATAAACCTTAAAATAAATTTAAAAAAAATATAAGATTTAAAAATATATCAAAAAGACTCCAATTAAATGAAAAAGGATTCTAAATTTTTTTAAGACTTATTAGATATCTAAATTTCTAAATAAATCATTCACATGCATAAAAAAAATAGGATATCAAAAATCACTAAATAAAAAAGTTTAAGAAAATGAAAAGATAAAAATATACTAATGCACGAATATGACTCATTCATCAAGATTGATAGCTAATATGTACTAAACTCATGAGAAATTGACATGTGTTCTTAGATGGTTACTATTTTATTGTTAGATATAGATAGATGGATAGCTAAAAGTTGACAAATATGGATATGGTACTATATATATATGGTACTATATATACTAACTTATCCTAAGAATTCATGTGGTGCCAACACTTGTAAAAGAAAATACAACTTTTTAAAATTCATACCATTATAATATTGAAAGTTTTTATTATAAATTTAAAAAGTGTACATTAAGTATTAATAATCCGAATAAAAAGAAGAAAAGGTAACTTATTTATAAATTTAAAGAATATTCACTGTCAAAATAAATTTGTACTCAAATTAAGGCCAATTAATATGTAACTTTGCATTTTAATCATTTTCGAAAATAAGTTTTAACCAAAATAACTTACAAAGTTTTTTTTTATTCGTAATTATTGGCTATAAAATTAGGACTAGGGAGTTTTTAATAGCCACAAATTGGAATTTTTTTTGAAAAAAAAAAAGAATGGATTTTTTTGGCAATTAAATATTGAAGGCTATAGGGCTACTATACTGTAGTGTTAATTGAGTAGTTTTCTCTTTAGGGGCTCTTATGTCTCCCTAGCTTGCTACCATGTCTTTCTTTTTTCAAATGTAAAAAGTAGAATACGACCCAACAACTGTTTCATTTAGAATGTAATCCTACTTTTTTAGAGTATTATTTTATTTTTTTAATTTTTTTTTACTATTTTCGTTTTCTTATATTCTTCTTAAATAAATTTTACGAATATTAGCGTTAAATTTTAACTATGATTTCTCGTCGTTCTATATAAAAAAATATATTCATATAAAATCTGATAGATTTGTTTAATAGATATTCTAAAATATTTTAAAACTCTAAATTAAAATTATATTTACATTAGAATCTGCGCAAAAAGTGAATGAGAAGAAAAATAAAAAGAGGGGAATATCTTATAGTATTCAATTGTTAATTAAGTTAATTTGCAATTTAGTACCTCAATAATATAATATTACTCATCCGACTTATTTTATGTTGTTTAACAATTTTGCTTGTTTATGCATGATCTGACCTTCGGAAACAACACTTTATCATCTTTAGTATATATGTTAGTTGTGGTGTATTGCGATAACATTTGCATTTGATTTGAAGATATATTTTCGTTTTTAAGATTTATTGATACAAATTTTTTATTTAAAAGTTAAATTAGAATGAATGAAAACAAAATTACAACCTAAAAATTTAAAAGTTATACTTCCTCATATTCATCATTTCTATCTTATTTAATTTTGCACAAACTTTTAAAAAGTCAGATGAAATCACATGAGTAAGAGAGAAAATATAGTATTTTTAAATTTTGACGGGATAAGTGGAGTTAATATGAATAAATATATAATAGTAGAATAAAATAAGTTTTTTAAGGACAAATTAATAAAATTAACAATTAAAAATAAAATTAAGACATTTAAAATGACTTAACTAAAAAAATAACACATATATTTAATATCAGGGAGTAGAAGACAAAACTTTTAAAAAGAATTTCTTTTATGGTGATAGAGGATGCAATTCAGAACGCATTTGAAGCTACAAACTACACAAATAAGGAGTGGTACATATTCCACGCACCAATTCTCGTTGAGTACTACTGCCTCCTGTTATTTTAAATTTGTTTAATTTGAGTTTTTCACACTTATTAAGAAAAATAAATTTTTTTATTGTAATAGGTATTATTTTAATTAGATAGTTGTGTAAAGTAATAATTCTATTAGAAAATTAAAATAAAATAAAATTTAAAGAACAAAAAAGGAGCGAGAGAAAGAATATACTAGAGAAATAAGGGAGTGTGAGAGAGAAATGAGGGTATCTTTGGGAAAAAAGATTTCTAAAAAAGGAAAGTATTTAAAGTGGACAAACTTTTAAAACTACTCGTTATAGTAAGGTGGACAAATTTAAAAGAACGGAGGGAGTAGTATTTTTTTGCTTGCCCAATTGACTTATGAGTCTTTGTGTTTATGGTCTTACGGTGAGACGATTTCAAAATAAGAAATTTATAAGCCAAAAATGTAATTTTTAAGCGATCAATTAGAAACACGAGTTAATTATATAGGTATATCTCATAATGACACTCTTATACAAGACTGAGCTGAGCTGAGTATGAATTTGAAGTTATTACATTCTTAATATAAAACTGCAAAACTCACTAGCAACTCTAGTGATAGCATGTACATTTATGGTCATTGCATAATTGTAATACTTAAACAATTACCTAGATTGATTTTATTTTTCTTAAGAATTAACATTTTTTATCATTTATTTTTACTGAATTAAATTTAATCAACTTTCCTGTCATCTAGAGGTGTTATTATGTATTTATGTGTAAAGATTGGCATTTATATAGCAAATTACAAAACTAACTTGTCAAATTCATCATTTATTTTTGAATGTCCATCATAAAAGATCTTATAGAAAATACATGTATATTAGATATTTATAATACTATCATTTAATATTACATCTGACAAGTATCGCTAAAGATACTCTTTTTAAACAATTATTATTTTCTCAAAAATCTTTTATAATTTTAAGAGAAAAACACATTTAGTGAAAGGGAAAAAATATTAGCTACTAAATCATCATTATCATCACCCTACTCAATGTATTCCGCTCATCGAAAAACTATGGGCAGGTTTGGGGAGGGAAGGATGGCGGCAACTCATACCCATAAAGGAGAGCGCGGCCAAAGGAGTCCCCCGGCTCGAGAACGATAAAGAGATGTAACTATACAGGAAAGATAAATACAAAGCCTATAAATAAAAAATAAGTAGAATCAACTACAAAAAAGAAAACAAAAAAACTAATAATAAAGGAAACAAGAGAATTAAGTAGGAACACCAAAAGGTAATCTAAGAAGACATCAGTAATCTAAATACGGACATGGCACCTCCAACTACCCCTATCCCTAGTCACACCCTCAGAGAGATTTAACTCATGCAAGTCAACTCTTATTTGCTCATCCCAAGTTCGACCGGATCTTCCTCAACTCCTCTTACCCTCTACTATTATGCATTCTACCCTCCTCACAGGGGTGTCAAAAGTCTTTCTCTGCACATGTCCAAATCATCTCAATCTATTTTTGCGCATTTTTTCAGAAATAGGAGCTATCCCTAGTTTGTCCCTAAACTCTTAGTTCTTAATTCGATCCATCAATGTGTGCTCACACATCCACCTTAGCATACGTATTTCTGTAACTTCCATCTTATGTTCAAAAACTTTTTTACCGGCAAACATTAGGTCCCATATAGCAGAGCAGGTCTGATTGCCCCGGTTGAATTTTTCTTTTAACTTGCTTGGGAATTTCCTATCACATAGCACTGCAGTGGATTTTCGCCACTTGAGCCAACCCGCTTGTATACGAGATTTACATCTCCATCAATCTCCCCATCCCTTCGAATGATCGATCCCAAATATTTGTACTTGGTCGTACTTTTAACAACTGATTCATTAATGGACACTACTGGTTCACCTACCGGTGATGTCCCACTAAAGTCACAGCACAAATACTCGGTCTTAGTACGACTAATGCGCAACCCTCTGCCTTCTAAAGCTTTCCTTCACTCATCTAATTTATTACTAACCTCTTCTCTAGTTTCTGCTACCAGCACTATGTCGTTAGCAAATAGCATACACGATAGCGTCTCCCAAATAATATAGTATATTAATTTGATTTTCATGAGAACCAATGTTTCAACTTTCAATTAAAGGTTCTTAATTTAATCTTGCACTGACATTAGAGTAATTCATTTCATATATACAATGATCAATTGAATTGTTTCCTAGAAACATAATACTACCTCCGTTTCCTAATATTCTTACCGTTTAGAATATTTTATTTTGAAGAGAGAAATTTAATTAAGGTTATTAAGACACACTTCCTCCGTTCTAAAATACTTGTTACATTACTAATATTGATACTATTCATCGTTTAAGCTTATTTTAAATATTGCAACTAATGTGTAAGCATAAATATAGTCAAGTGGGATTTTATTTGAAACGTCTAATCGCATACTTTCATAATATTAACTTTTTATAATTTTTAGACGTGTATAATTTAATATATAAATGATCAAAATAACGCATTAGATTGCGTGAAAAGTCAAATTTAGTAAGTATAGTGGAACGGAGGAAGTGTATTGATGATAAAATATATTCATGTGAGATCTCGTTAGATTCGTATAATGTATAATTTTTTATTATATATATTTTTATAATTTTTTATAAAGCGTATTTAAAAATATTAAGACAAAAAGTAAACACACTGAATGCCCTCAAATTTATGATTTCACCTGCCCAATACGCATGACTATTTTTCAACCATTGAAAACCAACCCTATAAGATAATGATAGAGGATAATGATAGAGGACAAAGGGGACCAAAAAATAAAAATCATCAATTATATGCTTATTATATAAAAATATTTTTAGAAATTTTGGGAAATAGAACAAAAGTTACCCAACTTTTTATTTAATTTTTTTTAAGTTAGTAAGATCAATCAACCTACCAAATCAAATTCTCTCATATGTTAATTTGATATGAGATAATCTGTTAAATACTTTAATGTTTAAATAATACTTCCTCCATTTCAAAATTACTTGCGATATTTGTATTTTCACGTAATTTAATGTATTAGTTTAATTTTAAATATCTCTAATTATGCATAATAAAAAATTATAAAAATTTGATATTAATAATTTTGCATTGAAACAAATCAAATAAGACCGCACTTAACTATATTTGAACTTATAGATTAAGAATTAATTACAAATTAAAGATGATATGTGAATAGTGCAAATATTGTTAATGTTTCAAGTAATTTGAAATAGAAAAAGTATATTTTAAGAAGAAAAAGGAATGAAGCAGAAAGGAGGAAAAGAGAGGAAAAGGAAGGGAATATTGATATGTTGTTCTGAATCTCTTTAATGTTGGGATGATTTATTTTGTTTAAAATATTAAAGAATTCTTCCTTTTAATTTCCTTCTCTCTATTTTTTCTTATTTCAATATTGATATCTAAATGAGGGAATGATCTCTTCAGATTTCGTCTCTTTCTTTTCCTACTTTTCTTTTTTTCCAAACATAGTGTAAAAACTGGAAATATAGTAAGGTGTGCCTAAAATAAATGTATAATAGGATTATGCCAATTGTTTTGATTGGGAGACCTCCTTATCGTCAAAAACTTGTTAAAGGACCAATTTAACTAATAACTTAAACGAACAAGGATTTATTCATTAACATATGTAATATTTAATATTTAGTATATACACTATCCTACTCTGCATCCTTGGACTTTGGGACTATAATAAATGTGTAACACATATCTCCCTTATATACACCGCTAAATATTCCACTCTTTAATGAGAAAGTAGGTGAGATTCAAATTTGTGACTTAATAATCTGATATATATTATATCATATATCAAATGACGTGTAAACTCAACTAAAATATACTTCCTCTGTTCCTTAAAGAATTTTCATTTGCCATTTTGGGATGCTCTATTTGTTGTTTACATAAGAAATCTTTCTATTTATATCACTAATATTAGACAAATAACCTTGTTCATCTTACATTAACCTCATTTTAACATTATTATATTCTTTATAGCCACATATATTTCTTACTAACTTTGTACAAACTTTTTTACTAGTTATGTTCTCTATATTTTTTTCACTTACTTTCTTTTAAGTGACTTTTAATGTTTATGGTCCTCACTTTTACACTATCAAATTTATTATTCAATAAAATAATATTCCCTCCGTTTCCTAAAGAAGTTTCCACTTTCCATTTTAAGGTGTTGCATTTGTTGTTCCTATAAGAAATCTTTTTATTTATATTACAAATTTTAGAAAAAATAATTTTCTTTATCCTCATTTTAATATATTAATAATGCTTATGGTATCCACATATCTTCTACTACTATCTTTATTTAAGCATTTTTATATATTCCTCATGGTCCCCACATATTTCTCACTAACTTTATAACATTTTTTTATTTGTTGTAGTCCTCATATTTTTCCACTAACTTTCTTTTAATATCTTTTTAATGTCTATTGTACTCACTTTTTCTTCATCAAATTTATTATTCAATAAAATATATATCTACTATCTAAAAGATTCTATTTATTTCAATTCCCGTGAATATTCTTTGTAGGAATTTCATTAACAAACGGAGGGAGTATATCCACTATCTTAAAATTTTTATATTTCTTAATTTCCGTGAACATTCCTTATTAAGGAACAGAAGGGAGTTTTATATACTCTATCAAAACGGTACTATATATATTATATATATAAATGGGACCAAAAATGGTATGCCAAAAGAGATGAACCGTATGATTGGTTAAGTGGTTGTATGGTAAGCCACGCAAGACTTGAATTTATCTCCAATCATCTGTATTGAAAATCAAAGTAAATAGAAAGAGAAAGAATAATAAAGAAAGAAAGAAGCATCAACATACAAAATGTTTAGGCCTATAAGTTCTTATCTCCTTAAAGATGAGGTGAATCTCTTGTTTGGATTTCTAGTGCTTTTTTGGCCCTTCACTTAGATATCTAAGGATAAAACCATTCTCACTCGCCCCATTTTTTTGGGTTATGGTCTATTCTATGTACCATACACCTAACCTAACTTCTCTTCATCTTATATATCATCATTTCATACTACATATAATAGCCTCTAACTAATAAATATCTTCTTCTCATATACTCTTATTGTACCATATTATTTCTCTCTTTTGATCTCCTTCACATTATACTACTTGCACTTTTCTAGTCTTTTTTTTGTTTGTTTATGAAACTTTTTTGCTTTCTTCTTCTATATTTTATTCATTGAAACATACATTCTTGGGATTCATATTTCAATAAATAGTCCTCCTTCTTAGAGATATTGTGTCTTGTCTATTCTCACATTTAGAGTGGAGGAATTGGAAAATGCATTATAACTACCACCATCATCACCATTTTCACTCCCAACCTTGCTTGCATTGTCATCCACATAGCTACATTAGGATGGTAAGCTTCTCTTTTCATGAGTTTCTTCTTTCTATAATTTTTTATTCCCTTTAATTTTGGACGATAGATTAGATTTGAATTCGTTTTGAATCAATTCTGATCGATTGAGTGAAATCTATGTAAAATCTAGCTATTAGTTAGCGTGCAGCCTCTATAAACCATATCACAAACATAAAATGAGGTGTGAGCCTTAGGCCACACCTCATAACAGTTTGATTCTTGTACTATTGGATATTCGACACTATTAGTAAAAGAATTATACAATTTATCACTAAAACATTATATAAGGGTTCTTTGTCGAGTTTAAAAGATTTATATAATTAGTTAGGATTGAGTTTGGCGTAGAAGATTTTGCTTCCACCTTAACTAGCTATACGGGGTCAAAAAGATAAGTCCAACGATGGCCTTAGTTTTGATCTCAATAATCTTTTTTCTTTAGTGTAAAGTTTTTTAGCATTACTTTACAAAAAAAAAAGGTGATATATTTTATTTCTCTAAAGTAACAATTAAATTGAAACGAGGATCAGTTTACTATACCAGCACTCATCACTTATATTTTTTAGTTAATAAATAAATAAAATTAGTACATAATACAAAAATTATGTGTATATATGATAGATATATTAAATATATGCAGGTTCAACATCTTATCGAAAGGTGCTTGCTCCTTCAAATGGATCGTGACCAGTGCATCAAGGCTTTGGCAGAACATGCAAAAATCAGGCCTCTAATCACACTTACAGGTTAAATTAATTTCCTTAATTAAAATTTCACAAAACATAATATTTTAATATTATATTATATATTATTCATTTATTTCTGTAACGTTTTATCATTGCATGGCATGCATGAAAAGCTGTAATAGCTAGCATGTAAATCCCTTTTTTTTAATAGTATTTTAATTTGCTCTATTGATGTTTAGTTTGGAGGGAGCTTTGGAAAGAAAATAAGGACTTCTTTCAAGCATATTTCCATGGTCAAGCCTCTCCTAGACCACTTTTATGTAAGAACTTATGACTAATCACCACTTTTGTTACCATTTAATTACTATATTTATGGCTTTCTATATATCCTATTTACTTAAATAATAATCATATAATCCTGGTCTAATAAAAATTAATTAGATTTAATTTGGTGAGTATATTCAGTATATTATTATAGGACGAGCCAAATATTCACATTTGTATATGTGTTGTATCATTTTGATGACCATTTGTTCGTGTTTTATATTTCACAATGAGTTTTCAATCAAATCATTAACTCATGTCATGATTTAGGCAGCTTTGAGGCGAGATTTTCCTGAAATAACTCAACTAAAATTTTAAAACATAATTGAAGTCTTGTAATAAGATTTTATGTATAACTGTCAGCTATATTTTATATTTAAAGAAGTATAAAATAATTTCCTTTTCATCCTTTTCCAGATAGACATGTTCAACAACCACCAAGATTTATAAGAAAGCGACGATATCATTGGAGGTGATCAAGAGAAAATCCAAACTTGATCTTGTAATATACTACTAATCTCTCGTTTCAGTTTATTTGTTACGTTTTGATAAAAAAATTATCACAATTTTAATTAAGGTGTAACTAATAAATTAAAACAGAGGAAATAGCTATTAGGTGGATGATTTGAGATAATAATTCCGTCATGAATATCATTAGCTAGGGATATTATAGGATGGAGTTGAATACTTCATATATATGTATCGTGTACGTGCGTTTCAGCTTTATAGTAATAGAAGTATATATGATATGTAGTTCGGTCTTCCCTTATTCTTTGACCTATTTTATTTCAAATTCAAATATGTAAAAAGATTTTGAATTAAATTGAGCAAATTATACAGGTCCGACATAGAAATATGGTAGGATGTTTTACTAAAATTAGTTTAGTAATAATTATAATTTTGCCTAAAATTAATTGTCAAATTGTTTAAATTTTCCTAATGATCTTGTGAAAAACATGAGTGAGTTTTTAATTTTATTGGTTATATTTCAAATTGTTATATTTTTCCACTTTGGTTTTGGCATCGATTGTACCTTCACTCTTGAGGCAATTATATTACTCTAAATATTCTTTATGTAGGGGTTTTTCTTTTTGGGGTAAAATTGACCGCATTTCTTTAATTTTTTTTTTGAAGGGTAGACGGATATAGAGTGTCTATCATCTTTTCTCACCCAGATTCTGTTTACAAATGGGATATTGAGTTAACGATAATGATGATAATAATGATGATATTTTGGATTAAGTACACATAACCAAATATAATTATCTTTGAAACATTACCTTTTTAAAAAGTCTTGATTAAGTAAATATAGTATGCTCTTAATTAATACGAGTGAGGTTTTTTTTTTCCTTCCTGTTTTCTAATAGAGCCATTGAAGGTATAGCTAGACTTGAAAACTATACTATTATGATGAATATTCCTCATCCCAGACTCACAGTCATTTTGCTCTATTAAATTTTAGCTTAAAGTAGTTGAATGTTTAAAAATAAAAGAAAAAATATTATAAAAAGTAAAAATAGTAAAATTATAATTAAAAATAAAGATAAAGTAAAAAAGGAGCAAATTAAATAAAACAAAGCAATATGAATTAAGCTAGCTAGCATTCATAACTCCATACACAAATAAGTTCCTAAACGAGAGCTCGAATTTGTTGTGGGTTTATTATTTTAATCATTTTAAGATTAGCTAAACGAAAATGTTAAGACACTTTCCGGTACATTTAAGATATTTGTATTTGAGTTGAAAATATTTTTTTCAATATTCTGTACTTCATAATTGTTTAAATAAAATCAAGACTTCGCTAAGATTATTTAATATTTGCTAAATTGAGCATACGTAATTAAAAAAAGATTAATTAAGTAACTCTTTATTTTATTAACTCACACTTTTTTACAGTACACTCGCTAATATACCCTTCTTACTCGTCAATCATCTTCTGATCTACGGATTAGCATATTAAAATTAGTGCATTAATTAAGTAGGTAGCATGGACTTTGTACATACCATGGAGACATTTATTAAGTAGGGAAACGTCCTGATCATTTCTCTTTGTCTTTTCTTTACATAAGAGCCAAGAGGTAAAACAATTTTTTATTTTAGGGACCCCTTAATGAAGATGTGTTGGACTCCTATTTGTTAGACAATTTTAAAGTATTGGTTATAATTCTAATTATCATTTTAAAAACCAACCAAAAACTTCATAATTCATATATATTTAATTTTGTATTAGCTCTTTTTGATATTTCTTACTATTTGTGTGTTCACTTACTTTTTCTTTTTTTTATAGGTTTTCTTGTCATTGTGTAGTGTTATATTTACGTCGTTATCTTGTACGTTATTTTGCTCCATTTGCAAATGACATGTGAAATGTAGAGTTATTTATGTCAAAAATTAAAAATAATGCAAAATTAAAAAGTAATCCGTCTGTTTATTAATGTTCTTTCCATTTGGAATATTTCATCATAATGATAAAGAAATTTTTTTAATGTTTCTGACTCATATTTAGAAGGTAAAATATATCCATGTGAGATCTCGTTAGATTCGTCTTAATGTATATATTTTTATTATGTATTTTTTATTATTTTTTATTATATGTATTTAGAGATATTGATGTTTAAAATTTTTATTAAAACTGTATAAAAAGTAAATGGGAAGAAGAAAAAAAAAAGGGAGAAAGTAAAGAGATAGTACAATAATCCATATAATCGAACGTAATAATCCCGACAACATTTGAGTAAATAAATGTATGATCATAAATTTGATGTTTCCTAGGCATTCGAATTTATGCATAATAACAAAGAAAAGAAGAAGGTTCCTTTGATAGGTAGATAACATATTTGTAAAGATAACAAAAACGTGGTTCAAATGTCATTAAAAAAAAAAGGATTGAAGCTATCCTTATATATTTTATCTCTAAGTACCAAATAGTATGATTGAGTATATATAAGATAGGAGGATTGATGAATGATTAAATAGAGGAACATTATTGATTATTGTGTGCTGATATGACAATTGAACTGTGCCTTTTTAAGTATTGTAAGAAGGTGGAATATCATATAAATTGTTGAGCCATCTATGTATGGTGCAACTAGATTAAGATAGGTTTGCATGAATCCATTTGCTCAACCCTAAATCTCATAAGTATCATTTTATGTGTATCTAAATTCTAAATATTACAACCATTACTTTATAACTAGTATGTGGATCAGATTTAGAATTGGTCCGGTTAAATTCAGATCCAAACTTATTAATTAATTTTGTTGTGGACTCAAGTTCAAATTCGAATCTATACGGTTTCTAGGATTCTAAGTGAGGTATTTTTAATGGGATTTAATTAAAATAAGTGTTTATATTTTTTTTACATTTGTAAAGTTTAATTATATTTATAATGGATCTATAGGATTTATCTAAGTCTAAAATAAGTCCACATAGATATAAAATATAATTAAAATTTGAATGAGTCTATAATTGATCATGAGATAAATAATGAGCTGGATTTGGGGCAAGTTTGGATCATTGTTTTGAGATTTTTTTTATACATTTTTGTCTCAAAATCTTAGGATTTCAACCTTAAGCATAAAAAAACAAATACTCGACCAAAAAGGATTTCATTTTTCTCAACTACAATAATTTACACTGTTTTAATGAATATATATATTCTGAAATTAGTATTGAGTTTTCACCACTTTAAATAATTTTCATATATCCAAACATTCAAAAATCTTAACACTAATCCTCAATTTTTTATATATTCTCGCTTATCCTCAATTTCTTATATATTCTCATCAATCCTCAATTTCTTATATCCACATATTCAAAAATCTATTGTCAATAATCCACTTGCTTTTTATCAACAAATAATTGGAGAAGGAAGCAATGATTCTATTAGGGAAGAAATTGTATGAACGAGAAGAAGGTTAAGTATACGAAAGATTATACTCATTCTCAATCTTGATTTCTTTACATCCAACGATCAAAAAATTTACCAGTAATTTAATTTAATTTACTTACTAAAAATTTTCATCTAATTTAGCTCTAAATTTATTCTAAAATATATTTTTGATAGTCTTTTAGAATTTAATTAAATCAAAATGAACTAACTATTTATGAATAAAGTGAGCTAATTTATTTGATTTTAATTTTGACCTGATTCAAACAATATTTAAAAATTTAAATTAAAATATTTTTTAAAAATAATTTTTTTCGTATGTGTAAAAATTTTTTTGAAAGCAATTAATCTCTTTATGATTCTTATTTAGGTATAAATTTTATGTAATAAAATCTTTTATTTAAATACTTACTTAATTTAGCTTGAATTTATTTAGAAAAATAAATTATCACGCAATCAATTATAATTTTACTAAATTAATATATAGGCAAGATACTAAAAAGTCATCATTTGTTATTTTCCACCTCTTTTATCACTATTGTATACCAACGTGTTATTGTTGCCTTGTATTGTCCACCTTAAATCTTATACTTGTATATGATTTATTGTGGATACAATTTTTAGAATTTTAGTTGATCTTTCTATAAATGGTCTTTCTTTGATTAGGTCACTTCTTGGGTTGATAATTAAGTTTGTTTTTACGAGATGCTTTTATAATTTGTAAGGTACTAAGGGTCTTTAAAAATTACTTCTTTATTTAAAATAAAATTAGAAGCTAGCTAATATGAAGATTCAAACTCTAGTTATCGTTATCAATAACTTTACTTGATATTATCATACTTTATTAAAAAAATATATAACTCTGTCACCCTTATAAATATATATTCGAATTAGACATAAATATATGTGAGTCTGAGTAACATATATTGCTGTATCCATTTTATATTAGTGATTGGTTTTTGTAAGGTTTAGTATATTTTTCCAAGTCCTTAGATTTTATGTTTTTATCTGCCAAATATAACATGTAATATGAATTTGTTACGTCATAGCTAAAATTAAAATTTTTGTTTAGTTTAGTCCTGCAATAAATACTAGAGTCATCTTCATTCCCTTGCGGCCTTGATGCCTATTCCTTTGGCCGGAGAATCTAGGTGGCTAGCCAGGTCATTCGATTAAAGATTTTCTTATATTAAATTGTGTGATAAAGAATTATGGACGAGTTGGTTCAATACACATAAAAAATGTGTATTTGACCCACCATATAATACCAGTGTCTTGTATTCGCTGCCGGTTAAGCTTGATCAAATAGGTTCGATTTTGCTCCTTATACCAAATTGCAATGTCAAAGTGTTCTACTCATTTTGTGTTCAAAGTTGATCCCTCAAATCTGAATTGAGGCGCATATATAGTGTTGTTTATGTTCTCTACTTAGTTCGTTCTCTTTTTTGTGAACTTTAGCATGGCTGCTTATTGGACCTGTGTTATGGATTTCTTGTCTTTCAGGAAGCCCAAAAAATAAAGGGCATATTGAATTTTAAATGCTACAATCCCATCCATCCGACCTATTTATAATTTTGATCTCCTAATAATTTACATTGAAATAAGCATATCAGATTTAGTAAAAAGCATTATAACTTAATTATTTGATTTTATAAATTATAATAAGATTATTGACATTTATAAAATTATAATAATGTATCATTATTTAAGCAATAAAATAATAATAGTGGCTCGTAAAGTATATGTTTAAAGTCTACTCATGTGAGAGATCGTGTCTCAAAGTGATGACCTTAAAACAAGAAACCCACATTTTTATTTCACAAAAACTTCGACGAGGCGGTCTCATTATGAGACCGTCAATTTGGGCCGGTCCAATTCGCGCGTGCAACAACATTTCAATTTTCTTGGTATTTATCAATTTTGACCTAAAAGGTATCAATTCTGATATCTTTAAGGTCAAAATTGATACCTTTAAGATCAAATTTGAAAAATGCCCAGAAAATGAAAAAAATACCCAATTTGTTACACACGCAAATTGGACCAACCCAAATTGACGGTCTCATTATGAGGTCGTTTCATCCAAGACCAGCTGTTTTTATTTTCTCTTTAATTTGTATTAATCGGATTATTTAGCCTATATATCTAATGTGTTTCTCGAAGAGACCGTCTCTCACAACTTCATTTAAAATTTGCATATTTAAAGATTGGATCCCATTCGCTCCCTAATGGACCCCAAACCAAATTCCAACTCTAGCTATAATTCATTATGAAAAACGTGGTTAATAGTGAAAATAAAACCATAAATGCTTGGAATCAATCCATCTATTTTTGACTCTATAAATCCGGGTTGGACCTGTGTCTATGACCATAGGGTTTGGATTCGAATTGGGTTCACACGTTTGACACCTAGATTCAATCCATGGATCCATTTATATTTTATAAAAAATTATATATTAGCTATCATGTATATTTAATTGTTTGATTTGAAATTTTGTTATATTTTAATTTGAAATGTAGTCGTTGTATCTATACTTTAAATATCAAAATAGTTGAAAATATTTCGTTCTAAGAACTTGAATGTTGAAAGCTTCAAACATTTGGTCGCTCAATTAGTATATATAGTATCAGAAGATCCTTATTAGTTGAAAACATTTAAATAATATTATAGAATGGACAAAAACTGCATAATATATTTTTAAAAATCTTTAAGGAAAAAAAAATAAAATTGTTTTGGACCTAGATCCAGAACCTAAATCCGTCAGAGCCTAAGGGTTTGAGTTCAGGTCCAAATTTTTCAGATCCTGTGGATCTAGGTCCAGGTCTGGGTCCAATAAAAAAATAAATGTCTGAATTTGAGTCTAGTTGGACTTGACCCAGATCCGACCCATGCTCATTCCTAAACAAGACTATCATTTTATATATAGTATTCTACACAATATAGATTGAGATGGTTTGGGCATGCGCAAAGAGAGACTTTTGACGCCTTCGTGAGGAGGATCGAAAACATCATTTAATGGAGGGTAAGAGAAGTTAGAACACCTAGGAAAACGTGGGAGGAACAAATAAAGAATGACTTGCATGACCTACATCTTTTTGAGGACCTGGCCAAGGATAGGGGTAGTTAGAAGCGCTTTATTCATGTCTTAGACTACTGATACTCTTTCATTACCGGTTGGTGTTCTTGTTTTTTCCTTTTCCTTTTTACATAGCATTCTTTTATTCATTTTTACCTAGTTATTTTCATTTATTATATGTATTTTATTTATTTTTGTTTTTGACTACTAAAATTTTATATGAGAATTAATCTGTGCATCTTTCTCGAGTCGAGTAACTCTTTGGCCACAGTCTTCTTTATAGGTATGTATTGTCGCCTTTTTTCCTCATAAATTCTGATTATAATTTTTTATGAGCGAAATACGTTAGGTATTGATAATGGTGATGATACAATATAGGTGAAGAATGGCATTTTGGCAGACAATTACGTGAAGGAACCTTATTCTGTAGATCTTAGATAGTGATGTATAATGTATTGAGTATTGAATAGAGTATTTGATCTACCAGAGGCCAGAGCATGCCAAAATTGCTTTATGCGTGGATTTAATAATACATGACAAACATGAGAATATATACAAGAAGTTTCGAGTATATTGGAAGTTGGAACTATTGCTCAAATCAGACAGCTACACTTCTAAATTTACGCTAATCGTATTCTAGAATTTAGATTACGGTTACACACTTACATGACATATTGTTATTTTATTTAGACTCAATTATTTTATCTTTATTATTTGTGTTATATTATTACGATTAAGTATTAAAATCAAATTTATTAATTTGTTAGTCAAATATGTAAACATATATTCGAGTTAAACTCAAGTTTATGAGTAGAGTATATAGGTTTTATGCAAGTTCATAAGACTTATCCAAGTATGAGTTGTGACATGCTAGCTTTTAGCCGCAATAGTATTTAAAAGAGAAGAATGTTGATTTTTTTTTTTAAATTCATGAATAATTATTTGTTATTCCGTCCTATTTACTAAACATGTTTGAATTGCTTTTGCACGTTTGCCTAAGCATGAATTTAATTTTTAATACCTCTAATCATGTATAATTTAATTTATAAAAAATTAATATTAATAAAATTTACGTTAAGGTGAATCAAACAAGATTTCGTTCCACTATGAGTTAACTTATAAATTAAGATTAAAATAAAATTATAAGTGATCAATAAATAGAATAATATCTTAATAGAACTTATAAAGTGAATAGAAGGGAGTACAATTAAATTGATTCGTAAATTTTCAAGCCAAATTTTATATGTTTAACTTGACTCATTTAAGTACCGACTAAACTCAAACTTAAGTAACTCTCGATATCACTTTGTAATCAATCTATTAAGTCTAAATTAAACTATAAATAATAACTCTTATGAAAAAATAATAATTGACTAAAGATCAACAAAAAAAGAGATTTTCCAAAGATTTTACAGCCCATAAAATCTTATGTTTATTGAAGTTTGAAGTTCATTTATTTTATAGAATTAACAAATAGTATCAAGAAAATAGCGAAAATTTTTTAAGATTACGTTGAAGAAAAGGAAAAAGACGAGATAAAAATCAAATCTAATATTTTCTATGAAAAATAATACTTAAGTCTCTGAGCAGAGAAAAAATTGCACAATGTTACTTGAACCTTTTAGATGCTCCTAGGCGCCATGGTCCTGTACAGTTTTGGTTTGTAGTGTGTATCTTCGCTTTTACTTTGGTATCATTTTTTTGTTTCTTTGTAGACGAATCAAATTTTAATTTGGCTTAGATGCCAATTTTGCAGTCGTTTTTTGGAGTAGTTATTCATGATTTCCATTTTTACTAGTAGAAGCATTTTTTTTCCTACCCATCTAGAACCCCAACTCACCCAATTTCTATCATTCGATCACTGCGATTCTCTCCTTAAAATCCAATCTTTTGCTTTCATTCATTGATCAAGAATCAAGCAGCAAGCAGGTATGTATTTGTCACCTTTAGTAAACATTTGTTTATTGATCAAATATTTCAGTTGTTGTACTTAATTTTAAGTTAAGTGTAAGTATCTGAGCTTGCTTGTCCATGAATTTGTTGTTTATCACGAACCCTTTTGATTTCTTGAAAAACCCAGAATTTGTTTATGTATATGATATATTCATCTGCTACCTTACTCACAATAATTTGTAATTCTAATTTGTATTACACTCAATTTTCTGTATGTTGAAGTGTTCGTGGATTGTGAATCTGGATTGGGTTTGGGTTTGTTTGGTATCAAAAGTGAAATTGCTTTGGAGGATATGAAAGGGGTTTTTTCTGGGTTTTCCGATTGATCCCTCATCACTGAGTTCATGTTTTCTTATTTCCAAGTTCCAACAAAATTTGAAGGGAAACAAGGGTCTTGAAGAAAGGGTATTTTATTTTATGTTTGATTCTTCTTTTGAGTTTGTTGCATTTTTGGTGCAGACTCTTGATTGAAGTGTCAATTGTCCTTTAGCTAGTGTTAAGGATCCGACATAGGTATTTAAGGAGATCAGTAATGTAATCAATAACCATTTTTGGTGCATTTTTGGATGGTTTCAGTACTACCCATGCCCTTATAATGTTGATTGTTGAGTAGTTCTTTTACAATGACCTACAAGATTGAGTGAGAGAAAGTATGCCATATGATGGAATGTGGTAAAGTGAAAGGATCATTTAAAGGTGGAAAATGGAGGAAAAATATGGAAACGAAGGGATTAATTGATTTGGTTACTAAGCTTTAACCTATGTATGGGTGTATCACATAAGATCAATACACTTGTGTATTATAGACTAGTAGTTTAGTGCCATGTTCTTTGCATGAACTGTACTAAGAAAATTGTTTTTCTTTTTTTCCGTAGGCTCCTTTGAAAAATATTAAGCAAATCATGGATCCTGATACAACAAACCCAAGTTATTGGTTGAACTGGAGGTTTTTAATATGTGCATTATACGTCTTGACCACCATGGTGCTTGCTGGTGTGCTTATATGGAAATACGAAGGCAGAAAGAAATTGGATGATGAGAGGAGAGAAGACGGAATAATGCCAGTTGGAGCCTTACACAAGGATGATGTCTGGAAAACATGTCTTAGAAGCATTCATCCTTCCATCTTGCTTGCTTTTAGGATCTTTGCGTTTGTTCTGCTAATGGCATTGATCACTGGTAACGCTGTTGTCAAAGGACCTGGCGTCTTTTTCTTCTATACCCAGTAAGTTCTTAATTAACATCTTATTTATTTGTTATACAAATGGCCGAATGGGAAGTTAATGATCTTGGCTTTTATTCCCTTCGGTTTTAAGTTGTTTGGAACCGTTATGAGATAGTTAAGTTCAGTACAGAAATGAATTTTGTCTCTTCTGTTGATTGCTCTTTTTGTTTGTTTTTCCCCGACGATGAACAGGTGGACTTTTACACTGACTACCATATACTTTGGGGTATGTTCTACTCTAGCTACCGCTACCACAAATGTCTTGCTAAAATAGCTTTTTAGCCGAAAAAAAACTTTGTAAATCTGTAACGAAGCAAGAGAGTGCAGTACAAGGCTAAGTGGGATCCTGCATTAGTGTACATTACATAATTGAAACCCTCGACATATTGTTTTTAAATTGTTTTCTTTCAACACCGTCTTCCATTCACGACCAATGGATTTCCTACTTACATTACATATATTCTTGGTTTTTTTAAATTGACCTTGTAGCTGGCATCCGCATTCTCTATTTTTGGGTGTTGGTCTAATCGTAATGGAGCTTGTATCTCGAAGATGGCCTCCCAAAATATTGATGCAGAGACTGTATCTCTTTCTGCTCAAAAGCTTGGAGGTAGTGCAAACACATCTTGGTTAGAAAACTTGATTAATCATGAAGAAGTTCAGTATCACCAAATTGCAGGTTTTATGGGTTATCTTCTTCAAATTATTTACCAGGTTAGTCTGAAGTAGTTAGCTGATTCTTGTCTAGAAGTAGCTGTCTCTGATGAATAATGTGGCCTCCTACTTTTGTTTCTTGTCTATAAAAAGTGTTTTTGTGTGAACTTCTTTGACAATGGTACCTAATTATGTGGCCATAGTTGGAGGTAAAACTGCCAACTTCTGCATCTTTAAAAACCCTTCACAGAAGTAGGATTTCTACTGGATATGCGCGATATCCTGTTGTGGATAAGATTTTCATGGGAGCATATTTTTTCAAAGTAGATATAGTTTTAACTTACATTAGGTCTCAAGCTTCATTTTTTTGTATTTTGTTCCTTAATAAATGTACGAGAGAAAGGACAGGGAGAATGGATGGGAGGGAACTTGACAAAAGCGAGTAGAAGAAGGTGAGAATGGCATTATTTAGAGACCTAAGAGGCTTGTTCACCCATTCATGATCGTATTGAAGGGATATGGGAAATTTAAATTTGTGGGATGACTCCTCTACCCAACCAAAAACTATAACTGGGCGAGAATTATATATGTTTGTATGCAACTTTATGATTTCATTGAACAAAAAGCAATTTTTAGAATATGTTTGACTATATAATCTTTTTATACCATGTAAACAGGTAACTGCAGGTGCTGTGCTGCTCACAGATGTCGTATTTTGGCTAGTCATTTATCCATTTCTGACTGCCAAAGATTATAGACTTGCTTTTGTAAGTGCAACATTTCTCCCTTTTTCCTCAACAAGTTGGCTAGTTATCATTAAATGCAATTATATTTGGAAAAAAAGGCCGATTTTGTCGGATAAAATACTTCTAACATATCGTGATTTTGCAGTTTGATATTAGCATGCATTCCGTAAATGTTCTCATTCTTGGTGATGCAATCTTGAATTGCATGGTAAGTCTTACCTTGTTGCTCAAAGAGACAAATTGAGTTCGTATACTTCTAATCGTGTTTGATTGAATTGTCTTTTGTTGCAGAGGTTTCCTATGTTCCGGATTGCATATTTTATCATATGGACTGGAGTATTTGTTATTTGCCAATGGATTATTCATGCCTGTGTTTCAATGAGGTTGGTTGTGCAACCATTTTCCTATGCTTTCCAGAATTTACGCTCGTGGTTATCTGTGTTTTTCTACTAAAAATTTGTTTTCTCTGTCTGCTGCAGATGGCCATACCCATTCATGGATTTATCACCTCCATATGCTCCAATTTGGTAATTAGTTCCCTCTTGCACTGAATTTTTCCTTTTGCGGCTTAGGGGTCGTCTGATAAGAATCAATGTCACATGATCGCTAATTTCCTTGCGAATTGAGAATCGAAAAAAGCGAATTATGGTCGATTTTGGGCTATTCTTGGACAAATTTAAACAAATTGCGAACTCAAAAGGTGAATTATGTTAAACTGAACGGATATTGCTAAATAATGGAGTGGAAACACTAAACAAAAGTAAAAGATATACACCTGAAGCTTGCATAATTACTATCATGAGTGAACTTGATACAAGTGAACCCTATCCAAATACCTGTCCCAAACCTCGGTTGTAATCAAACTTATGTGACCTAGTTCTCAGTTCTGACCCAACCAAAATTAGTGCAACTTATATTTGAATAATTCTTCATAATTGTTAATTGATACTCCTAATAGACACAAATGTGACACTCCTAGTTAACCAAATTAACATAAACTAAACTAAATGACTCTTCAAGTGGAGTTATTCTGAATCAAAATTTAATGGAATGATCTATTTAGCACATTAAATCATGTTCACTTCTTATTTATGTGAAGTTGAAAATGATGTTAGCTACCAAGGGTAAATCGAAAACAACCTCTTTGTTATTACTTATAAAAGATAAGGTCAAAATCCCGCCTAGGTAGGAGGCACATATTGACATTGGGAATTGGGATAATAGAATATGGTTGTAATGAGGAGGTGACTAGAGGGTCATCCCATTGATTATCATATGGTTTCGGTATGGTACCCACTGGCTTGATAAACTTTTATAGAGACAGAACCGAGTCACTAACAAGTAGGTAATGTTGATGGTGGTGTAGGTACGTGGTAGTGGGCTTGTTACACATCCCATGCTATGGAGTCTTCGCGCTAATAGTAAAGTTGAAACACATGTGGCTTTCAAGATCATTTCCGGATTCTTATCAGGGTATCAGATGATCGGTGATGGATATCTGGGTTCTGTACAAGAACGTATGCCAATCTATTTTGGTCGAGACTCCAGAGTATCATCATTCTTAGACCACACATTCTTCCCTAATCCGCCTGTGAGCTTGAGATGAATAATTTGAGTTCATCATCTTCCTCAGGTTTATATACACGATTAGTTCATTGTTATACACATTATCATCATCAAATTTTAATAAACTTCATGAAATTTGAAATTAAGATGGAGTACATTATGTTATCTTGAAACTGTTTATAAATATCTTTTACAAACTTTGCTAGCAGATTATAATTAATACTTAATCTCGGTTAAACTACTACATTTAACCCTATAAGCACTTAATTATTCGGATTGAGGCAAATTCTTAGAGATTTAGGCGTATTATTTTAATTTTTTTAGTTTATGTATACTTTCATCTCATTCACTTTGATGCTATATTTTTTTTGTTGTTTGACTGATTTAGCTACAATTCAGTTTTTATTTATGTTCTTATTTTTTTTTCTTGTAATATTATTGGTAAACTTAATCTCTTCCTCTCTCTCTCTATATATATATATATATATATATATATGTATATATATACTTTTTAATCTGATTTTTCTTAGATATCTAAAAGTTAAAATATATATTCAGGTGAGAACTTATTATTCATCTTACAATATACTTTTCATAATTTTATATAAAATATTTTGATAGACAATAAAGCTTGAAAAAATAATCTTTAAAAAATTGTTAAAAAAATGAATTTTTTTACTTTCTAATCTTATTTTTCTATTACTATCACCAAAATTAATAAGGTATTCTTCCACTTTCATTTGGTGTTTTCCACAACGAATATTTAGATAAATTTATATATGATTTTTTTTAGATATCTAAAAGTTAAATATATTCAGGTGAGAAGTTACTATTCATCTTAAAATATGTTTTTTATAATTATATATAAAGTATATTGATAGACATTAAGCTCGTAAATAATCTTTAAAATTACGAAAAAAATGAATTAGAATATCAAATATAAACGAAGAAAAAAGTATATAGAAGTAGTTTAAGAAATGCGAATAATGTAGATTGTAGCACGTTTTGCGCGAGGAGATCCGGTCTTGAAAGACTGAGTGGGGGAACTTGTATGCGTCCTTGCGTTCCACGAGCAGTCCCTTTCCTATTTTATACATCGATCTATTCTAATTCTACACTTTTTTTTAGTATTTTTATTTATACTAATTAGCGCATGAGAATTTCATGATTCTATATTCCTTTCTAATTATTTGACCCCTGATTTTTGTCATTTTATTTTAGGAATACTAAATTAAATTTATTTTTCTAAACCAAACTTACTTTTATATTATGACTTTATGATGTACATGTTTGATGATTAATATATTTTGTTATTTACAAGTAAAATTTTAAAAGGCATTAAAGTATATGATTTTCAACAACTTGCTTTACATGGTAGAAAATTTGTGTTATTTTAACTAATATATATATATATATATATATATATATATATATATATATATACATATATATATATATATATATATATATATATATATATATATATATATATATATATATATGTATATATATATATATATCCATGAAAAATATTATTTGAATTTTTTCTCTTTTTATATAAAATAAATATTACAAACATAATAAATAAATTAAAATGGGATCAAGTAATAATTAAGTGATTGTCACTTGAATCTTTCTACAATCTTCAACGTCATTCACGAGATATCAAATAATAATAAGGAATAATTGTTTTTAAAAAAATTTCACTTTATTGCCCATTTGTTAATTCTATGAATAATTCTTAATATTAATTATTTTTAAATATTACAATCTTTGATATTCTTTGTTGAAAATATTTCTTTTTATAGTTTAACTGGCTAATGTGGCTACCTGACACCAAAGAGTAGGAGTAGACCAACGAAAATGTATAAAGGGAGGAAGAAAATAGTGTAATAGCTAATAGATACCTACAATATCCAATTAAAATGAGACAAGCGGTGTTGTCAATAAAAAATAAATAAATATTAGTGTTTCGGTAATGAAACGAGAAAGTGGAAAACACTTGAAATACTGTAAGTGGAAGCGTTATCAGGAGCGGCGATTCGTGGAAGGAAGCGACCTGAATTTCTGCAACACAACACGTTAGCCTTGTCTGGGGGTGATCTATCGGAAAACCCCTCCGACGCTCAAGTTAGAACGGTGATGTGAGATTATTGAATAGACGATTATAAACTGAATGCAAGAATTAAGATATCGAGGTTGATATTGCTTGTATTTTGGTAGGCTAATGAAATGGAGTATGAGTAAGGATATTAAGATGGTTATTCTCCGATGATCCCTTCCTCTCTGATGGTTGTCTCTATTTATAGTGGTGGAAGAGAAGTTATTTCAGAGAGGAGGTTAATTATTATGGGGATAGTGGGCGGTTATTAGCCTCGGAAGAAGGAGAACCATGCAATGAGGGATGAATAGGAAGTTGGGTCAATCTGGAGGTTACTTTCCTGGGGATGTTAGGGTATTTTGACGGTTACTTGCTCATGGGCCAACTAAGGAGTTTGGAGATTTCAGGAAAAGCCCATTGACTAAAAGTCAAGGTCAATACGAAAGGTCAAAGGGTATTAAGGTAATATGACATTAATAATTCAAATAAATAAGTAAATTAGATAAGTGATACCATGACAATTAGATTATTTAAAAATAATCAATTATAGAAATTATTCACAAACAATAAAGAAAAATTATTCATGACTATTCTTCCTAATAATTATTCAAAAAATATACTCCGAATATACAAGTAATAATTGTTATTACAAATGTAAATCTATGACATGGCGTATCTTTAACGTAAGATTTCAAGCTGGTGAACTATATCATCAATATCTACATTTATTAATTAAATTTAATCATCACCCACCTCAAATAAAATAATATATGTAATTAAAATTAAGATCCTCTCTATTTTATCCGTAGGATCTCCATGATCAACGGCCATATTTGCTTCTCATAAACCAGTTGGTCGGTAGTTTGGTAGGTGGGACATGTGCTTCGGAAGAAGCACAGGACTTCCGGCTAATTTTCTTTTCAACCCAATTTTTTTAGTTAAATAAAACCAAACAATATTTAAGAAGGAAATAAAAAAAAGATTTATAAAAACCCGTAATGTTTCGATTTTAATTAAATTTCTTGCTGCTATAAATAAGTTTCCGCCATTGTTATCTCCATTACTACAAAATTTACATTTATTTCTTCTTTCACTATCCCTCTTCTTCCAGTTTATTTAAGGTACATTCAACATTATTGTATCAAAATTACAATTAATTTATTTGTTGAATTCATATTTTCATTTAATTAAGTAATTTTGTTTCATAGATTGAGAGTAATTTTTATGTTTTTTGTTGCAATATAGATTTAATCTTTGATTGTGAAAAATGATAATTCAATTTACGGTTTTTGTGATTGGTTTCAATTTCCATCTAACATGTACTGGTTTTTCGTTTGTATGGGTGAGAATTAGGTTTAAAGTAAAAGCAGAAAGAGAAAATGGCAAGGAAGAAGATCAGAGAGTATGATTCAAAGAGGTTATTGAAGGAGCATTTTAAGAGAATTTCTGGTTCTGAACTTCCCATTAGATCAGCTCAAGTAAGTTTATATTTTTTTATTTATTTCTTTGGGTTTAAAGTTATAATCTTTTTAAAGATATTGTGTGATCTCCCCATATATTATGCAAATTCATTGTGTTGCTTAAATGCATTGTCATCAAATTGTTGGAATTTGGGAATTTTCTCAAACATTGACTAGAACTTAATATGGAATTTTCTTGTTGGAATTTTTATGCTAATTGTTCCTTTATTCTCTCTCAATTTGAACCAAAGAGACTAATATACTCTCACACTTAAGGAGAATATGTCATAAATTTAAGGTGCTTGAGGGATTTCTTTACATTGATAAAGTTCAATGATCAACTACTTTGAGGTTTTACTATGACATTTTGTAGTATAGGTGGGAAGAATTGGGGTGTTTTGTGATTATTCTTTCTTCATTTCCATGCATTCATGTTGAAACACGTTACTAGCCTCCATTTGTAAATTGTAACTAAAGGATTTTCCTAAATTGGAAAATTTGCAAATAAAGACTTTCCGTTCATCCCTTTTGTAAGAATCCGGATTCAATACTTCCTTTGGCACAAGCACAACCACTGTTTAAAGACGCATCGCTTTTGTAAGAATCCGAATTTAATACTTACATTGGCACAAACCACAATTTAAAGACACTTCTCTTTTGTAGGAATCTGAATTTCACCTATCATGACTCTTATATAAGTATAATGTTTCTATTACACCGATCATTTGAGTCTTTCTGTTGACTTTGTATTCGGTTGTTCCCTCGCATCACAACCATAAAACAAGTTCACCTCTGATACCACTGAAACCCCATAATTAAAGCTTTACTTAACCTTGCTCCAAATCCCACTCAAGTGAGCTGCAACAACATATTATATTATGCTTCGTTGCATATGGCTTAGGCAAACTTGTCTGAAAAAATACTTATTAGCCTTAACTCTATTAGAGCTTAGTGGAACTCGTTGTAGCTATGAATTGAACTTAGGCAAGGCTTATCTGAACTTATCTTCTGGTTTAGGTTCGACACTACCTTTAATGATTATGCCATAAACCTACAAGCTTTCAAGCACATTGCGAAAACCCTTGTTACGCATTTATCCCTTTTCTTGTTGGAGATGATGTTTTGTAAAGAAATAGTGATTGTTCTTCCAATTAATTGGATTTCCTTCGCCGTCCTCCAAGGCTCCTGAACTTATGCATTCCCATTATATTTTATTTGTTTCTTTTTCTATGTATATGCATTATTTGCTGACATCAATATAGAAATTTTACTGCATTGCCTGAAAAAATCAGATAAAAAGAAATAGAGGAGAAATTTCATTAATATTCTCTATTTCTTCTCCAATATCGTAGGTTACTTTCTATACACTTTTAATGCTCTCTTATTCAATTGATTTTGAAGTGGCTTTTCCATTCTTTTGATGAATAGATTACAGAGTTGACCGACCTCAATGAACTTATTGCAAATGAGCCATGGCTCTCATCTGAAAAGTTGGTTGTGAAACCCGACATGTTATTTGGGAAGCGTGGCAAGAGTGGTTTAGTTGCCCTGAATTTGGACTTTGCCCAGGTGTCTGCTTTTGTAAAAGAGCGCCTTGGCAAAGAGGTATGCAGAATTGTGCCTCACCATACGAAGTCGTACTTTAGCTAGCAAAATATGGTTACTACTGTTCTAATTGTATTCTTGTTGCTATATGCTAAATAACAGGTCGAGATGGGCGGATGTAAAGGACCGATTACGACTTTCATTGTTGAGCCTTTTGTTCCACATAACGAAGAGTTCTATCTGAATATTGTTTCAGAAAGACTGGGAAACAGTGTAAGCTTTTCAGAGTGTGGTGGAATTGATATTGAAGAAAACTGGGATAAGGTACTCCTAAGACTCAGATTATATAGTTCTCCCTCTAGCCCTTGAATTTTTCACATTTTCTATATCCAAAATGCTCTCAATTTAATTTGCATGAATTAGAAATCTCAAAGGGATAGAGGACTATCATATATCTTCATTTTATGTTGTAAGGTATAAGAATCATTTTATCATTAAATTATTTCTTCTATTCCCAGGTGAAAACAATAAATATCCCCACAGGCGTTTCTTTTACTTCTGAAGTCTGTGCTCCTTTAGTTGCTACTTTACCTTTGGAGGTACGTACATTTCTCAGATGATTTATTTTTATGATTATATAGCCTTGTTCGGTGCTGAGTAAACTTTTAACTTTTCAACTTTCAAGTGAAAATCTGTTTACGGTTGGATTTATTGAAACATATTATTATCACTTACTATTTTCCCCTATTTTAGGTCAAAGGTGTGATTGAGGAATTCATCAAAAATATATTTGCGTTGTTCTTAGGTATGTGGAAATGCTCTTTTCTGTTGCTTTAATATCAGATAAATTGAACCGTTATTAGGGACTTAGGGTTATAGAAAATATGTAGTGCATTACCTCAATTTTAAAGTGGTTTTTATCCTAGGCGGGGTAATCGAATAAATTCGGAAGTTGTAACCTTACCCTTGTAATTAAAAATGGAATTTATCATTAACCCTCAACTGAAAACACCATTTTCTGATTAACCCTCAACTGCAAATTATTGGGACATAGAATTGTTAGGCATTTTCAAGTACCATGGGTAAGAAAGATCAGCAGTTAAGGCCTAATCCAGTGATTATCATGCTGCAGATTTGGACTTCACCTTCCTAGAAATGAATCCCTTCACATTAGTCAATGGAAAACCGTATCCTTTGGACATGAGAGGTGAACTAGATGATACGGCTGCCTTCAAGAATTTCAAGAAGTAAGCTTTTCTCGCGCACACACAATTTCTTCAAATTCCAAAGACTTACTGTAATAAATCATGTCTAACACTTGGTACTGCCGCAGGTGGGGTAATATTGAGTTCCCCTTACCATTTGGAAGAGTTATGAGTCCAACAGAGAGCTATATTCATGCTCTTGATGAAAAGGTATAGAGGAACAACCTTTTTTTTTTTCAACAAGTCTTGTATGAGACCGTCTTACCGTGAGATGGGCCCATATAAGCAGCCCATTTAATGATTTTTTTTTAAAAAATTAATTTAAGTAAATTAAAATGTAACTGAACATAACATAGTTGATAACTGTTTCTTTAATTTTCTTTTAAATTATTGAGATAGCCCATATTAAGCCGTCTCACAGTGAGATGGTCTTAATGAAGAATTTGTCTATGGCTTGCAAGCCTTGATATTAATTATTTGATTGGTTGTAAATGTTGATCTTATTGTAATGCGTGTTCTTTATGCAGACTAGTGCCTCCTTAAAGTTCACGGTTTTGAATCCAAAGGGAAGGATTTGGACCATGGTGGCTGGTGGAGGAGCCAGTGTAATCTATGCAGATACTGTATGTTCTTAAATGAATGATAGTTGAATCTTTTAATTCATTGGATCATTCAACACAATTTTTGTCTTCTTGTCTTGAATAATGTCCGTTGTTTCAGGTTGGGGATCTGGGTTATGCGTCTGAGCTAGGGAACTACGCCGAATATAGTGGAGCTCCCAACGAAGAAGAGGTCTTGCAATATGCCAGAGTTGTGATTGATGTATGTCAGCTTCCCTCATAGCTTTTTTAACTCTCTTGCTGAGCTCTGTATCAATCAAAAAAATCCATCATCAGAGCTGGCTCATCCACGCGAGCATTATGAGTGGTTGCTCAGGGCCCGAATTTTTTTGGTACTTGCGAGTCCTGAGGACCAATTGTACGGTGTTCATTGGATGATCATGGGAAATAATATGTGTCCATCTACTATATATATTTGCTTCATCGAAATACTAATTATTCTACAATTTTGCAGTGTGCAACGGCCAACCCTGATGGGGGCAAGAGGGCCCTTGTAATTGGAGGAGGTATTGCTAATTTTACAGATGTTGCTGCTACATTCAACGGGATAATTAGAGCTTTGAAGGAGAAGGTAAGCATGTTTATTCACTGCTTTCTTTTACTGTATAGTGAGCTCATTTATCTGAACAATCTCTACTTGTTTGCGCTTTAACAGGAATCAAAGCTTAAAGCGGCTAGGATGCACATTTATGTGAGGAGAGGAGGTCCAAACTACCAAAAGGGTTTAGCTAAAATGCGGATGCTCGGTGAGGAGATTGGTATTCCTATTGAGGTAAATATATCTTCTTGTACTACTATATGGATGCATTTTCCCTTCAAAATTACTCCGGAGATTGTATTGTTCTTATCTATGTTGAAACTTTTCCCAGGAGATTTAATCTTTTCGTCAAAGAATCAATTCAACCAAAAGTTTATGTTGTAGCCCCATAATATATTGATTATTGTGTATACCATCACGCCCCCTCACACGAAAGTCCATTGGACTAGAAATGTGGATGCAAGTCATGCGACAAGTCATACACAACCCTTAATATTCCACTTTAAATGAGAGTTGAATGAGATTTGAACCCATATCCCGAGCATATGATACCATGTTAAGTGACCATCTCTCTTAACGCATTTCTCACCATCCCTCCTACCTACCGTAAGCGTCCAAGCTTGATCCTACTATGAACAAAAAAGACATGAATTCACCAATATGTATTAGACTACTGTTTCGATACCATTGACAATTCCAAATCATCTATTGTTCAAGTAAAAATAAAATTAGAGACCTCACCATTAGTCCATTAAGAGCAAAACTTAAAACTATGTACTTTGCTCTCCATACAGGTATATGGCCCTGAGGCTACCATGACTGGAATCTGCAAACAGGCCATTGATTGTGTTGACGTAGCTGCTTAAGTGAGCATGTAACTCAATACATTCCCACGCTCTATCTCCATAAAGACGATTCAAATTTGATTCTCCCTAATTTAGATTTAGCACGCATTTGTTGATGTATTTGTAGAATTGTTTTGTATTCGTTTGTGACCCCATTTCATCTACTCGTTTACACAACACTTAAAGCCTTCAAAATTAGATATTAGCAATGTAAACGATATGTAATAAGTTCCTTGAAGGAATGAATGATGATATAATTGATTGTGTACTGTACATGTCAAACCCTACTCTACTCCCCCACGACGAGCAATATTAAAAACTAGCACTACTTGAAAATAGCGAATGCACTCTCCGTCTTTATGAAATTGCTCACATTTTGTTTAGATGATCTTGTATGGATTTAGAGCACGCTAAAATAATATACAATACAGGTGTTCAATAGGGCGAGTTGAGTCGGGCTGGACCGAATCGGGATAATTTTTTAATGGGTGGGGTAGTAACATAAAATTCCTTGTGTACTATTGACTCAAAAAAAAACTTACATATATAAGTCAAATGATGTTTTCAAAAGGATGAATAGAGTATTCTTTAATCATTAATTGTTGATATAAAATTTTGACAAAGAATTTTTATATAAATTATACTCTTCATGATCAAAAGTGTAACACAAAGTCACAAATTTTTACTTGAGACCGTCTTTTGTAAAGACATCTTAAGTTGGGCCGGCCCAATTCTGATATTTAAAAAAAAAATTAATTAAACTTTTTAAACACACATGTATAGTTGAATATATAATGATTTGTATTTGGGGTTATAACATTATATATTTGAGTATATAATGGTCTGTTTTTTGGGTTATAATATTATGTATTTAGGGGTTTTAAAATTACGTAGTTGGATATATAATGGTCTGTGTTTGGGCTATAGTATATTTATAGCACCAAATATATTATGTTGTAACCCCAAATATATATTGTTATAACCTCATATATATTATATTATAACCTCAAATATATATTGTTACAAATCTAATTATATTATGTTATAACTCTAAATATACTATGTTATAAAGAGTTATAACCACAAATATATGTTGTAACACCCGGATTTCCTCCCGTCCTTTACGGTTTTGGTTAACGAAACCAAAATCGTAAAGGACGGGAGGAAATTCGGGTGTTACAGTATATCTTTTGTTATGAGGCCTTGTGTCCTCCCACGTGTATTTGTATTTCCGCTGCGTAGTCTATAACTATGTATGGTTTTAAGGAGTTAAGTCTTTTTAAAACGCAAACGTCGACACTGGAACCACGATCCATGTTTGGCATGTCGATTTGAGAAGCCGGCGACGAATCATTCTGCCGGGACATAGTTTTGATAGGCCGTTAGTGCCTTTACTTTATTAGCTTCTTAATTAACTTTTGTTTTTCTACAAAGGCGCACAGTTTTAAGGCAGATGCTGCCGAAATTTCCACTCACCCTTTTTTTTAAAGTCAAACTAAAGTTTATTTAAATTCTTTTCCTTTTTCTTTTATGTAACACCCGAATTTCCTCCCGTCCTTTACGGTTTTGGTTTCGTTAAGGGGTCGGAAATTCTGGGGTGTTACATATACAATCAAAATTTACAAAGGATAACAAGAGATTCAAAATCGAAAGATAGCGGTAAGGACACAGGTTATGCTTCACCCTCATCACTTTTCCCAAATGCAATGCAATACATAAGAAGCTCCAGTACCTGCTACGCTTGTCTATGATCCTCCTGCTGCTCGACATTAGACCAAAGGCCAATGTGTCATAGCAGGACAATCATAGAAAGTCATCAACAATCAAACATAAACACAAACACGTACACGTCAGTAACTAGCATCAAATATAATAAGGCCAACTACTAGATAACATTATATTATAAAACAACATAAGACGATTTCGTAAGACACCAACACATGTAGTAACCGTTTACCGGCCACTTATACTTCTTAATTTCACTATGTGCTTTCTAACCCGAACCATGTGTTCTTGGGTAGAATGCAGGTCTTCACGCTCCTCTTTTTAAACATAACTCCTGCAAACACGTATAGTATCAACTCGACCAAGGCATTAACAGAATACCTAACGCATGACCTTATAGAGCTTGTCTATCTTAAGGTAAGTTTGATCGTAGTCCGTAATATCCTTGAGGTAACTTAACTTAGGCACACTTCTCGCTAGCATAAACTATTCTATCAATAAGTAGTTGTTCTATCAATGAGTAAATATTCTATCAAAGAGTAAACGTTTTATCAACGCGTAATCTTTCTACCAAAGAATGAACCTACTATCAATAAATACCTTTCAATCAATGAATAAATTTTCTATCACTGAATAGTTTTCTATAAGTGGATCTTTTCTCTACTTCCTGGCATAGTGACACGGCCAAGGGCGTTATCGGCCTCCCGGCGCCCATTGGCAAAGTATGAGCTCATGCCCCCTCCAGCTGACCCTCTCGGGTCCTACCTTTGGGAAAAACCTAACACACTGGGGTACTAAACCAGTGAAGAGGCCACCATATTGGGGTTTGCAAGGCCCGCATGGTAACACCTCGGTCAAGGGGCGTTATCGGCCTCCCGGCGCCCAATGACCCAAGCATGCTCATACCCCCCTTACGGTGGTCCCGTCGAACCTCACCTAGGGGACTAATAAAACAACCGGACATAATCCAGTTAAGTCACGCCAGCTAATCATAATATAGTACCTTATCAGATGGGAATAACTTCCACTCTCAACTATTAATGAGCGCCCTGGGATAGCAGCGCGCCAAAACCCACTGAGCCACTCAATAGAATATGAAATTCACCTATAAAGGAGTCATTCTAACTCCAATTAGGCATAATCTAATTCTTAAATAAATAAGGGGTAGTTCTCGCCCTCTATTAACTCTCATTCTCTAAACTATTCTAAGCGCAAGGATTTCATAGTCGACAGCTCTTCATGTAAAGTGTACTCAATAGTATCTCATAGCTTCAATGCAATGTATATTATCACAATAAACAATAATGTCTTAAAGCAAATTGCATATAAGGGTTAGTTACTGCGTGTACGTACCTGCAAGCGTCACTGCACGATCAAAAGACACAAAATCACCCCAACTAAGGCTCTACTTTCCTCTTACGAAATGGGCACCTATATAAGTTATGAGTAGAACTAATAAGTTCCCTTAACTACTTGACATACCAAACTAAATATCCAAGTAACCGCCATCACCCATTCAACGTTTCCGATCACTCTAGCACGCACACAACTCATTCAATACAAGTCAAAATCATCAACTCAACGCAACATAAGTCTTTCCATCCATTTAAAGTAGAAGTATGTGTGAATCGTTCCTTTACATTAACTAATTTTGAGCATATCGGCTCGCGTTACCCAAAAATAACTAATCACAACTAAATCTTACAATTTTAATATAACATTAATATAACGATAAGACAAATCGTAGAGTTATCATGTTGAGATATCATTTGTTCATTCTCCAAAACTATTAAGAACTATAGTCAAAACAACACGACAATTAACTTTAGCAACCATCGACGATAAGTTGACATCATGCTCTTGGCTTACTAATATCATGTATCTATAACTTCGATAACATCCTAATAAAGGCATTTGTAATTCAAAACAATCAAACCACAACAATTAGTAGCTATTATTCTCAATTTAATCAATCAAAAATCACTTTCATAGTCAACTAACATCTTCACCATTACTAATTATTCACAATAATAACCAATCGACCAATCTTAAAACAACTTTTAAAGTTGTTTAATCAATCATCACCAAGATATAGTATAAAACACACATTATTAGTAATTTCATTTCTAAATCCAAGCCCTAATCGTTTCGTGTTCAAAGATAACATATTTAATCACTCCACATACTAAGATTCGAAGAAATTACTACAAAAACCAACACACAACCCATAATTTCAATCACACTTCAAACCCTAAGTCATAAACATGTTTAAATCATCAATCAAATTCTTGCCCACAAAAATTCAATTAAAATAACACAAGAATCAACACCTCACTCATAAACTTCATAAAACTTCAATAAAACTTCAAATAAAACTAGGAATTAATTAGAGAAAAGAGAAGAGATGGCTCACAAAGATGGGACTAACAAAAGGATGAAGACTAGATGGTGGTGAAGGAGAAGGCGGCTGGGCCGTGGCTGTTGGTGGCGCAGCCTCCACAGCAGAAAAGGGAGAAGAGCCGGTTGGGTCGTGGCTGTTTGGGGAAGGAGACGCAGCCCCCTGCTGCTGCTTGGGAGGGCGGCTGCTGGTCGGGAAGGTGGGAAGGAGACGCACGGCTGCTGTCCCTGGTGCCTGTGCTGGTGGTCGTGGCTGCTGGCGGCACAGCAAGGGGAAGGGAGGAGAGAAAGAAAGAAGAGAAAGAAGGAGAGGAGAGTGGCGGCTGATTTTTGGCATGTAGGGTTTTAAAGCCTCCTACTCATTATTATTATTATTATTATTATTATTATTATTATGTTTTATTTATTTATTAAATCTAAATTCATTTTCTTGCGAGACTCAACTAAGAGACTCGCCTTCGTGTGCTCACACATTTCAATAAAATAATTATTTTGATTCAAACCTCTTTATTTAGAAGTCGTAATCGTATTTTTTTAATATAAATATATGTTAATATTTAAATTCATATACGAAAGAAATTTATTAAAAATACTTCAAAATTAATTTAATATAATTATAAAATACCCAAAAGTCATTAAAATATTAATTAATGACGTCAGAAAATCTCAGGGTGTTACAGACTACCCCCCTTAAAAGGAGTTTCGTCCCCGAAACTAGAGTAACAAGAGTACAATTCATGGAAACTTGTATTTCTAATAACTCAAGAAGGTGTTTTAACTATTCTGAGCTCCAAAATTGACCCAAGGATTGTGACCTTATTGACACTTTTAACAAAAGGATACTCAATCTATCAAAATATTCATACATATCTCATTTCGAGTATTTATAATCACCTAAATTGGCTCAACATCTAATTAAAAGCATGTAAATATCACACCAATTGATTCAAACAATCAATTAAAAGCATGTAAATAGCTCAACATCTAATCAAAAGCATGTAAATATTACACAACTTGGTTAAAACGATCAATCAAAAGAATGTAAGTTTGTAATAGGTTGTTATCATAGACGCGAAAATGCATGAAAGTGCAGGTGAAATACGAAACCAAAACCGTAAAGGACGGGAGGAAATCCGGGTGTTACATATGTTCTTATAACCCCATATAGATTATGTTATAACCTCAAATATATATATTGTTGTAACTTTAAATATATTATGTTATAACCTCAAATAAATTATATTATAACCCCAAATATATGCTAGTATAATACTAACTATATTATGTTATAACTCCAAATAAATGTTGTTATAACTCTAAATATATTATGTGAGTTTTCATATTCCGCTTCACACACGCGCGTTTATTTTTTGATTTCAGCAGCAATTTTAGGCTAGGCTTTTAAGAGCCGTGTTTACAAAAGACGGTCTCTCAAGAGAGCACATGAAGTGCCAATTACTTACACTATTCATTAATAATTATTAAGTAGTACATATAATTGCTTGTAAAAACAGAAAACGTAACTCAATTGGTGATTTTGGTATCCAGAAAAGGATAGATTGTCTTATATAGAGAAATAAAACTATTTTTGAGATAGATTTTAATATAAGGAAAATATTCTGATGCATTTTTATAATTTTATATAGTGATTTGAGAAAAAAAATTATATCTTGATGTGCTAATGGATATGCATTTACTTTTCCCTTTAAATTTACTATTAAAAATGATATTTTTTAAAAAAAAGTCACTTTTAATAGTAAATTTAAAAAATAGAAATTGCAGTCTACCATTTTAAAATGGGCCCTTGAGAAAATTTTGATCCACGAGGTTATCAAGTGATGTCTCAATTGTCATAAATAAAAAATAGTGATAGAAATGAGAATAAAGATCAAAGAATTAATTGGGACCATATTACATTCAAGGAGAGTTGGTGAAGGAAGTAATTTCTATCTGCCTTCAACTACTCTATTTAGATTTTTATTCCTCAAAATAATGCTCCTTTTTGTTTAAATTTTTCAATATACTAGGATAATTTTATAATAATTTTTTAGTACAACATTTTTTTGTATTAAACCGTACACCATGAGACAGGTTTATATAATCATCTTATTCCTTTAATTAATCGCTTTAAAATGTAATACCAACTATAGATTAACTATAAATAATACGAATTAAATATTGTATTTTCTTTTAACATCCAAAATTACTCATTACCTGTTAAAGAGGTCAATTGGCATGAAAGAAAAAAAAAAACAAAATTATACTCTCCCTTTCCCCTATCAGTGCCCCACCCCAGCAGCCACTACCCCGGCAGCCACCGGCCCTTTCCCCAGCAACCCTCTCTCCCCACCTTGCCCCACTTAACCAAGCGGCACACACCTTTTACCAAACCCTTCTCTTTCCCTTTCCCCTTTCCCCACCCTAGCAGCTTCCTAGAGACACCACTTCCCTACAGCAGCAGCAACCTCCAGTCCTCCACCAGACCCACACCGATCATCGCGCCACCATACTCAGACCATCTCCCTATATTTCAAACGCACCCTTAAACATAGAACCACCCTTAAACATAAACCTACCCTTAATTCTAGACCCACCCTTAAACATAAACCTACCCTTAATTCTAGACCCACCGTTAAATACCGAAAATGGAGGGAGGTGTTTGGTGGACATATATTGGAAATGCGGTTGTTGTGCGGTTGTTGTGGTAGCTGCTCACGTGGGGGAAGTGTTGGGGAAGCCGTGCATGTGGGGGATGGATGGGGGGTGGCCGACAATAGAGAGGATAGGGTGGCAATGTGTGGAGGGATTAGGGGAGGGTTTTTATTTAATTTATCTTTTTCTCTTTTTTCTATAGTTTAATTTTTCTTTATTTTTGGCCTAATTACCTACAATAATGGGCTGGGTAACTTGTATGGATGCTAGAGGAGAATAATGTTCAAAGTTGGTATTATTTATAATTAATTAAAAATTGGTATTATTATAGGAAAAAGAGTAAAAGATTGTATTATTCACGATAATTTTTTCTTAATTTTTACGGTCTTTTAATTTTGCTACACAATTTATTTATTACTAGGATGACCTTAATAATACTTGAGTTGTGAAATAAAGAGTAAAGATATTATTTACTTTCTCTAAATTTTTACCCCTTAATTCTTTACTTCTCTTTGATGGGCATTGGACGCGTTGCTTTGACTTTTATATCACTTTGTTTCTTTAATTATTTTATTAATTTGTATTTATAGATTAAGAAAAAATTGATAAGCTAATAATTAAGAGAAATAAATAATTTGTGTATGGAAGAGAGAATCTGAGGATTAATGCAATAATACACGATATAAAAAATTATAAAAACCATGTATCACAAGTCAAAGTATATAAATTTATATACATCAAAATAAATTAAAAAAACTCATATAATATATTTTATTTTTCATATTTATGAAAAATTATGTTCCAAATTTCTTTCTTCATATATATATCATAATAATTGCAAGACAAACGAGTAGTTGACCCATCTATTTTAATTTGTTGGGTGAAAGAGGTGAATCAAAATACAAGGACCACTAATTAATTTTCACACGTCTATTTTAATTAGCTTATATGCAGGTCTGTCGATTATTATATTTTTCTCATTTTTTAATTTGTACTTCTAAACTGTTAGAAACGTTTTTCATGTTAATATATTTTTTTTATATTGATAATTAATAATATTTGCTTTTGTTTTTCTAGTAGCAAATAATATTTTAAAAAATTATGTTATTAGTTTTAGGTTGGTAAGTCTACATTACTATAAGCATTATAAAAAAGTTAAAATAAAATTAGTGGAAAATATATGAGTTAAATAAGCATTAAAGAAATTATAATTAGAGATGACTAAGACTAATTTTGTCAAAAAAATTAATATATATAGAAAATTCTTTAAATTAGCAACAAATAAAAACTGCCTGAAATGAAAATAAAAAATATCAAAAAGAAATGGAGAAAGTACCTTTTATCCATTCACACCTCTTATCCACAAATGGGTCCCTGTAATCCAATGTCTATATTTCACATCTTCCAAATAAAAGCATAGATGTTGAGTATGTTATGGGTATGGTAAGGAGTATGGACCAATTAAATGATTGTGAAAAGGATCAATGAAGCATTGTGCACCTAAAGAAATACATCCTAGTATCCTCTAATCAATATATACCAAAGTTTACAAACTTGTGTTATATCTATACATTATACTTCTATACCCAAACAAGATGAAAAACATTGAGATAGGAGTCTCAAAGGAGGAAGAAAAAGATCAAGCATCTCTATTCCATGGAGACCTATTAGAGAAAATATTTGCTCATACTCCTCTTATTGATTTGGTTTGTGCATCTTTTGTGTCCAAAACATGGAAATTTGCTGTTTTATCTTCTTTATCTAATGTTAATAAAGTTAAGCCTTGGCTTTTGGTTCACACAACCTCCCTAGCCAAGAAAATTACAACCCATGCCTTTGATCCGCGATCAAATACATGGGTTGAAATATGTCATTTACCGTATCCTATAAAAAAGATATCGCCCATTCAGTCATTAGGATCTACCCTCATTTATGAATTTTCTTCCGAAGGGTTATTCTTTTCGATGGATTCTTTATATCTTGTATGGCAACATATCCCTCCGCCAAAGAATGTATGGCGAGTGGATCCTATTATAGTCGTGGTGGGGCCCTATGTTATCGTAGCAGGCGGCAATACGGGTTTTTGGGATGATTCCCTTACGGTTGAGATGTATGACATGGAAGCATCACATTGGTTCACATGTAAATCCATGCCTACTACTTTTAAAAACTCGTCGACTACCACATGGCTTTCAGTTGCATCCAACCAACAAATGATGTACGTAATGGAAAAGGCATCTGGTATAACACACATTTTTACCCCGAAGACTAAGACTTGGTCGGGGCCGTATGATTTACAGCCAGATCCAAGTGCCTATTTTTCAGTCATTGGTTTTTCTGGCGATGATCTAATTATCGTCGGATTACTGGGCAATCCAGAGAGTGTATTAACCCTTAAAATTTGGAAAATTGACTCCCAAGTTATAGAGTTTGATGAAATTGGGGAGATTCCAATTGAATTATTGGAGAAATTGAAAGGAGAGGATTGTTATTTCTTATCTTCAATTACATTATTAGCTACTAAAGATTTCTTTTATTTGTACAACACTTCAAATCCAGCTGAGATTATATTTTGTGAAATTAATGAAAAAAAATGCAAATGGGGGAGTGTAAAGAATTTGGTGTTAAATGATGAAAGCAAATTAGGAGAAAGAATGGCATTGAGCTGCAGTAGTGTAGGAATAGCTAATTTGCAAAAGGCAATGAATTCTAGAAATCTCAAATTTGTAGCAAAATCTTATGTTTGAATGTGTAATTTAATACCGAGATCTCAAATTTAAAAGATAAAATATTTAACCACTAGACTATCACTTCACTCTCAGTAAAAGTTGTGTATGTATCGTGTATTAGTATGTAGTTAATTCAAATTTGTACAAATAATTAAACATTTGTTGATCTTGTTATTGGTGTGTCAACATCTAATAGAATAATATATGTGTGATTGATGTTTGTGTTTATCTTTTGGAAATGTTAACCTAGGAAGCTAGAGGTTATTTGGATATATGTTGGTTGATTTAGTTAATTTGTTTGAGCGGTTGATGATATTGATTTTTATGTTCTGTATAAAATTATTTTTGTTAAATATATATTTTGAAGAGATTTAGTAAAAATTAGTTGTTAATTGTGCATTAGAGAATATGTGGGCCAAAAGCTAATGTTAAAGGTACTTTTAGCAACTTTGTGGTTTTGGCAAAAGTCATTTACTAAACTTATTTTATACTTCTTTGTTTGTTTTTTTGGCTACGTTTGAAATATTTCATACGAAATAAAAAATTTAAATATGATTTTTCATGAATATACAAAATTATCAATATATATATATATATATGTCTATTTCCAATTAAGTAACCTTATATGTGACCATCTCGACTAGTGAGGAAGTACATATAAGAAGTCCAAATTCAAAAAAATGAATATTAACTACAAAAGTTGATGTTTTGAACAATGAATGGGTTATTAATCTCAATCTAAGACTGTCATACAAAGAATCGCCTTAAGTAGGAATTTGTTTTTTTATTTTAATCATCCAATTGTTAAGAGTTTATTCAGCTCGTTTTTTGTGAGCATGTTTTCTTATAAGAGGGGCTCGTATAATTAGTGTATTTTTCTAATTGATCACTTTTTAATTGTAATTGATCACTTAAAAAGACTAAATGGAAATAGGTCAGTCCAATAAAAATAGTCTCATCATAAAACCATTTCATTTAAGATTTTGTGCATTTTATATACACTTATTCAAAAAAAATTACTTGAGTGATCGCCTCAATACAAGAATTTGTGGTTGAGATGTCCATTCAAGTCTCGTGAAATCTGATTCCCACACATACATTAATTTTAGGTCAATGTATTCAGGTTTATATTTGAGCCAGCCCAATTTGTTATACAAGGAAAAGGCCGGAACTAAACTTATATTATGCGCTAATACAACGGCCATGCATGTAAGATATGGAGAGCCCAAACTTAGCAAAAATTTTTGGGTTTTCATCAATTTTCTCATTTGACAAATTCTTATTTAAGACCGTCTCATTATGAGACGGCTTAATATAGGCTGGCCCGTCATTAGTTTTAAAAAAAACTAAAAAAATTGTTTTTCATTTACTTAATTATTCTATTCTTTAAAAAAAAAACTTAATGGACTAGTTGTTCTCATGAAATCATAAGTGTTCAATTTGCTTATAAATCAGTTCATTAAGCCTACTTCAAAAAATTTCTCAGACTTTAATTAATATTTGTCAACTATTCAACTTATAGTTTCTTTCTTTATATTTGTGCAAAAGTAAAGAGATGTGGAGGTTTTTATTCTGATTATTTGGTCAATTTAGGTCAATTATTTTGAATATGTTCAAAATTAAATTTTTTGTCCAAATTGATTTTTACATAATTTTAATTTCAGTTTAAATTCATATAAGAGTTACATTCGATTACAAGATCGGTAAAAGATCAGGTCGTCGATCTGTTTGGAGCATGTATGGACCAAATACATATGTTTGTAATTGAAGGATTATATCTTGGTAAATTTGTTACATTTGTGTTTAAGAAAGTGAATCATGACACTTTTTAGGTAAAGATAAACAAATAATCCACTAAATGCAAGTGAGAAAGGAGGATTAATCTTGTTGTAGGTTGTGCGAATTAAACATCTCTTATAATTCATAACAATTAAAAAAGTCTTTAACCATTATGTCAACATATGCTTTTCTAAATTATTCATTTACGTAGGAGGAAATCAGTAAAAAATAAATGTAATTTATATGTAACTTTTCATTTTCTTATATGAAACTTTCTTATTTATTGTCCTATATCTGTATTTGTATTGTAATGAATTTTCTTTAATTCATTTGACTAAGCATTTAAATGTAGATATATAATATGACTACGTAGTCTTATAATAATTAGTTATCCCAACAGCAGATTGACTCCAAAATAGTAATTATATTTAAATTTTGATTTATTGCAAGCAAAACTAGATAAAAATTAAAATAATGTAACAAATTCATAACAATTTAAGTGATGATCAGTATTATTTGTTTTGATAACATCCCAATATTTTACATAAAAGTACCATACAGAATTTGAGGATTTAGAGTTTCAAGTAGTATTGTAGTTTGATATCATTCATGCTGAAATATTCTTCCTATTTACATTAATTGAATCAATTATTTATATTTAAAGTTATATATAATTAAAAATTATAAAAATTTGATATAAGAAAAATATGTGATGAGACGAATAAAACTATATTTCACATGACTATGTTTTTTTTGTCGTATAATAACCAAAATATATAAATTATAATAGAATGATGAATAATGCAAAAATTAATTTGGACCAAGTAATTTGAAAGGGAGGAAGTAATTAATCATACATAGATGTAAAAACATCAAATAAAGTGAAAGGCAAAAGTCAAGAAATAGTGGCGTAGGTAAATGGTAATTAACAAATGTTCGTTATCGTGTGGGAATAACTGCCAAAATGAGGAGCATGATTCCCAAGAATGAGGGAAACAACACTATAAGCCATAAGGCCCTTTACACCACATATTTGGTTTACTTTTAAATACAATTTGTTTTATTAATAGATAATTATGAGGAATTAAATTCGGTATAGAATTAGAAAATACTCAATATTATTGGCTTAATAACGTGATAAAGTTTTGTCCTTACAAGTTACATACAGATCATTTTAAATAAATATTCATTAAATTATGTAATATACATCATATATAAGAACATATACAATGCTCATGTTCAAGTAATACATTAATCATCAATATGCAAATCTGATTAATAATATATGTAAAAGTCTAATATACTCCATTTAGCCATTATATCTTTAATTACATTGATAATTGTCCATATCTTTATAATATTATATATTATAATAGAAAAAACATACTCCCTCCTATTCACCTTAGGAGTCCCATTTGACTTATCACGGATTTTAAAGAGAGTCAAAAGTGGGATCCTTAGGGTAGGAAATAGAGTAGTATTATGAGTTTTTTAATGTAAGGGAGGAAAATTAGTATGGGTAATTGAGGGTATAATTGAAAATAAGATAAAGTAACTAAGAGCATAAAAGTCAAAAATCCATACCAAAAATAGAAATGGGACAATTAAGGTGACTAAACCATAAAAGGAAATAGGACACATAAGCTGAATAGGAGGGAGTATAATTCACAAATTGTAGTGAAAGACGGTCTCTTCGAGAGATGTATTAGATATATGAACTAAATAGCCCAATTAATATACATTAAAGAGAAAATAAGAATGTGAATTTCTTGTTGTTTTGAAGTTGTTTCTCTAAGAGACAGTGCCTCGTTACAAGGAGTGGGTGCATGTAATTAAAATTTAGATATAGTAGTGCGGAGCTATAAATAAAGAATTGAGAAATAAAGGAAGAAAAAGGAGTCAAATTAAGTGGCATCTTTGTTGATGAAGTCATATATAATGTCACTTATTAAAAGTGTGGAGGAATGTCAAAGTGAATTCAAATCAAATAGAAGTATGCTTTATGATCACGACGTGGTCGAATACTACTTACAAGTGTAAATTGGACAATAAAATAATAAAGAGAATATATCTGATAATAAATTGCTTTATCTTTGATCGGTTGTGTCGATAGGATATAATGTGGCTATTTCATTTAGAGAACATATCGTATAGAATAATAAGAAGCTAATAAAGTTATATCCTATGCGCCTATGCCTATGCCTTAAATATAACTTTTGACTCATTAATATAACCACATATTAGAAATACTCCAAGTGGTTAAGAATTTTTTTTTTAAATATTGTGAAAGGCGTTTGATTTAAAAGATTAATTATTCTCTTTCTTTTTTAGCCTGTTTTTAAATTCAAATGTAAAATAATGCGAAAAAGTCAAAATTTAAAATATCAGATTAAACAGAGTAAAAATGATAAAATGATCTAACTAAAGTTTTGCTATTTATCAAATTATTTTCGATGAAAAAGGTTGATCAAATTTCAACCAAATTTTATTCATACTAGTGCGTGGAAATAGTACGAGTAATGAAAAGTTCATCTAATCTTTATTTTTAAATTTTTTTTATTATAACAGAGTAGACCGAGAGAATAAAAGGACTATATGAAAATTAAGTTCTAAATAATTAGCTGAGAAAAGTGATATTTACTTCGATTGAAATAAGACTTAATTCTCTAATTTTTCCACATAATTTCTTATTAGAGTAATTATATCATATTGAGATGTTCTAATCAATGACTAATCAAGCTTAACTGTCTTCCTACTTTTGAATTTGTGAGAGCATAGTTTCACCAAAAAAAAAGGACTAGCCAAAAGACTTTTTATGTAAAACTAAAAAAGATAAAAAGGTAAATAACATAATGGGTGTCTTGTAATCTAAGGGTGGGAGCCCAAATCTTTTTATTTTTTCTATCTATATGATCTGGCAGAAAATTACAAAGTCAATATACCAGCAACAGGATTATCATGATGCATGATGTGTGTGTTTTAGATTTGTTATGTTAAACTTTAACTCTACTAGTAGTGTTTACCACTTAAATCTTTCTAATTTATCAACTCATAGTAAGAGAATTTAAAAAAAAAAAAAAATAAGTGTTACATAATCATTAAACGACTCCTATGAAGCAAAAAACAAACTTTAAATACATTTTATAAAATTAAGACTTATATCAGATTAAAAGTCAAAAAAATATTTTAGGAACCAAATTCTTTTTCTTTTTCTCTAATTTTGATAAGAGATCGATTCTACCATTTGCCCATAAATGAAGTCCATTGGGGTCGTGGGCCTCTTAACCATGGAATTATAGATACAATAAAAATTAGAGAAAATTACAATAAACTACCTATTCTATACCCCTCTTTGCAAAAAACTACATTATCTAAAATTTTTTGCAAAAAACTACCTTATATAATACATTTCTTTGCAAAAGACTACCTTATAACGGTTTTTTGCATTTGACCGTTAAAATTAACCGTTGACTATCACGTGACCTTAAAAAATAAAAAAATAAAAAATAATAATAATAATAATAATAATAATAATAATAATAAAAATAATAATAAAAATAAAAATAATAATAATAATAATAATAATAATAAAAAGTAAAAATAAAAAAAAATAAAAATAAAAATAATAATAATAAAAAAAAATTGGAAAAATAAAAATAATAATAATATAAAAATTAATAATAATAATAATAACAATAATAATAATAATAATAATAATAATAATAATAATAATAATAAAAAATTGGAAAAATAAAAATAATAATAATATAAAAATTAATAATAATAATAATAACAATAATAATAATAATAATAATAATAATAATAATAATAATAATAATAATAATAATAATAATAATAAAAATAAAAACAAAAATAAAAATAATAATAATAATAATTTATAAAAAAATTTTGAAAAAAATTTTTATATTTTTATTATCATTATTTATTTTTTTTATTTTTACTTTTTATTTTTATTATTATTATTATTATTATTATTATTATTATTATTTTTATTATTATTATTTTTATTTTTATTATTATTTTTATTATTATTATTATTATTATTATTATTATTATTATTATTATTATTATTATTATTATTATTATATAAAGTAGTTTTTTGCAAAAAATTTTAGATAAGGTAGTTTTTTGCAAAGAGGGGTATAGAATAGGTAGTTTATTATAATTTTCTCTAAAAATTATTAAAACTTATAAAAAATAGACACACCATATAATGAATCTATATGATCAACCTTTTTAATTAATCATTTTAAACTTGTAAATATTTATTTTATGATATTAAGTACCCCCTCCGTTCTTTTTTTATCTTTCACGTTACTATAACGGGTAGTTTCAAAAGTTCTTCCACTCTAGAATACTTTCTATTTTTAGAAAGTTTTTATCCCACTTTTACCCCTTAAACTCCCCCATTTTCTTTTAATGTACCCATTTTCTTTTATTTATAATTATTTTCTCTCTCATACTTTCAATATAATCATTACTTTACACTACTATTTAATTAAAATAATACCCACTATAACCTCATACTTCCAATACAATCATTAATTTACACTAATATTTAATTAAAATAACACAAACTACAACTCAAAAATTCTATCTTCTTTAATATTTGTGAAAAAGTCAAAATGAAAAATAAAAAAAAACAGAGAGAGTATGTATTAGATCAAACAAATAAAATAATCTCTCAAAAAATTGCAACCAAGGAGTCAAAAAAGTTTGGCACCAAAAAGGGCAAAGGCAACACAAATCAGATAGACAACTCGGGCACGTGACCTGCCAAAAAAACTTTTTCTTTTATAAAAAGAATAAGAGTAACCAATGTAAATTATTTTAAAAATTTTGTCCATCACTTTTACCACAAAACATCCAATTGTTCTCTCTGAATTCTTCTGCTCAAATTTCAAAGTCCCATACATCCCCTCAATCCCATCACCCTACTTTATTGTTTTTCTCCACTAAACTTTATGTAACCCCAATTATTCTCCTTAACAAAAATACTTAGTACAATTAATAAATTGTTTAAATTATTATTCTAATTAAAATATATTTTCTCCGCTTCAATCTCTAATTTAATAGGAGTAATTCTTTAGTGTTCTTGCTAACATATTGTCATGTATAGTTATAAAAAAAATCGTCGTCATCATCATCTTATTTAATGTATCTCGCTTATAGAAAACTAAGGTTAGGGTTTGGGAGGAAAAGACAGCGACAACTCATATTCGTAAAAGAAAGCGTGGCCAAAGAAGTCCCTCGGCTCGAGAAAGATAAATAGACGTGATTACACATGAAAGATAACTTAAAGGCCTACAAAAATAAAAACCACTACAAAAAAAAAAAACAAAGCGCTAAAAGAAAGGAAACGTTAAAAGCAGTTGGTTAAGAACACTAAAAATGTTAAACTAAGAGGACATCAGTAATCTAAGACATGGATATGGTGTCTCCAACTGCTCCTATCTCTAGTCAGGTCCACAGAGAGGTTTAACTAATACAAGTCAACTCTTCCCAAATTCTTCTGGGTCTTCTTCGACTCCTCTTACCCTTTACTATAATACTTTCTACCCTCCTCACCGGTGCGTCGAAAGTCTTTCTCTGCACATGGTCAAACCACTTCAAACTATTTTCGCGCATTTTTCCAGATATAGGGGCTACCCCTAGTTTGTCCCTAAACTCTTGGTTTCTAATTCGATCCATTAAAGTGTGCCCACGCATCTACCTCAGCATACGCATTTCCGTAATTTCCATCTTATGTTTGAAAATCTTCTTTATGGGCCAACGTTCGGTCCCATATAGCTGAGCAGATCTGATTGCCGCCCGATAAAATTTTCTTTTTAACTTGCTTGGGAATTTTCTATCACATAGCACTGCGGTGTTTGTTTGCCACTTGAGCCAATCTGTTTGTATACGATTATAAAAAACAGTATAGTTATTAAAATTAAAAAAAAGTAGTGACACAATTCTACTAAATAAACTTATTAAAATAAAATGATAATGTTAAAAGAAAAAAATTATGTGACTGAAAACCATTAAAAGTTGTGAGGATTATTTCTTTAAAATGAAATATACTAAGTTAAGTGGGGCATTAAAACATGAAATATATAGCAATCTAAAACGTGACAAATAGAAATATGTTTATTATAAATTAAAAATAGAATTAATCACGATAAAAACTCTCATAATGCATATTATTGTAATCATGAATATATATGTAAATATAACTTTACTATGATTATGACACGTGCTGTAATTAAGCACGTTAGATTCTAATTTCGGTATATATAGGGTTGTATTAATAAAATCATATAAATACTTAATTTATCTTTGAATTTTCTTTCTAAAATTTAAATCTATACAAAAAAGTAATTATTGTATGATATGATGACATGATAGAATAATGGTAACAAAAAATAAAGAGTGCATTTATAAATGGCTTTTTTTTTTTTTTTTTTTGAGATAACTTGTTTTTTTTTGTTAGCTTTTAACTATTTTTTATTTATAAATGGTAAATAACCTAGCCATAAACAAAAGTTATACTGTAAAGCAACAACAATTAATAACTAATTGTCACTTAAAATCTTAATTATAAGTATTAGCTTTTCAGTAATACAACTATTAAATTTTGGTCAATAATTAGAAGTCAAATACTTCTTCCAGTTCACTAGTAATGTCTTATTTATTTTTTTTATACTATTTATCTCTTACTCTTAATTTGTATTTATTATTAATCTATAAGTTAAAACATAGTCAAGTGAAATTTTGTTTGATTCGTCTTAATGCAAATATTATTTATATCAACTTTCTATAATTTTTAATTATGTACAATTAAAGATATTAAAAATTGAATAAGTGAATTGGATCAAATACAGGAAGCAAATACTTCCTCCATTCCATAATACCCGCTACATTTTCATTTTTTGGCGATTTCATATTACTTGCTACATTTTCGTTTTTAGTAATGAAACAATCATTTAAAGTTCTACCTACTCCTATTTTTATCCTACCCTATACTCTATAATAAAATACTATATTATACTCTATAAAATAACCTAACAACCTATTTTTCTTTTTCTTTTTCAATTAACAATAATAAAATACTATACTCTATAAAGTAAACAATCAACTACAATATAGGTCAATCACTTTTTTAATTCTCATATCCATACAAATGTAGCTACTACACTAACTATACACGAAGGTGAAATAGAATCATAATAAAAGAAAAACAGTACTCAAATTTCCCCCCTTTTTTATAAGCAAATATCCCCCTCATTTTGGCAGTATATTGGGGGACTCTGTTTGTTTGGTTGCTTCTGTGAATCAGTGGAACACCACACTGATTTTGATCCTATTTGCTTGCTTTTGTGTGGGTTGGTTTGAGAGATAAATAAAAAGAGAAAAAAAAAAGATAAAATGATGAAGAAATGGAATCACTCTTATTGAAAGAGTGCAGCAAACTAAAACCCAAATTAACACACCTTCACATGAAAGAATTTGTGGGGATCAGTTATTGCTAATATTTTTGGATAGCAAAGTACTCAGAGAGGAGAAATTTTTTAAAAGAAATATTTATTGGGTTTCTAGATCTCAGAAAATTCAGAGTTTTTTTTCTTGTTTCTCTAAAAAGTTTTATGCTCATCCTCTTTGTTGTGTTTTGTTTCATCCTTCTTCAAGTGGGTTCTGATTTTGAATCACTTTCTGACCAAAAACACTGCTTCTTTTGCAAGAATTGCTTGAAATAGTGAGTTTTTACTATCTAGGCAATTCTCATTGAGCAGCATATTTGTAAAGATCCTGTCTTTTTTGCTTCTTATGCAAACAATTTCTTGAAATAGTGAGTTTTAACCATCTGGGCAATTTTTATTTACCAGTAAATTAGAAAAATCCTACTTTTTTGGGTCTTATACAGAGTGGAGGTTGAGAAAGTCATTGTAATGATAGTTGAGTTTCTGGGATTCCCAATTTGAGGTCACTTTGTAGGGAAAAAAAAACACAAAAGTGGCTTTGGATAAGGCAATATGTCGAAAATCCAGTTTTTCAGGAAAATGAATTGAAATTTTGAGGAAAAATGAGATCTTTTTTTTTTTGGGTTATATTTTTAAGTGGGTTTTGCTCATTTGAAGCTGTAAATTAACTGCATGAATTACCATGAAGATTGAGAGAAAAAGAATGCAGATTATCACATTAGGATTGTTTTTCCTGATTTCTTTGGGGGCTGTTTGTGCAACTTTATCACCTACTGGTGTAAACTATGAAGGTTAGTTATATTTAGTCCCTTTCTTATAATTTTTGTTCCTCATTAATTGCTTTTATAAGTTGAAATTTTGTAGAATTTCTTTATTGCAGTTGGCTAGAAATTTATGTTTCATCTCCAATCAGATTCTTGCTCATTAATGTGTGTGTGTAATTTGTTAATTTCCATTTGAGGTTCAGAAATAAATTCCCTTCTTGTTCTCCACCTAATTTTTTAAAGGGGCCACAATAATATTAATTCTGCTCTTCAGTTGGCTTTTGGCACTTCATTTAATCAAATCTTTGTCTTTCTGTGTAGAAGTGGTTTCATGTCTCTGTATAACAGTTTTTCCATCACAAACTTCTCAAATTTTCTTTTCTATAATGATAGAGTATATAACATTACCCGGGGCTAAGGCCATTAGCCACTCTGATACCACGTTGAAATCAACTCAATCGAAAGCTTAAGTCTAGGATGGTTGAAGCCACACATTATATACTCTGATTGAGAATGTTTAGTTGTAGTTCTTGCTGGTGGTGTTAGAGTATATAACATATGCTAGGGCCTCAACCAAAAGCTTAGAGTTGGTCCCTTGATATGGTATTAGAAGCCACTGTGACAAGTGGTCACGGGTTCGAATCTCAACCACACTTCGTTTAAAGTGGAATATTCAGCACCGGGTATGAGGAGGGTCTGTGTCTCATCCACACTTCTTGCCCAAAGGACTTTCGTGTGAGGGGGCGTGTTAGAGTATAAAATCATATCTTGGGGCCTTAGCCATCGGCGTAAGCTTTTGGTTGAGTTGGTTTCTTGACAGTATGAAATTTTATTTGTTATGATATGAACATGTAATTCTTTTTGTTTCTGCAAAATCTTTTCAGTTGTTGCCTTGATGACCATAAAAAATGGACTGAAGGATCCTTATAATGTTCTTGAGAATTGGGACATCAATGCTGTAGATCCTTGCAGCTGGAGAATGATTACTTGCTCTACAGATGGCTATGTTTCTTCCCTGTATGTTGATTCAATTTTACCTATTCAGTAGAGAGCCATAATTCTTAATTGACTACTTATTTTGATAAGTTGATTTGTTCTTTAGGGGCCTTCCTAGTCAAAGTTTATCTGGGATGTTATCTCCTGCTATTCGGAACCTCACTAAATTGGAATCTGTGTAAGTATTTTATTTTACTTCCTGAGTGTCCTGTATTTTTAGTTGCTCTGGTATTTTCTGTATCAGTTTCTTAAGGGGTTTTTGCCAAAATTTGCATCTTAGCTATGTAATTCAGGCGATTATGTGTGTTATTCATGGCGGAGTAAAAATACACAATAGTTTTTAGGCCTGTTTAGTTTACATTTTTTTTGAATTTTTAAGGGCTAAAAACAAGTAACTAAACTAAATTCACTAATTCTCTATTGAGGCTGTCTTACCGTGAGACGACTTCAATTGAGTCAGCCCAAACTATTTATAAAAAACTGCTTCTTGTACAAGTGAGAATTTATTTATCTTTTCTTTTTTTTAATGTTTTTGTACTAATGAGCCTTTTGTATGGACCGTCTCTCATACAAGACGGGCTGAAATAAATTAAAGTTTATGTAAATTAATGTCACTTAATATTTGATGCCTCTTAATATAAGGTGTTTTGTGCACCTTGGACACCTTGCACATGCCTAGAACCACACCGGTAATGTTACTCATTAATGCCTTGAGTAGGTTGCTACAAAACAATGCAATATCTGGTTCCATTCCTCCTGAGCTTGGAAAGTTGGAGATGCTTCAGACCTTGGATCTTTCAAATAATTCTTTCACTGGGACGATACCCAGCTCTTTAGGAGATTTGAAAATTTTAAATTACTTGTAAGTTTCCTTCTCATTGCAGCTATCATGCAATTTATCCCTCTTTTCATAAATTTAAGGTAAATAATAGAGTATATGACGTATCTTGGGGCCTCAGCCATTGGATTAAGATCTTGGTTGAGTTGGTGTGAGTCACATGACATGGTATTAAAAGCCAAATTTACGGGTTCAAATCTCATCCATCCCTCGTTTCAAGTGGAAGACTGTATCCACGCTTTTAAAGTTGAGGCTCCAAGATGTGTTATATACTCTGTTTAAAATCTTTCCACTTTTGTCATTTTGATTTTGAAGTAATTTTCTTGTATTGATTGTCATGTTCTTTTGCCTCTTTTGTACAAGTCAGGCGGCTAAACAACAACAGCCTTACCGGACCTTGCCCTGAATCTCTCTCAAAAATTGAAAGTCTGACTCTTGTGTAAGTTACCCTTTGAACTTCATTGTCATTTAATTTGCCAAATGTGGTTTGAGATGGCACACTCTTCGCTTAAATTTGGGATCATCATTTTGCGTGTTTGAATCGATTGCAGGGATCTTTCATTCAACAATTTAAGTGGCTCCTTGCCTAAAATATCCACCCGGACCTTCAAGTAAGCTTTCTATAGATCAGCTGTCTGTGTGGCATCATGCTTGCCCACATAATATAACTTTCGTAATAGAAATTTCGCTATAATATTGCTTGTTTCAGGATTATCGGCAACCCTTTGATATGTGGAACAAGCTCGAGTACTAACTGCTCTGTGGTATCTCCTGAGCCCCTGTCCTTTCCGCCAGATACTCTTAGAGGTATCTATTCAAAGAATATATACCCTTTTATTGATTGTCAAAAGGTGCAACTAAACAAATTTTTGCCTTGGACAATTTAAGGTGCTTTCATGTTCTTGCCTTTATGCTTTAACCATTGTCAAATCATGGCCACTTTGTGCTTTTGCAGCTCAATCAAAATCTGGCAGGAAGAATCATCGTGCTGCTGTAGCAATCGGTGTTGGCTGTAGTGCTTCTCTTTTGACTCTAGCTGTCATTATGCTCGGCGTTTGGTGGTGTTATGGCCGTAGGAGACAGATTTTCTTTGATGTTAATGGTTTGTCATCCGTCAGCTCTTTAAATTCTTCTCCTTGAATTATTAATGAATATGCACATTTTTTGTTTCATGCTAAAAATGTAGAGATTTTTGAGGTTTTATATGAAGTTTTTTTCTTAGTAAAGTGTTGGTTATAGTTCTCAAGAGCTTGAGAATTTTTGAGTAAAATGAAGCATATTGCACATTTGGAATATAAAAAAAAATAATTTGTGAATTAAAACCTTAAACTTTTGGACTTTTACAGCCACCAAAGTATCAAAGTTTACGGTGTTTAAGCCGAATAACAGAATTTCGACTACTTAACATAAATTCCGTCCACCAAAATGGTCGAAATTTTGTGATTTGGCTTGAACACTATAGATTTTGATACTTGGGTGGCTATAATTCGCAAAAAACAAACATTAAGGCTGTAATTCGCAAAAGTGCTAAAGTTTAAGGCTATAATTCGCAAATTATTCAATAGAAAAATTAGAGATCTCCCTCCGAGTATAGTACTTTTTCCCAGAAATTAGAACTACAACTTACTCGTATCGAAAGTTGGTAACATAATGTATGGAAAAAGAGATAGTTTTCGTGGTAGCTCGTTTTTAAAAATGTGCATCTGATTCGAGGCATAAAACGCATTATAATCATTGGGTTTTCCTTACTTTTGGAATCTTGGTTGATTTTTTCGTAGTTACAGTGTTTTGTTGTTTAGTTAGATTCTACTTTTAGCTGATAATTTCTTGTTTAGCAGAACAATATGATCCTGAGATCTGTCTTGGCCATTTGAAGAGATATAGTTTCAAAGAGTTGCGTTCTGCAACTGGTCATTTTAGCACGAAAAACATACTAGGAAGAGGAGGATTCGGCATAGTATACAAGGGCATCCTAAGTGATGGAACAATAGTCGCGGTGAAAAGATTGAAGGACTATAACATTACTGCCGGGGAAATCCAGTTTCAGACGGAAGTTGAAACTATTAGTCTAGCTGTTCATCGGAATCTTCTTCGGCTTTGTGGGTTCTGTTCCACTGAAAATGAACGGCTTCTTGTCTACCCTTATATGTCGAATGGTAGCGTAGCATCTCGGTTAAAAGGTTAACTTCTTGATATACTTCATGCGTTTGCTTTGTTTTGTTAATGTGCTTAAATTTACTCCCTATCGCATTTTTACGCTTAACTACCAACTTTTAAATACACATTCATATGTGTCATCAACAAGCTTGTTGAAAAATAACCCACATGTATCCCACATCGACTGCTCCTCCTAATACCAATTGGTTTTAGGATTGCTTTTAGGATGGAATCTCATCAAGTTTATGTGCAGTCAACTCTTTTCTTATACGAGTCTTATTGTGTACAAGCTGATACATATCCTCGTTGTAGATCACAATCATGGTAGACCTGTCTTAGACTGGTCAAGACGAAGGAGGATTGCGTTAGGAACAGCAAGGGGACTGCTGTATCTACATGAGCAGTGTGACCCTAAAATAATCCATCGTGATGTCAAGGCAGCGAACATCCTGCTTGATGAAGACTTTGAGGCTGTTGTTGGTGATTTTGGGCTAGCAAAGCTGTTGGATCACCGTGATTCCCATGTTACAACGGCTGTTCGTGGCACTGTTGGGCATATTGCTCCGGAATATCTGTGCACAGGCCAGTCTTCTGAGAAAACTGATGTCTTTGGGTACGGAATCTTGCTTCTTGAGCTGATCACTGGAGAGAAGGCCTTGGATTTTGGCCGAGCATCTAACCAGAAAGGAGTCATGCTTGATTGGGTACGAAATATGTCATTTTTGTGAGCAATACTCGTGAAGTTCCCTTTAAATTATTTTTTGATTGCTTAATTGTGTGCGTAATGTACAGGTAAAGAAGCTGCACAACGAGGGGAAGCTCAACCAGTTAGTAGATAAAGACTTGAAGAACAACTACGACAGGATGGAATTAGCCGAAATGGCACAGGTAGCGCTATTATGTACTCAATTCAATCCCTCTCATCGTCCAAAAATGTCAGAAGTTCTACGAATGTTGGAAGGTGATGGGTTGGCCGACAAATGGGAGGCTTCACAAAGAAACGAGACCCCGAGATCGAGGTCTAGTGAACCACAACGTTACTCCGATTACATAGAAGAATCTTCACTTGTGGTTGAAGCTATGGAACTTTCAGGCCCGAGATGATACACCTTAGTTTTGCTCGAGGATTTATGGCGCCTGTGTTTATGGTGACATTCACTAACTCTCAATCTCAATAATCAGAGGTACTCTAATATTCGCGGGAACTAGATTGTCCGGTCCTATAGTGATGAAAATCCCGACTTTAAGGCCTTTGGTTTGGGTAGTTAGCTTCTCGACCTCACTTTCTTCCACTTGAGTTGCAAGGATTTTCGGTGAGGAAGAAACATAGCATTTGATTGATGTCAATAGAGTGTAATTCAATCTGTAAAAAGGAATATATGAAGGAATGTATAAGAATTAGAATTAGGTGGGTTGTATCTTTTTTTAGCTTATGCAAAGAAGTTTTGAGCCTTTGAGGTTTTAATTTTGGAGCATGACTCCGAAAGTGTTAAGAGGTTGAGAAATGTAATTACTCCTGTATAAGATGTATTCCATGCAAAAGTTCGATGTATGTTTGCTCGTTTGGCTGTCGACAAAAAATGATGGAAATTATAATGAAAAGTTAATGTAATTTTGGTTGAGAAATCTCTTGATAATGACATGGTACATTCCTTAAAAATCTATGTTACTGATCATTCTCATTACCATTCTTTATTAACAACCAAACATAATGTGGTACATTTTGCCGTTTGTAACAAGCTTGAAGGTGGACGCGATCAAAACCTAGTCGGCATGAGAGTGCCCTAGCAGTATAGGTACAATCTATTTTTAGGACGACATGATACGACATCAGATGCAATGATGTCCGGGTAAGAGTTTTTGATTCCCGATTCTTAAAGTTCGCCACCCTTTTCATTTTATCGCTACCCCTCCTAATAAAATTACGAATTTACCCCTAAAATTTAAAAAATTATAACTTTGCCACTGGACTTGAATTTTCTTATTTATACAAATAATAATAATAATAATAATAATAATAATAATAATAATAATAATTAATAAAAATATTTAAAAAAATAAATTAAATATAATAATTAAAACAAAAATAAAAATTTAATAATAATAATAACAATCACAATAATAATAATAATAATAATAATAATAATAATAGAACCTCTCTCTAGAAAAATTATCTCCTGGTTTCACAAGAAACCAGCCATGGCAAGGGGGAGGGGAAGACCTAGAAAGCAGTTAGAATGCAAGAGGTTGCCATCTTCTTGTTCATCGAAAGGCTCAGCATCATCAGTAGAATCTCAAATTGCACCGACAGCTCCAGTCAAGCGAGTAAGAACACTAATAATAATAATAATAATAATAATAATAATAGCAATAATAATATAAATAAAATTAATTAAATTTTTTTAAAAAAATACCAGTCGCACAAAGTGTGACTGTACGTAGGTCGAGTTGCACTTTTTGTGCCACTCGTTTCTAGGTACAGTCGCACTTTTTGTGTGACTGGTAATTTTTTTTTAATTTCTAATTATGAAATTTTTTGGTTTAATTAATTTTTTTTTTAAGTTATTGTTATTTAAATAAATGTTGTAATAAATTATTTTATTTTAATATAGTATTATATTATGATAATGTTATTATAATAATTAGTTTTGAATTTAAATAATTTATTTGAATGTTTAATTATTTTTTAATATAATAATAATATAGTAATTAAAATTTAGTTGTTAATTAATTTTTAATTTTTATTAATATTTTTTTATTAATTTAGTTGATAATAGTATTATTAAGTCCGGTGAAAATTCTAGGAACAAATTCGTAATTTCAATAGGAAGGGTGACGATAAAATAAAAAGGGCGGCAAATTTTATTAATGCCTTTTTAATTTGGCACGGCTGTACACAATCATAATTACCATCATGCCACATTGCTATAGCCTATATGTATTATGCCTATCAGCCTGCAATTGTAAAAGAAAGGGCACTTTAGTCAAATTAAAAACAACCCCACTTTCATGGTTTTCCCTCCTTTCCTCTGCAAGTCTGCAATTGTAAAATACTGGTAAAATACTTACATCAAAAGAGAGAAAATCAAGATTAAAGAAAGCAAGAATGCATGATTAGAAGATGAACTAACTCGCTTTTCAAAAATTATAAATTTTGTTACTCAAAAAATACCGATTGATAAATTATAATCGCAGTTTTCTGTTGGCTAAATTGTGTGGAATTTCTGCATTGTGCATGCAAATTGCTGTGCAGGAACAGCAGTTATGGCTTCAATAAAAGCAGAATTATTAGATAAAATGCAACACAGATTACACCCAAAAAGAAATTTAATTGTTTCTGGTTTTGGGTTATGTATTGCTGCTATTTCTTTCATTCTTGTTTCCCTTGGAATCTCATTTACCAATAAAACAATTCCAATTTCCTCTTTTTTCTTGGATTCTTCAATTGTATCTTGGTCTTTTTCCCATCCAAAAACTAGTAAAAATGAAACAATTTTAGGGAATTTTACTCTAAACAATGTGAGTGGAAGTGGGAATTTGAATATTACAGGGAAAACCCAGTTTGAAAATCTTGATTTTAAGCTGAAAAATGTGAGTTTTCTTGGTTTAAAATCAAGGGTTTTTGATGGTGAGACAAATAATTCTGCAAAAAGTGAAAATTTTGATGTTACTAAGGTGAAAGATGATGAGGGTTTGAGAATTTCAGGGAAGTTTAATATAAGATTTGCTGAAAGAGAAAATGGTGGTGATGGGACTTTGTTAAAAGATTGTGATTTTTTTGAGGGAAAGTGGGTTAAAGATGATGATTTGCCACATTACCCACCAGGTTCTTGCCCTTATATTGATAAAGATTTTAATTGTCATCTTAATGGGAGACCTGATAAAGGGTTTTATAGATGGAAATGGCAGCCATTTCAGTGTAACATTCCAAGGTAAATTTCAATATATGCTTGTACTTCAAGCTTTTTTGGGGGTTTTCTTTAATAAAAAATTGTATTTTAATTTCTGAATTTTGGCTGAAATGTTCATGTAGTTTACATCTTTAATTTCCCTTCATCCTTTTCAATTTTTGAGATAATTTGGTGTTTAGTGCCCCTGAGCATTCAACTGAAGTTGTATTGTATACAAGTATTATGCTTGCTACTAGCTACTTGTATTTTGTTAAGAATGCAACTGAAACCAGGAGAGAGTCATAGCATGTTCAACATGTTTCACCATACAAAGCCCCGAAAAATTAGGGACCTCACCATTACATTATGTCATTATGTGGACCTCAGTATTACATTATGTCATTATGTGGGACTATATGTTATGTGTTTAAAATACAAAAGTTGTTAGAAAATATCATAAAATTTTGAAATTGCACAGATTGCACCAAGCCTTCAAAGAATTTGTTACTTTTTGCTCTGCCCTTGACTCAAACATTCGAGCTTTCGTATGAAGAGCTCATAAGCTCATGACTCAAACATTCGAGCTTTCGTATGAAGAGCTCATAAGCTCATGACTCAAACATTCGAGCTTTCGTATGAAGAGCTCATAAGCTCATAGTTCTAGCCCAAGATATGTTATATACTCGATCAAAATTGTTTATAAGGAATAATGAAGTCATTATTTAGAATTTTTGAAGCTTTTGTGCCAATCTAATTGCATGATTCTTGTGAGGATTTATTTGAGGATGATTTCACTTTTGCATAGACAAGTACAGAGAAAACATAATGTTTGTATTATCAATGTTCATAGCCTTGGTGATTGATTGATTTACTATCTCAAATGTTAGAATCAACGCCACTGATTTCTTGGAGAGAATGAGAGGGAGGAAGCTAGTTTTCATTGGGGATTCATTGAATCGAAACATGTGGGAGTCTCTTGTTTGCATTCTTTGGAATAGTATCAAGGACAAGACGAGGGTGTACGAGGTATCAGGGAAGAGAGAATTCAAAAAAAACGGCTTCTACGCCTTCCGATTCGAGGCAAGATTGTTGGATCTTTTCATATTATAAAAGTTTCTCAACCTTCTCCTTTACTCTCTTGAGTTTATGAAACTTGGTGCTGTTTTTTTGTATGCAGGATTACAACTGTAGCATTGATTATGTTAGAGCTCCATTTTTGGTCAGGGAATCCTTTTTCCAGGATAAAAATAGATCATTAGCAACATTAAGGCTTGATTTAATGGACCAAACAACCAACATGTATCATGATGCTCATATTTTAGTCTTTAATACCGGTCATTGGTGGACTCATGAGAAAACTTCTAGAGGGTGAGTTTGCTATTTTATATTATGAAATTGACTGCATTCTTTTGGCCCTGTCTTTTAAGGGGTACGGGTATGGATTATTCGTCATCTTCCCTCACCCAAATCTGTTTTTGAGCGGGATATTGATGATGATGATGATTATGACTAGAATTATGTGATGTCAACTATTTTTGGATTAACCCATTCTTCAGGGAGGAATATTATCAAGAAGGTGACCATGTTCACCCTCGGCTTAAGGCTCTTAAGGCTTACAGGAAGGCGCTCACTACTTGGGGCAGATGGGTTGACAGGCATATTGATTACAACAGAACTCTAGTATTCTTTAGAGGATATTCTGGCACCCATTTCAGGTTAGCAAATTAACAGGCTAATGCTGAACTCTTGTTTCATCTGATACTGAACGCCTTTTTTTGGTTTGAACATCTGATTAATGGTTCATAGGTCAAATCAGACCGAGTATATGTAAAAAATTTGAACAAAATAAACTTTTTTTTCCTAAAACAATTCCCAAAATAAGCTTCGGAAAAATAAGCGCCTCCTAGTCCAATGCTAAGGTTTGGTTGTGTTCGCTGTTGCTGACAACAGGCGATTACTTAAACTGTGTAAAAAAAAGTCAGTCAAGTAATTGCCCGCTCTTACTAACGGGCGATTGGGTTGACTTTTTTGACTGTTGTTGACTTTGGACGTTAAGGATCTGCTGTTTAGTAACAACGTATCATTTACTTTTTTGCATCATCGAACAGTTGATAAACAAATGTGTCATTTTTGTTTGAAGAATCAAAATTGATGTTAAATGAGTGTTTGATGCAGAGGAGGTCAATGGAATTCAGGAGGACAATGCCATAAAGAAACCGAGCCAATCTTCAACAAGACTTACTTAGCGAGATACCCATCAAAAATGAGAGCTCTCGAACAAGTTCTGGGGAAAATGAAGACCCCTGTGATGTACTTAAACATAAGCAGGTTGACAGATTACAGAAAAGATGGACACCCATCAATTTACAGAAGTTTATACGACAGTGAAAAAGAGCTAACTGAGGCTGAGCTTTATCAAGACTGTAGCCATTGGTGCTTGCCTGGAGTACCCGACTTATGGAACGAGCTTCTTTACGCTTCCCTCCTTAAGATTGGATGGGGATCTCCTAACCGATGAATATGAACTCGAGTTGGAATACGTTGAACAGCGTCGGTGTTTAAGATGGACTAGTTCCTTACTAGACTAATAGTTTTCAGAATCATAAATTTGGTCTCAAAGGTTGTGATTAAGTAGGTTTTACCTGTAATGTGAAGGTAGATAGTATACATATAGGTTCTTGCCTCTGGGTAGGGTTTGATTTTTTTGAATTTGTTGTTATTATAAGAAAAAACCGTAGGGTCTGGTGTTTTGATTGGTCTGGTCTAGTCTGAAAAATTTCTAGATCGGAATTTCTAATTTGAACTAATTTTTGTGTTAAATTAGACCAGACCAGACCGGACCTTGTTCAGCCCTACCTCTGGGTATTAGGATATACGAAGTTAGTTCAAAACACGTGACTTACCCTTTATTAGTCACTAGTGAGTTCCAACTCGAGAACTTGACATCTCCTATTTGACTAAATACAAATTCTTGTATGAGAGACGCGCTTTACACATGGTTAAATAGCTAATAATATAAATTATTAGCATATGAATTTATTAAATGCAAATTATGAAGCTAGTTGATTCTCAATGATGAAACGGAACTCAAAATGACTAGCTTTGAAAGACCAAGATCATACTATTAGACAGATTAAAGCTGTTCATAACTTACAATAAACTGCTCCTAAAATAGTCTTTATTTTTATTGATCCCAGCATGTGATTTTATTAATGGAGGCATGGAGCATATGTTATATTTTAAACAGAATACTTAGTAGTATTCAGGCCCGGCTATGAGGGCAACAGGGCCCCAAAATCAGGAGGGCCCCATATTTTTTCTAAGCCTTTCTTTACCTTTAATATTCTACCGCCATTGTTCTTTAGCTTTCTCATCTCAATTTCAGCTTTTAATCTTCCAAATATCCATACTTTCTTACTCTTCATTTTCCTATCTTCATCTTCACAAAATTTAGGAGCTTTGTCTCAATAGACAAAACTAAACATAAAGATTAGACTAAGTCACCTATTATTTTTAAATCCACCATTAAAGATCTTTCTAAACAATTTGTTGATACCTGTGTTTTGGATGGCTCAATTTTTGTAATCTTCATGTAGTAATTGGGAACTAATGTTAGGAAACCTGTTGTTTCATACTTGTATTTAATATGTTCACATGATTTTAATCTTTTTTGTTTTTAAGGATAAGTATTTGGAAGACTATTGTAGCTTGTGCGGTTGATTGAGAGAACCGAAGAAATTGTGTAGTTTAAAGGAAATAGATCAAATCTGAATTTTTAAAGCATATTTTACTTTTGATATTTTAAATTTAAAATAATGTGAATTTGCTAAAATTGTTAATTTGAATTGGAAACTTGCATTGAGTACAAATATACTTTCTCAATTCATTATATTTGCTACTGATAGTGACCTTTTTCTCACATATTACGTCATAATCGGATACAAATATTTTAGAACGTAGGAAGTAGGAATATCCGATTAATGAATGTAGAGTACGTCAAAGTTCAAATGGTAAAAGATAGTTCTTTTTAAATAAAAGATTGAGGAGTATCAATTTGAATTAGAAGTATGTTGTAATTTACAATTAAAATGCTATAATATATCTGCTTCAATATTTATAAAAATATTTTGAAGTAAATTTTTATGAGAAGTCAATTGTTGTTAGGGCTCTTTTCTAATATTCCCTCCGAACCAATTTAGATGTACCATTTGCTTGAGCACGGTTATTAAGGATGGTGTGGGGTCCATTAAAAAGGGTAAGTAGTGAAGGGTAGTTGGGTAAGTAAGGTATATGGGGGTATATTCGTAATTACTTGTGTAAACTAAGGATATTTAGGTAAAAAAAGATTGACAAAAATAGAAATGGGATAACTAAAAAGACTTTGTCAAATAAAGAAATGGGACAACTAAATTGGTTCGGAGGGAGTATTAGAACAGGGCCTCTAAAATAGTTAAGACGGCCCTGGCCGCCTAGCGTAACATAAACCCGCCAATTTTTGGCTCAACACAAACACAAATTGTTAAGAAACAGACAGATTGTAAGGTAATAAGACAAATAGATAGATGAGATATTTAATTACAAAATAGAGAATTTTACTTTCAAAATGGTGCTTATTTATTGCCCATATGAGTTACCCTACATGGGAGAAAAAGAATTGTATATATTACTTTACAAACTTAAAGGGTAACTCATATCAATATCAATTGGTTTCAGTAGTGAACCTCATTTTAGTTTGTATATGAGTTACCTTTTCTATTTATGTTTAAATTATCTTGAAGACATTTTATAAATTTTATCATTTTTGCATTTATTGTAAAGCCTTAATTTCTATTGTAAAATAATTACTCTCACATGGCACATAGCTCATTAACTAATACTTGTACAAATTGACTTGCAAGTTACACTCCAAAGTCTCAAGCACTTTACACACTTGGAGATGGCAAAAATCTTCTACATCTTCCTCCTTTTTGGCATTCCAGCGGTAGTTTTGTTCCATATTTCAGGTTCTCTCTTTTTTGTTTTAAAAATTCCCTTGGAATATATTCTAATAAGAGCTATTTTTGTTTGATAATTGAATTTTAGCCGTTGATTGTTGATAGTTAGTTGATTTAATTTTTTTCTTACTAATAACAAATAATATGATTGTTTTATATTGGTTATTAAGCTGATTGTAATAGCAAAATATTTTGAAGTTAGTTATTATATTTTGAGATATGTTAAAGGAAAGTAACTAATAAATCAATACCAAATAAAAAATAACTACCTACTTATTTCATTTTGGTATAAAAGTCGCATTTTCAACTAATTTAGAGTCATTTATTTAACAAACTAAAAAAATCAATATATAAGCTTGCAAAAAACCAATTACCAAACATGATCTTTCTTCGCAATCCCACATATATCTAGTCTAGTGGTAGAGCCACATAGTAGAGGGTAGAGTCATTTTTTTTGTGAGGGAAGATTGTAGAGTCAATTGATTCCACTTAATTTTCACATCTCAAACTTTTTCATTTGTATATTTGAAATTTTATGATATTTTTAATTTCTAATAAAATATTTAATTTATTATACTTCAATTAAAAGTTTAAGTTGATGGTTAAATTTTATTAGTTCTATAGGGAGGCTATAGGTAACTTAGGTACATACATTTGTACTTTTGTAGGTGGAAGTAGTTTTGGAGACGAGACGCTTGGGATAACACAAGATGAAGAAGGAAATGGAAGCCTATTACAAGCATTAACGAAAGACAAAACAAAAACATTAAGACTTGATAAAGATGAAATGGAGTTACAAACAATAGAAGATGGTGCAAATTCAGAACAAGTCAAGTGTATACCATGTGGATCAGCCTGTGTTTCTTCTAGAAATTGCTGCAGAAATTGTTATTGTCTTATCAAGTGGGAAATTGTCATTCCGCGTTGTGTTAGAAGAAAACCTCCTCAACTTCGCTAGGCTTGTCATTTCATCCTTATGACGAAATTCAATTCTCAGTATTGGTGGACTTGTTGGAGCGTTTGAGTCTATGACAAGTCTAAATTATAAATTTAAAGGTAGTTAATTAATAAAAATCGTAAAAGATGTTGAATATACTGTGTAAAATATGTCATTGCCTTTTATTTTTGTTTAATTATTATACACTCTTTAATTCTGCCTATTTTTCTTATTTTTTTTTTGTTATTATAGGTTTATCATTCTTATTTGTATTTTATTTTAAATGTATAAGTTAAAATATAGTCAAATGAGATGTTATTTGATTCGTCTCAATGTAAAAATTATTAATATTAATTTTCTATAATTATTAATTAAGTATAATTAATCAATTAGAGATATTCTGACTTAATAATGTCTCGACAAGTGTGAAAAAACTAAACAGGACTAATAAAATGAATAAGAGGGAATATAATAACTTCGAGAATTTTATTGTTCAAATTCTAGATTAACTTCTAATTCTCAATTGAAAAATATCCATTCATCCTCCTTACCTTTAAAAAATTCTTTAATTTTCTCTTGAAAAAATAAAGTTTTTTCCTACATGAAAATTGAATCTGGATAAGATAATGATATTGTATGGTAGATATTAAAATATAATAGAATTTACAAACCTAAGTTAGGTACGATTGACCGAGACATTTATGTTTTTATATGTACGTATTTTAGTTGAAAAATAAATTCACGTTGTACAAAGAAAATTGTTGATAAATGCACATGGCAAATTGGCTATACGGCATATTCACTCCTGGACCAACATAAATACATGAATAACTCATAAACTATTGTTCTGTAATTGGCCAAATATAAAAAATATAGAGCAAAATACAAGTTTTATTCAAAAGACTTCTTTGTGACATTCAAAAATGGCAAAAATCCCATTTATCTTCTTCACTGTGGTCATTTCTGCAGTTGTTTTGCTCAATCAATCAGGTTCTCTCTTGTTTCCTTATAGTTTGTAAGTGGTAAATTTTTTTTATAGACTTAATGACACTTTAATGTACATCAATTTAATAATAGGAAGTATTTTCTAATGATTGTACTTCAATGACTGTACTAATCAATTAAAAGTATTTACTATTTTAATACATTTTAAGGTTGGTGCACGCTAAAATAGGATGTAACAAGTTATTGTTTAAAATGGGCACTATTATAGTTCGTCGTCCTTTTTATTTTATCGCCACCCCTTATATATTGAACTTTCAAGATTGTCTCTGGTTACTTTTCAAACCTTCAATCTCTAACATATCTCTCTAAAAATTCTCTCTGAACACTCATTGAATTAAAACAAGCTAAAACTAAAAATTGAATTACAATAGGCAATGAAAATAAGCATCAATATGATTGCGGCATCAATATGATTGTGTTAAAATTTGATAAATGTTTATCCTTTTGGCTATAACTTTAAATAGGAAAATCATATAATTGCAATGTTTGCGCATTAGAACCTAGATTTCAAGATATTTCCAATGATATATTATATATGCCCAATACCGATAACCGAGCGAGAAATGACGATCGTTTAAATTTTGTTTGTGCTGAAATTCGATACATGTTCAATCTTTTGGGCATAACTTTTTATAGAAATTGATGCAAGGTGCGGAATTAGAAACTAAATTTCAAGAGCTTTTCAACGACATATTGTATGCCGAATTCTGACAATAGAGAGTCGCTCGCGACCGGACCGCAGTATAGTCGCGTAAAACGCGCGACCGAACCGTGATGGAGTCACGCGTTTATACGCGACCATACCGTGGTCCGGTCGCGCGCGACTGAATGTTAGAAATCACAGCAAACCTTAAACAGCCGTCATTTCTCGCTCAATTGTCAGAATTGTACATATGATATGTCGTTGGAAAACTTTTGAAGTCTAGTTTCTAATGCCGCAAACCTTGCATTAATATGAAGTTATGTCCAAAAGATTGAACATATATCAAATTTTAACATAAGCAAATTATAAACGATCATCATTTCTCGCTCGGCTGTCGAAATTGGGCATGTACTATATTATTGGAAAAATCTTGAAGTCTAGGTTCTAATGCTGTAAATATAACAGTAATGTGATTTTCCTATCAAAAGTTTTGGCCAAAAAAGTGATTATGTATCAAATTTCAACACAAAACGTGTAATTTGGTTTTTTTTTTCCGATTTAAAAAATTATTTTCTTTTTAAATTAATATTTTTTATTTTAATTTAATTATTATTAATAAATTTAGTTCAGTAATAATAATGGTTGATTTTATAATTAAAAATAAATTTAAGGGCATTTTAGTAATTTTATAAAAAAGTGGTGATGATATAATAAAAAGGGTTGCGAAGTTTAAGAATTGCGTTTAAAAGTGGTTGTATTACCGAAATCTATGTTTGATTATATTTATATTTAAATCCTAGATCACAATCATACGCATATGTTTTCTTTTACATTGTTATTGGAGGCTTTAGCATATCATTAATTTTGACTTTTAGTTGAGTTAATTTTTTAATACTAGAACCCGACAAAATTTTTATATTTGGTTGAGTTGCTATGTCGTTTGAGACTATATTGAACATAGCCTCCCCTCCGACCCCTATAGGAGGAGAAAGAATGCACTTAACAATCAACATGTAAAATTTGTAAAAAATTAATTATATACTGTTGAAATTGAAAATGCTTCATATTTGACGAATATTCCACGTCTTTAAAATATTAGATTGTAAATTTGTATATAATACTTGGTGAATAATCCTTCTAATACCATATAGTTTTGGAAAAGAGTAAACCTCATTAAGTGCTATACAAGTCAACTCACGTTGCGCCGTGGGATATCTATATGAATGGGCCCATAAAGCAATTTGTCACGGTCTAAGACTTCCTTTCTTGTCGTATCTTACTTTTATAATTAGTTCTTACAAATTAATGTGATTATTCTTGATCTAATTATGGTATATAATGTGCATCATATGATTAATAGGAGCAGCCTTTGCTAATGAAAAGAGAAGTACAGAGGATGAAAACGGAAGCCTAGTAAGGCAAGTCTTTACAGCAGAACAAGCCTTGCGACACGAGGCGAAGTTTGAGACTTCATCAGGCCATTTGCAGTGCACTGAATGTGGTGGAGAATGCTCAGATTGGAATGAGTGTTGCGGACATTGTGTTTGTGTCATTGGCAGATGCTTATATCTGCCCATGTTGAAGGCTCTTGCTACTGAAATATAATACTACCCCGCCGGCACTGAGATTTTAGGGGCCAGGGCCAAAAATAAATTATGGGCCTTAATTATAAAATATATATTTATAATTACAAAATTTATAATATAAAAAAATATTTCACGCCAATAACAGAGCTTGATATTATCTGCTTTTTATTTGATAATCATGCATTTAAAACTCAATAATTAGTAAATAAGGTAACAATTATCATTAATAACACTTTGGCTTGGTGGTTAAATGCACAATTTAATCACATAAGATTTCAAATTCGATGCGGCAAAATTTATCTATTTTTTTCGTGTGTCCTGGGCGCAAGCCGTGCCATCAAATTCAATGGGGCAAAATTTATCTATTTTTTTCGTGTGTCCTGGGCGCAAGCCGTGCCAACCTATTGCTAATTTTCCTAATCACAAAAAGTAATTTTATGAAAGTATTGATGAGATGATTCAAACAAAATTATATTTTATATTTGCACTTATATATTAATATAGCAATATATAAAATAAACTTAAATTAAATAATAAATAAATAGTAATTTATATTTGAGTCTTGAGAACGGAGGAAATCAGGCAACCAAATGGAGTACAAAAATAGGTATTTAAAAGACGAGCGAAAAATATTGCAGTACCCATTACTCTTTCATTGCCGCCTTTGTCCCTCGTCGGAAAAATCGATTTCCGGTGCCGGAATTCTAGGGTTCGAAGTTCCTATGAATCCATGAGGCATTTTAATGGCATTGCTCCTGTTATGATGAAGTACGCAATCATTCATTCTTCTCTTTAATTTTGTTGTTTTGTGTTGATCATTTTTTCTAACATTATATATTTGGAAATCTGAAATTGAAATTCAGTTGAATGATTTGCTGAGTATGGGACAACAGCGTGTTTAGGAAAGCATGACGGTCTCTTGGAGCGGGCAAATAATTTTTTTCACTTTTTATTTAAGGGAAATTCCACGTGGTGATGTATTGGGTTTTTTTTACGTGTAATTAAAATTTTTTAAAAATCTATGTGTTAATCGTGAGATTTATCATATTCTTTTTCCGTGATCTCTTTACATAGAAAATGTTTAAAAACGTTAATTACAAAGCTTGAACTTTGCTGTACGCCTATTTATTTGTTTATCGGATCAAATTGCATTAGTTTCATAATTTGATAGTAAAAGAGGATGGAAAAAACTAGGTTTAAATTTGGGGAAATTAATGTGATTGGGAAGAAAGATAGTTAGAGTTAGGGTTTAAGTTTTGGGGGAAATTTATGAAATTGATGCAATTTAATCTGGTGAAACGAATGAATAAGTATATCGCAAGGTTTAAGCTTTGCAATTAACATTTTCAAAAGTATTCAGTGTTTAAAGGTCAAGAAGAAAGAATTTAATAGACCTCAGTGTTACCCTATTAATTTTTAAAAAGTTTTGGTTAATACTGAAATTTACCTTTATCTAATTTGTAATTTTTTTGAAGTTTTGTTGAATAAAGAACTGAAATTGTGTTAAATGCTAGAACGTTTCAAATATTTTCAAGTGATTGGGTCATTTGAGTTCTAAATTAGGTTAAGAAAAAGGATTGAGTATAATTTCTATTTCGTAGCTAGTGCTCCTATTAACATATTTATAAGGAGTTGTAGTATAAAATAGTTTTAAATCATCATATTTTGAAATATTTTGGGTAGAGCAACAATACTTTATGTTAAAAAATGATCCTGTTTGATTGGCAAATAAGTTCTTGACAAAAAGGCAGTGATCGTCACCAACTTTTCCCTTGAATCTTAATAAATTACTTATTAGAAGGTTATTGATTGTAAGTCGATTTAGGTCGATATTAGATAAAGAGAGAGCTAACGAGATTTTCCGAGTTATTAGTCCACATTTTTTTGTGATGATGTTAATTGCTTACAAATGGAGGTAATTATTACATTTTATGTAGCTTATGGTGAATTTAAGGCTTCTATCATTGATTTTAATGACAGCATGCAACTGGTCAGCGTATCAGGTTCACCAACTGTGTATATAATACGACTAATTCTTTACAAATACGACTAATGTTAAACTAATACAACTATAATAATACTAATACGACTAACACTATACTATTACAACTATTATTATGTAAATACGACTAATATTATACTAATACGCCTAATACTATACCAATATGACTAATACTACACTATTCGCCTAGTGGCTCTATAAATATGACTAAAATTATACTAATACGGCTAACACTATACTAATATGGATATTACTATGCAAATACGACTAATAATCTAATATTATACTAATACGACTAATATTATACTAACACGCTTTATACTATATTAATATGACTAATACCTTACTAGTACGCCTAGTATTACACTCATACGACTAATTCTATACAAATATGACTTATAATAAACTAATACAACTAAAATAATACTAATACACTATTATGACTAATATTATACTAATACGCCTAATACTACATTAATACGACTAATACTTGGCTAGTTCACCTAATACGATGCTAATACGAATAATTCTATACAATTACCACTATTACTAATTGTTTGTATGAGAACTGATTATAGACAATATGGTTGTTCCTGTTGCTATTGGCTATGGTCTGGCGGACGAGTACAAATATGAAAAATTCAATCCAGGAGTTTCTGACAGGTTGGTGCATTAGGTTCACCTACCGTCTTTCCTGTGAATCTGAGCCATCTTATGTAAGATTTACGATTCTCTTCAATTCCTATTTGTTTAAAGTTGCATTTGTCTTCAGTTATTAAGAATGACTGTTTGTCTGTAAGAAGACATCTGGTCACAAAGCTGCACTCAATATGTACCATCTTGGTGCAGGAGAGGAATTGGAGCAGCTTGCTTTTTCTGTTGGGCTTTCGGATGCCAAATATTAAGAGATTGCAGGTGGACTTATGGGGACCTGGTGGCTGCTTGCTAAGTGAGTCTGTAACTGTTCGTAGATTTGATGTTAAATGGAATAGAGTCTGTAACTTGAGAAATGATAACTGTGAATTGTAATTTAATTCTTGCTTTCCTGTTGCTCTTCACTAGCTTGTCTTGTTCAGACTTTTGGAAGCTAGATATTTCTAATATTGAGAGATTGACGTTTCTGAAAATAATTGGACTTTGTTCTGTATTAGATGAGGTGATGTTCTCAACAACTAAGTTGCCTAAATACCTTCGATATTTCCATTTTATATATTTACACTTGCCTTTTCTTCTTATTGCTGTTGGATGTTTACAAGTAACAAACTTATAGCTGACATGTTGTTCAATTGTCACTTGTATGGTTATCAATAAAATCATATTATGCTTTTACTCTTCTTGCTCATTTACCTTGCTTCACTACGGCGAGAATTGTTTTTCTCATTTGTAACCTACCATTACATTTTTTTGCTTCACTAGTATCACCTTCCATAGAATGAGCTATAGGATAGAGTAGAAATAGAATAAGGTTCTCCTCTCATAGGGTAAGTTGGATTTTCACATATATCATTGATGTCCATAATCCTTTCCTCAATAAAAGGTGGCCTAGAAGGTGAAGGCAGTTGCCCTTCTTTCTTCAGCATTTGTAGTACCATTGGCATTGATGGCCGAAGTGAAGGTACTTCTTGGGTGCACAGAAGTCCTATATGCACAATTCTCATGGCTTCTTTCTTGATATCACTGTCACTATAATCTTCTGGTGGTGCTAAGTTTGGATCTAGAATATCTTCAACATTTCTCCTTTGGAAATGCTTCCATGCCTGTTCTAATATTTAGGTCAGAAAAAATGACTTTGGTTAGAAGTTTGGAGCAAAAAAGAGAAACAAGAACTCACGCTTGCTATTAAACTTTCAGAGTAGTCGTCAGATGTTGGCTTGTTGATTCGTATTCCTGTGACCATCTCTAACAAAAGCACCCCAAAGCTGTATACATCGGCTTTCTCTGTTAACTGACCATGTACTAAATACTCTGGCGCCATGTATCCCCTGATAGATAACAATGCATTATATATCATTTTAAAGCTTAATTCCCTTGAAAGGAAATGAAAGAAAGCTATATTGGTCTGAAGCTTTAAATTTTACAGTGTGCCTGCTATAGCTGTATTAATATGGCTTTTATCTTCCTGAAAAGTCCTGGCTAAACCAAAATCAGCAATTTTTGCTTTAAATTTTGAATCCAACAGTATATTGCTTGCTTTTATGTCTCTGTGGATGATTCTTGTGTTTGTATTTTCATGAAGGTACGCCAAACCTTCAGCTGTGCCAATCATTATAATGTATCTTTTGCACCAGTTCAATGCTTTACCTAACAGGGGATCTGATGGTGTACATTGAAGAGTTAGAAAACTGGATTTAGGTAAGAAACAGTTTAAATGTCTGAAACTATAGTGTTTACCAAAAATGAAACGATCAAGACTCTTGTTGGGCAGTAACTCATAGACGATTAGACTTTCAGGTCCTGTACAGCTGCAGCCCAGCAATCTAACTAGATTTTTGTGCTGCAGGCCGCTGATTATGTTGATTTCATTATAGAATTCCGCTGCTCTATGTTTACTATTGAAGAAGAGTCTCTTGACAGCAACCTCTCTACCATCAGACAGGACTCCCTAGAGAGATTTCTATTAGATAAATGATATATAAGTTAACTTAGAATTCAGTGTGTTAAGTGTTTTTTTTGTTCCAAACAAGATACTTTTTTAGACATTTTGAGAAGAAATTTCTTGTTTTCTCGGGTTTTGTTCTCAGAAATTCTCTGTATGAATGAAGGGTAGAATTACCTTATAGACTGTTCCAAATCCTCCTCGTCCAAGTTTATTGGCTTCTGCGAAGGAACCTGTGGCCTTCTCAAGTGTTGAGTACTTGAAAATCAAGCTTTTGTCAAAAAGGATTTGTACTGATTCATTATCACTTGATCCTGTTTGAATAGTAGGCAAAAAATGAGGAAGAGTGGACACTTACGAAATTATAATATGATTTTCAATTTCCATTTTTGTTTTTTTTAATATTTATACCTCTTCGTTTCTTTTTTATTCTTCTGACCTTCCAGAAATGGAGTCCAGCAGCTATTCCAATTGCCACAACTATGATGGAGCTGATAGCACTGACTACTATCACTATAATTGTACCTGAAGAACCAAAAATGCAAATGGCTTGTGAAGCTAATATGCTGCAAGGCAATGAATAAGTTGTTTATATAATGATAATCTTGATTTGCTTTTTTAATGCTGTTACAATTTCAGAGAAAATTTACTAACCGAATTTACCTTTCGAAGTTCCACTCTTTGGTTTATTGTTCAGGAAATTGATGTTTGAATACCTTATGAAGCATCCAGTGTTCAATGCTCGCCCCTCTGATGAAGGTAAGCATCCCAATATTTTAGAAGAAGCATTTTTTAAGCATAATTGGCAAGAGCTGGTATTTAAGCTGCCCCAGCAATTGGCCAGAACATAGGCTGATTCATTCTTTGCCCTTTTGACTAACACCTGTTCACTTGCATAACCTTTATTATTTGGTGCATTTACTACTGCTCTCACGACTGCCCTCCTAGCTGCATCAGGGAATGTTGGCTCATTTGTTGTTTTATTGCTACAAATAGTGGTATCATCTGGTCCCAGGTATTCGTCATAGAAGTTGTAGTTCTCACTTCTTGCATAGCAGCCATCCAGGTATATGCGACCCCCTGTTGAGGGAAAGCACTGAGGAAGAGCAATTCGTGCTTGAGCATAACACAATATACAGTCGAGAGAGGAGAGGTCTCTATAGCATTGTGCAAGGCCGTAATTGGTGTAGGGAGTTGAGCCTGAGACCGATTCCCCAAATCCAGAGTTCCGGACTTCATTGTTGAGGTTCCCCATTGTTGTCACAAAATTTCTGAAGTAAGGAGGTGAGTTCTTCTGAACTTGATTCGCACAGATGATTTTGACTGTATGTAATCTTGGGTCTCCCATTGACATTTTCAGACAGATGATAGCAATCACCAAAGGTAAAACAGTTTCTGGGCAAGGGATGAGAGAAGAGATTTTCTTCATATTTGATAAATTTTGTACGCTTTTGTTCCTATCTGCAGGTTGACATAAAGAAAAAGAATAAAGTTTTTCATGAGAGGGTTAACCATTACTAAATAAAATCAATAATAGACCTTTGCTAAGTAACATCATGGTCTTATATATCCTTAAGTTGACTTTTCTTTCCTATTTTCTGGTCCATATCTTAAACAAGAATGCATTGATAGTGTATTAGTGTTCTTATATGTGAATTGTTGACTTTATTCACATTTTGGTCTTTATAGTTAGGCAATTAGGCTAATCTGCTTCATTTCTATAGCTGTGCCTTTCTTCTATTGGCCATGAGCTTGCTGAGGAACTACCATTCTCCAGTAGATAACCTCTTCATATTAAATCGTTTTTGCTTGAAATCATTTTCTTTTCTCTTGCCTTTCTGATTACTGTGAACCTGTGCCTGTATTCAGATTTCCGGATTTGGTTACTTTCTTGCAGCGCTAGTCTTTTCATGACATGACTTTGCCAAGTATTCATCTTTTATATTGGTGTATGATGTTATATAGTCAAATTTTGCACACTTGAAAAGCAAGATAAACGTTTTCCTATGTACTACTGCTATATGTTAATCCTGAGACAAAGAGAAGGAATACTATTTATTCTTATGATCTGAAAGTTGTAAATTTCTTTCCTGCAGTACGCATGCATTATAATATATGTGGAGAAGTATATGTGTAAAGGACTTACCTTCTGCAAGCATCTACAGAATTAATGAACCGCAAAAAATTTCTTCCATGTACATGTGAGTCGATGATTCACAAAGTCCTTCCTTCTTTGACGTATTTTTCTTTGCTAGTGAATTCAGTCAAGCTTTAAGATAAGGGTTAAAGTTTCATTTTATGCAGTTTCATCCTCTTCCCCTCATAAGGTTTATCTAACAAAACTGGTATTGGTACCCAACCATTTCATCCTTTTTTTTGATGGAAATTATTATCTCTACTACCTGATAGGGATAAAGAAGCAAATAAAAGTTGTAACTAATTAAAAGGGGCTGAGTATTTATAAGTTATCTCTTAGAATTCGTTTTCTGCAAAATGAAAAAGACAAACAAGTAGTGAGAAATTATAGAGGAGAAAGAATAGGTAAGGAATTTTTGTGTCTGTTTGTTAATGGTTTATTATGTAGCTGATATGTGAATAAAAATAAAATGAAAGTGAATTTAGATGGAAAACTGAAAACCTTTATTGAGCTTTGAAAACATATTTAATCATCGTAGAAGCTTGAGATCATACAACTTTATATGAAGCTTCCAGGAGTTTTCTGCTAATAAAACGAAGTTTTTCATAACCATCATAACTTGTGTTTTGTGCTTCATCCCTCGACTTTTAGTATGGATTTTAGTTATTTCTTTGTCATTTATAGCCTTTTTCCGCTAACAATTGCTAAACATCAAAACCTTTTTTCTTATTTGGATAGAAAAGGTAGTATGAAATGGTGTGAAGATTCCTTTAATTTACAGTCAAGATGGATTTATACATTTTATTATTAGTTGTTCCAACTATAACATTAAATATTTTACAACCACTCATCTTTAATAATATTAGGGGCCCCAGGTTGTGTTGGATTTGAAGGAAAATTATTTTTATGTTTCAATAAAACCAATTTTCACACTTTATTTTCCGTTATCGGTTGTTTTTGGATGTTTTCTTCAATAAACTTTCACCCTTGGGAAAATAATTTTCCATCCAAAAAAGTTATTCTCTTCACAAACCAAACAATGGAAAATAGATAATCTCGTGTTCCTGGATAAAGGAGTTTCTCTCCAAGCAAACAAAAGAAAAATATACAATACAAAAATACATATTTTAGGAGTACTATCAGTCATGGATGGGTGTGAATGGTAGATTCAACTAATTTAACATGTTCTGTGCTTTTTTTGACTTGAGACTTGAGAATGGTGGCTCTTCCGTTGCTGACCCAGATAAAATAACTCCAAAGAGGAAAACATGGAATTAGATCCAAGCGATATTATAATGATCCTGTTAAAGAAACTTATAGTAATCCTGTGAGGTGAAGAAATTAGAAGACACACTAAGGACTCTGATATCTTTGACAGAACTAAATTGGACATTTTAGAATTGAACTGAACTAGACAGCTTTTAACTAAACTTATTTGTGTAGCTAAACAGTATTGAGCTGATCTTCAGTTCTCTACAGTATTTGTAAGTGAAAATGTTAAGAGAATAAGTAGTGAACTGACTTTAATTGATGTATTGGTAAGTTGAAGAGATCAAGCACTACATTTTCCTATAGCGATAGATGAAATAGCACAAGAAATTTCATATGGAGTATGATTATGAAGTTTTAATATTTGTTATTCCAGATAATGACGTAACTGATGTTATCATGTTTTCCTTTAAATTATAGCATATTTGCGTGTCAATGAGTTTCTGTGTGGTTTGAACCTTGGTTTATAGGGCTGTGATGGGTATAATCTGTTCAGAACTGTGAGGTTGGTAAATCTGAGAAAAGAAGAGAAGATAAAAGTTGAAACTCTTAACTTCTGAAAGTTATACTATTTTCTTATATGCTCGAGTATCAATTGCCCAAATGAATGTTATTCTTTTTGATTGGTGTATTTGGATTAATGTTTTTGAGATTTGTAACCTCTGGGGTGTGTTTGACAAGATGGAATTGAGGTTGGGGATTGGGATTTTGGGCTAAGATTGTAGAAAGTTCCTTGTTTATTTGAGGGGGATGGAAATTGATAAAAATTGGGGGTTGAGATTAGGGAAGGGGAAAGTCCTACTAAAAAAGTGTTGGGGGAGGGTGGTTTTTGGAGTTGAGACTTGGATAAGATATAAGAAGTCGTTTTTATCCTATTCCTTATCTATTTTAATCATTTGCCAAATAAGGACATGGGACATTTATTTTTAAAGTCTCAATTCAAGTCTCATTCCAATTCTCAATTATAGTCTCTTAATTCCCATTCCTACATGCCAAACACCCCTAAGGAAAAGAGCGTTAGATTAACAGAAAAATTAGCAGAACAAGGAAAATGCCAGCGGAATTAAAACTATTCTGTGCAAGACTATAGCTGCTTTGATAAACTCTTTGTGAAAAGCTAAGCTTGTGATGGCGACTAAACACTTGTGCTAGTTAATTTACATGAAAATTATCTGTAATAGTTGATCCACATCCCTGTTTAATGTAGATGCTTAAGATTGTAGAAAACCATCTTTTACATGTAAGAGTTGATCCATATTCCTGTTTGACGCTATCCAGATGATTGAGTTTCAAGTTAGAAATTTGTCAGATATACATGAGGCTGATCGAATCCATAATTCATGAATCCATTAGGGCTATCGTAGTGCTATCTCCTGATGCATCAGACTGAACAGCTGCAGCAGATTGGGTACTCTCCTGTATATCCCTGGTAATTCCTGCACTGCTAGAATTAAGAAATGGGGGTTGTGTTGGTTCTGGAATTTTATAATCTTTATCATTTAGCATATTCACCACAAGAGACATTGATGGTCGAGCTTTTGCATTGGCTTGAACACAGAGCAGCCCTATCTGAAGTACCCGAGGTGCCTCAGTGCTGGGAAAATTTCCCTCCAATGCGGTGTCAATTGCTTGATCTAGTCTTCCCTTTGCATTTAACCTCCATATCTGAATGTTTTAAAATTAATTTAGGTGCCACAGTTGATAGGAAAGTTTACTTGGTACTGTTTGAATCTTTGAGTTAGAAGGGATTACCATATGTGGCATACACATGTAATCTTGTGAAAATGATATAGTGTTGTTCTTTCTTCCAGTGATTACTTCTATTACGACAACACCAAAACTGTAAACATCAGCCTTCTCTGTCAATATTCCGTGGACAAAGTACTCAGGTGCCATGTAGCCTCTGCAAATAAACACAACTAGGTTTTTTAAAATTCTGTTTCAGCTGATACTACTCCTTTGCTCCTTTCTGCTTTACACGTCTTTGTCTAGTTTTTGAAATAAACACAAGGGTTACTCATTTACTTGGTTTTTAAAATTTTCGATAATTTGATGTAACTCTAATAAATGTAATGCTATGAAGTGTGATTTACTTGAATGAACTTCTTATTGACTGCGTTCAAAATGTTGGTAGATTTTCAAGTTTAGGACATTTCTGCTACTAGCTTAAAGACTGGTTTATATATAAAAAGATTTATTAAGGAATTATAGAAATTATCTAAAAAATTCACCCTGATTTGATAACGTTATCGAAAGCAAATAATTACTTACAATGTCCCTGCTATAGCAGTGCTAAGATGTGTTATATCTTCTGGAAACAAGCGCACAAGCCCAAAATCAGCAATCTTAGGTTTCATGTCATGGTCTAGCATAATGTTGCTCAATTTTATGTCCCTGTGGATGATCCGTGGTTTCGCTTCTTCATGTAGATAAGCTAATCCCTCAGCTATTCCCAGTATGATTCTGTACCTATTATCCCAGCTTAGTGGCCGAAGACCCTTTTTCCCTGGAAAATTAAAAACCCAAGGGAATATGATGCATAATCCTAACATTAATAGGAGATATTCTGCAAATTTAACAGTATGAAATTCTGGAAAAGTTTACCAAAGAGGTGACAGTCAAGGCTATGATTGGGTAAAAGTTCGTAGACAAGAAGGCTTTCAGGGCCTGTAACACTACAACCCAAAAGCTTCACAAGGTTTTTGTGCTGAATGCTGCTTATTAAATCGACTTCATTGAAGAAATGGTCTGCCCATTGCCTTGTATTGAAGAAGAGCCTCTTGACTGCAACAATTGTTCCATCAGGCAATGTCCCCTGAAATTAAGTGTCGAGTTGAAAATCATGGTCTAAGATTATAGGAGCTAGCTGTATAAGTAGAGAAGTGCATAGTGTACTTTATAAACCGAACCGGAACCTCCTTGACCTAATTTGTTGGAATCATGAAAGTAATTTGTCGCTTCTTCAAGAGTTTCATAGGAATAATTGAGTTTGGAAATGTTCAGGTTGCCTAGTTTCTTCAATTTCTTCTCTTCTGCTAGACAAGATTACTTCTGTGTTAAATTTAAGTAAAATTTTCTAACCAATAAGAATTTTAGATGTTTGGTTGTTACCTCGTTTCTTTATAATAAGTCTATCTCTTCCTACAGTGAAAAAAGCTGCAAGAAGAAATGCAGAAGCCAGAGCTGATAGGGTTACAGCAAGGACTATTGCTAAGCTGCTAGCTCCTGTTGAAAATACACAAATTATTACTGCAGTATAGAAGAATAATAATGGTCTCAAACATTCAGGTTCTTTCTTTCCTTGAAATCAATTTTAATGAATAACAAGAAATAAAATTCACGTAATTTTTCACGTCCATAAGATATTGTTACTCTTATGTTCTATAATATTGATTGGAAGGATTTCATTTTAATAGCTTTGCCTTTTTCCCTTGCTCTTCCACCATTGACAATTGATGAGTTACTATCTCTTAGAAGTTTTACTTTTTTTTCCCATTGTTTTTTGTGCAACTTTTTCCTCGTATGAGATATATTCACACTAGGAACCAGCTAAGGGATCTAGGAAGTAAAATTTGGATGTAGGAAATCCACTGCATTAGAAAAACAAACCATGGCTTATCGTTGGAGGGTGGCCGGAATTGTTGTAGAACTTGTAAGTTGAATACCTCAAGTAACAACCAGAATTCAATGCCCTGCCTTCAATTGCTGGAGGGCACAAATTTATTTTGGAAATAGCATTGGTCAAACAAATCTTACAAGCACTATAATTTACGAACTCCCAACACTGAACCAATCCATTAACTGTCACGTTATTTCTCCTCAATGAACCAAAGTAGAACCCACCATTTTTTACCCCTTGAGAACTTATATTCTTTACCAAATCAATCACATTCTCCTTAAAAATGGTCTGATTTCCACTGAATCTCTTAGACCCACAAACTGCTTTGTCCTCTTTGCTAAAAGTCTCTTCCTTAAAATCATGATCATCATACCTCAAGTAGCATCCATCAAAGAAAACCCGCCCACCACGTGTCAATCTTTCATAAGGAAGGCATTTGTGGATTCGGGTCTTTATTTGAGCGAAGCAGATGCTACAATCAGATCTCATTACATCCTTCATACACTCAGCAAAGGCATAGACTGAGAGATTACCCTTGCCTGTGATAGTGGATCCATAACCCCTAGATGCAATATGAGGAATTAGAGAATCAAGTGCTACAATGAAGTTGGATACAAAAGTTTGTCGCTGAATCGATGGAGCTTTGTTTTTGGAACATATTAAGCCTGCTTCAGACGCTCTTGGATCAGAAAAAGAAGGTTTTATAAGGAAAATTGGTGAAAGAAGTAATGAACAGAAAAGTGAGCAAAAGATGATTCGAGCAGGAGAGAATCCCATGTTTGGCCTTTTGGTATTTTGGATCAAATCAGTGTCATTTAAGTAGAAGGCTTCTAACCAAAATTTAGGTTAAATCTCTTCATGCCTATTGCTGGAGACCAGTAAATTGATGATTAAGTTGCTGTACATTTAGCTTTAGTTTCTGTTATGTGGTTATTACTGCAAGGGCTTTTTGTCAATGTAAAACCCAGGAAATCTGAAGTTGTGACTGACTTTGGGGTCTCAGTTGGTTATAACGTCTAGGCAAAGTTGATGCATGTACCCTCTGTTTTGTTTTTTTTTTTCTTTTTGCTTAGCAGTTAAGGAAATTTTACGTTTGATTGTGGATCGTATTCATCAATGTGGTATACATGCGCGTCTCAAAATTTACTAGGGCACCTCATAGGACATGTATCGTCATATCCATCATCATTTCATATACTTCTTTTTTTAGGTACCCGACTACTTAATAAGCTAAGAACTTCATAGTCTCATAGGTAGTATTGTCAATGTGTTATATGTGATAGTAAATACTCCCTAAGTCCCTATAAATTTGCACCCAAAACTTTTTGTTGTATCTTTAGTGAAATGGAAAGTGGGTTGATGAATAAAACAAAACACAAATGGATGGTAGAAATGAATAATTAAAATGGAGAGAAAAAATAAGTTTATGGATGAGATTTAAGAAAGGGAGTGAGACCTTTGCCAAAAAGAAAAATAATGTAAATTTAATTGGACAAACTAAAATGAAAAACGGTGCTAATTCATAGGATAAGAGGGAGTATTGCGTTTTTGGGTGTGATCATTTACTAGTGCATCTGACGAGGTTAGATAAACACGTAAGGAGTAAAAGTGTTGATCCAAATCTGAAACCTTTGGATTAAAAAAAATCAGCTGATAAGTTAGCTGATTTACTGTTAGGTAGCTCCTACCAGTTTGCTGATTGAATCAAGTTGATAATTTTAGCTGATTTTCGGACGTTGAAATACTGCCTGCAAAACCTTCAATTTAGTACCAAAAATGTGTCGAGTAATTGATAGATTCACATGTCCTAGCATAACAGCAAAGTGAACAGCATCTACTCATTTTGTTGTCTCTAAATATGACTAGTGGAAATTATAACTACCATTACAAATCAATTTAAGTTATTAGATTGAACTTAAGGGGTCGTTTGGATTGAGTGTAAATATTTAATGGGTAAATAAAAGTTAAAGTAAGAAAATAAAGTTAATTAGTTAGAAGTTTAAATGAATTTGATTGTTAGAAAGGTGGAAGAGTTGGTTAGAAGGTAATGAAAATGGATAAAACAATAATTATTTCCTTCATATTAGAAGTATAAATTTATCAAATGAGGGAATACTTTACTCCAAATGAGGGAAATCATTCTTTTTTATTCATCTTTTTTATTTTATTTTTATTCTACATCTTTCACAAGTATTTTAATTACTTCATTTGCACCTTCACTTACCTTTATTTCACTAATTTGACTTTTTTACCCCTTAAATATTTATACTTAATCCAAACGACCCCTATTTATATATTGTTTTTATAATCATTTTCTAGGAGCAGTTCTTTCATGATACGATTTTAATATATACTTTGCAATTTTTTATGAGTTTGAAATCTATCAAATTAAGTACTGTATATAATTGTCTATAATTTTATATTTTAAATTAAAAATAAAATATTTGGACGTCCAAAATGTACTTAGAAATTACAATTATGCGTTGGTTCGCAAGTCTTGATAGACGTTATTGGGTAGTGGACCTAGAACTTGAACCCATAACCAAAGACACGAAAAATGAAGTATGTTTACCATTGAGTGTAGGTCAAAGCAATATTTGCGAATAGTATGAAACTGAAAGTGTTGCACATATAAAGAAATCGAAAAAGTAATAATAGAAGTCTTATGATCATAAGAATATGTCCTAAGCCTTGGCTTAGATCAATCATACAAAAAAAATAGTTATTCACAATTAAAGAGATTTTTGTTATGTTATGACTCGTTTCTTCATGAGACATTTTCTAACGTAGATCAAGTCATTCCTTATATATGATCTTAGTTTAATTTTTTAATAAAAATAAATAGTCAAGACAATTATATATTTTGTGCTTTATTTTGAGATGAAGTGTCATTATAGGATTGAGAAACTTTGCCAATTTTTTTTATTCTTTAACCTATTTTTAGAATTTGAAATTTATTGTAGCATCAAAACTAAAAATCCCAAAGCTTTTTTATTAAGTTATTTTATTCCATTAAACAATTTGAGTCGTTAGATTAGATAATAACTCGAACGTTAAAGGAAATGGGAAAAATCTAAACTATACATTGGAAGGAAGAAAGGAGAGGAGAGATTGATGTGTTTTCTTTCTAAGGACTTCTTTGAGTAGAAGGAAATAGAAGAAAAAAAAAGAGAGATTTAAAAGAATGAAAATTTTCTTGTTTAGATAGCAAAACGGAGGGAAGAGATTTAGAGAGAAGGAATTTGGAGGGATTAAAGTCCCATTACTTTGTTAACATCTAAATCTTTCTATACAATAAAAAATTTGGAGGAAAATGAAATTTCTTTCTTTTCCCTTCCCTTCCTTTCTATACAAACAATAAAGACTTTTCTTCTTTTCTCCTCCTCTTCCTTTCCCTTTTTTTCTTTCCCTTTCTTCTCTTTTCTTTATTTTGTCTCCTAATTTAGTATCCAAACATAGTGTAAATCTTTTTAACATTAAAAGAATTTTTTTTTGTCTAATTCTCTTCTTCTCATTTCCTCTTGAAATACAAATCTTCATTTTCCTCCCTTTTATATATATATATATATATATTTTCTTTTATTCAAATATAGAATACAATAGTTTTTACAAACAAAAACATAACACGTACAAAAGAAAGAAAAAGCTATGACGAGAACAACTCAAAAAAAAAAAAGCTATAAACAATTGAATTATGGCATTGCACGTATAATCAGCATTCAGCAGCAACACCGTCCCATTTTCACAACGGCCCCACGTACGGCGTGCAAGTGCAACTATAAAGTAAGGCCTAATTTTTCAGGCATCATAATTCATCAAAATTCCTTCACTTTCTTTTTTACTACAACCCTACTAATTAAAGGCTCTGTACGTTTATTAACGTGCGAGTCACCTAATTGTTTTACAGAGATTATTATTAGATTTTCAGGGACCCAAAGCGAAAGATTAATTGTGAGCCCCTAAACTATTTTATATGTATAGAAAAGTTTAAATTTTAACACTAGTTAAAAACTAAATTTTTTTGGAGGCCCTGAATGTAAGCACGGCTTGCACTTGCTTAGGGTCGATCCTGTCCTCACAAACAAGTGCACACCTCAATTATTGCTTCTTTTTTTTTCTTTGCGCTTAGGGTCCTCTCTAATTAGGGCATCACAGACTTTTGACTAGCTAGTCTGAGTCTGACTTTCCTGCTTTTGTAATTGTAAAAAATGAGCACAACTTCAAGGCCCTCTAATAAGAACTCATTTGCTCATCTGAACCTACAATTAATCTGACTTGAATTGTAAATTGGATCGAAAATGTGAACTGAATTGAACTAAAAAAAGTTTAGAAGAAGTCCTTATTTTTAATGTAATTAATTACTAATAATCGGAAATATTTAGAACATTTAAGGGATAACAACTAACATACATAGTTTCTAAAAGGTAATTCGGTACAAGAATTTTTAATTTAGCTTGTAAACTAATTTGAATTGAGGGCTACGTTTGAATCTCTTGGAAATTATTTATCAAAAAAATGTGTTGATCAATATTCTTGATCCATATTATATATCACCATTTTATACTTGAGATATCCTGTTTATGCAAGTGCAAGAGTAATATTATCTGAAGGCTTACTAATTACACCTATCTTTTCTTATAAATTATTCTTTTTAATTGATTAATCACGATATAATGTTCTAGAATGTAAACATGACCCCACCTTACTAAAATAATGGGCAGTAGACTTGTATATAATGCTTGGTGGGTAATTTTCCTAATACCATATGGCTTTGGCAAAGATTGAATCTTATCAAGTGTGTATGCAAGTCAACGCTTATTGTTTGTGGGTTTGTGGGCTCGAGGCCATGGGTTCCCCGTGGGTGTGTTCACATGAGTGGACCGACGGGTGATTATGTGATGAATAATCACGGCATAACTTGGGATCAAAGATGAAGGTGGTTCTTGGATATGATGTGGCTCATATGTGAGAGGGAGAGTTGGAAATACTTCATATGCGAGGAAGATCTCACATCACTAAAATAGTGGGGTGTAAACTTGCATAGAATGCTTGGTGTGTAATAATGTTTTTGGAAACAGTGAATCTTATTAACTGTGTATACCACTTAATGATCATTACTCGTGGGTTTGTGGGCCCAAGTGAGCCCATTGGGTGATTACGTGACAAATTACCAAGCCTAACAGAACTAATCTAAGATAGACACAACCATAGCTAATTTGTCTTAGCCTAAACGCAATTTGAGTTGAACAAAAATAAAATTAGATTAATTTAAAGTAGATTTAAAATGGACTTGATCCAAACTCTACACAATTCATTCATTTGTTGTTCAGGTTTACTTGTAAGTGATTGTTCAATCATTCACAAATTTTTGTCTTAGCTAGGCTTCAAGAGCTGTTTTACTTCATTAATTAGTCTGTATCCAATCATAATTCTTACAAAAAAGCGCAACTTTATCCTAGTTTACATGTGTTTATCCTGGCTCATTAATAAAGTTAACCAATTCAAGCACCCAACTTTCCACTTCCTTCTTTTTTATTCATTTGCCCATCATATGGAGTACTGTATTATGTTTTAACATAATTTCCAACAAGGGAACCTACCAACTCACTAAATACATACTTCCTTCCGCCACCATTATTTGTTATTTAAGTCATCCTACTCATTTTACATCAATTCTATTTTTGACAATGACCTACCACTTTCTTTTAGTCTCATCCATACATTTTAACACTCTTAAAATTTCATCTATACAATTTATTATCTCTCTCCATTTACTGTCAAATATCAATTTATTACTAAAATAGCGTAGACCAAGTAGATACAAGACTTTTTCCTAATTCAAAGTTACTGAGTAGTATATATATTTATGCTACATAATTACATATTATTATATAAACCTTATCTAATTTAAGTTTATAGTTTATAGAAGTTAATAAGTTACTACTGCTTTTGTACTAATTTAAGACACCATATAAACCGTTTTCAACCACCATTTATTCTAGAGCAAAACATTTCTAAAGCTTAAACAAGAAAATCTAAAGGATGAAGATATCCATTCTCTATCTTTTGATATTTTTAGCAAGTTTTCATGTTTTATATTTATTTTGCTCTATTGAGGCTAGAAAGAGTAGTGTTCTAAGTCGTAATAAACACCAAAAGCACAAACATAACAAAGGTAAAGGTAAATCAGGTTATCATTGTCCAACTCCAGCGGATGAACCCTTAGTTCCTCCTCATACTTACCCAAAAATATCAAATGTCCTCTCCTTTGGGGCCAAAGGTGATGGAGCTACCGATGATTCGGAGGTAAATTACTTCTTTTTTCGCACCTAATGTTGTTCAACGTGCATTTTTTATTTTTGTGAAGTTACTAGTAATGATGTTGTCTATCAATGGTTAAACGTAAAATTCTTTTTGTTTTTTATGAAAATAAGTTCCAGCCCTTTAAATCCCGCTTAGGTTAAAGGTTGTAATTTTGTCCAAGATAATATAGGAGATGCTTTTATATCATATATTAGAGTTGTATATTGGAATAGTAATTAGAGCTAATGTGCTGAAAATATCAAATGATATGATTTCTTTTATATTGGGGCACATATATTCATGTATTATAAAAGTATGTTTTTCATGTTGAATAATAGGCATTGTTAGAAGCATGGAAAGCTGCATGCAAAGTAGAAGGTGCAACAGTGGAAATCCCTTCAGGTTATAAGTTCTTAATTAAACCTATAACCCTCCAAGGTCCTTGTCTGCCACAACTTGTTCTTCAGGTTTGCCTTTATTCTTCACTACATCCTGAAATACTAGAAACATAATGAGGAATTGGTGTTATATAATATGCTCCCTCTACCTATGAATTAGTATCTGTTTTCATTTTAGTTTCTCCCACTCAAATTTCACCCTTTCCTTCTTTAGCAATGCTCTCACTCTTTTCTTATTCTCGTCTACAAACTTATTCTCTCTCCATCTTAACCACTCCTTTCTACCATCTACGTGTATTTTGTCTTATATCCAATAAAAACCAAGTCAAAAAATACAACAAAATCAAAGGATGCTAATTCATAGTGACAGAGATAGTAATGTTTTCTAAAATGGTAGTAGCAAGTCAAAAAATTTATGAAAGCACAGTATTTTTATATAATTAAATTATTATCAACTTTTAAATATTAAACTTTTTTTCATGTAAGATATTGAAAATAAATTTGATGATAACAGATAGATGGAACAGTATTGGCTCCTTCAAAATTAAGTTGTTGGCCTAAATCTGGTTTGTTTCAATGGATAAATTTCAAATGGGTGCAAAACTTCACCATTCAAGGCAGTGGAGTTGTTGATGGCCAAGGTTCTGAGTGGTGGATTTCTTCCCAGCCTACTACATATAAGGTCAGTTGGATGTCGCATGCTGCATGTATAGCCTATACTATACTACTCTTGAGTCTTTGATATCCCAAAATACGAGGGCAGAGTCCAGAATATTAACTAATATAAAGTGGATTAAGCGCTGAATTCTACATGTGTATATAATAGAGCCAGCTCACTTGTTATTTTTCAGTGTTATATGTTACACACTTTAATATTAATATGAAATGATCTTAACTAATCCAAGCATAGATTCCCCTAGCAACATAAGTACTTATTTAACTACTATAAAATTCTATGAATTTATTATGTTTTCTTTCTCATGTTTTTACAATTTATTCTTAACTATTGTTTTCATTGTATGTAGCTATCAACTTTATGGCATATTCTTTCCATCTGAAATCAAAACTGATTTTAGGATGTAATGTGTATATTGATAAATTTAAACTTATTTTTCTTTAAAGTGAAAAAAAAAGTTTATTTGTTTATTTAGTTTTTAAATTAGAATAAAAATGTTATACTTCCATTTTTGTTAAAATTTTCTATTTGCATGGTTGTTTTGTAGAAGACATATCGTCAACATGTACAAGTTCCAAGCATGAAACCAACAGTAAGCTGTCTATGCCCTCGTAATATTATTGTTATCTTTGTTAGTCAGACTATTCATATTACCTCAAGTAGGTGTTGAATTCTTGACACTTGGACATAAGTACGACTCTTGAATAATTTATTTTGGACTAATAACATCATATTTTTTCACAAATTTAGTTGAGTTGCACACTCGAACACGTACCATTTATTAGAGAATATAGCATATTCTTGGGCCTTACAGCTTAAGTTTTTGGTTGATGTCCTAAAATATGTTATATACTCTAATACCCTTATCAGATATGTCCTTGTAAGAGAGATATATTGTGATCAATTCATGAATTGTTTTGTTTCTTGTTACTAATTCTGGTGTTACACTATAAAACAATAATTATATTTGCTTCCTAGTAGCTTAATTAAAGATTCATTCCATGCAGGCAATAAGATTCTACTCCAGCAACAGCATAACAGTTCGTGATATAAGTATAAGAAGTAGTCCTCTTGTTCATCTGAAATTTGATGATTCAGTAGGAGTTCAAGTGCATAACATAACCATTTCATCTCCAGAAGATAGTCCTAACACTGATGGAATTCATCTTCAAAACAGTCGAGATGTTCAAATTCATCATTCCACCATTGGTTGTGGTAAGTGCAATCTTATTTAAATTCTTTTATGTCAAAAGTAAATTATTTGTTTTATGACTTTCGATGGGATTTAGTCTGTGTGTTTTCCTAGGTCTCGGGTTATTAAATTAAAAAAATCTAATTTAATTGAAATTAAAGTTGACAGAAGGTCACTTCTTTTTTTTTAGTGGAAGTAAACAGAGCAGACCACATTCCTTCTCTTTGGTATGAAGTGAGCAATATTGTTCACCTTTTTAGCTAGACCAAACAAGAATAATGAAATATAGTAACATTATATTGTTTCATTAAATTATTTTAAAATTACAAAAAACTATCTAATCTATAGCACCTTTTGCAAAAAACTACCTAATTTAATTTTTTTTGCAAAAAAGACCTTAAATGACATAAACGTTTGTAAAAGACTACCACTTGACGGAATCAGTTAGTTGACCGTTAAAATTTTATTTTGACCAGCACGTGGGTCATGTCAGTTACTTGAAACACGATTTTCTCTAATTCTTTCCTCTTTTCCATCAATTCTTAAAAACCCTAATTCTTTCCCTTTTTCCCTTCAATTCTTAAGAACACTAATCCTTTCTCCTTTCCCCTTCAATTCTTAAGAACCCTAATTTTTTTCACCAAATTAAATTATGTCTTCTCCTTCTACCAAAATATCGAAGCTCAATGGATTTCCATTTACACAGAGAATTTCATGGACTAAGGAAAATCCTGGAAGACAGTTCAAAACTTGCAAATTTTTCGATCCTAATACCAATTGGAGAGAATGCAACAAGTTCAAATGGATTGATGAACCTGAAAAGAGGAATTTACCCTTGCTTAGTTACCCATTTAAAATCAACCATTTTTTCCTTTGATAATCTCCTTTTTTTCCATAAAAAACGAGTTGATTCAAAAGATTAGAGATGAATGATTCGAAAACTCAAACGAAAATCAAAGGAAGATCTAAGAAAGAGAACAGAGGATCGAGTGGTAGTCATGTGCTAGTCACGTGTAAAGTCAAAGACCACATTGACGGTCAACTAACTGATTCCGTCAAGTGGTAGTCTTTTGCAAACGTTTATGTTATGTAAGGTAGTTTTGAGCAAAAAAAAATTAGATTAGGTACTTTTTTTGCAAAAGGTGCTATAAATTAGGTAATTTTTTAGAATTTATTATTATTATTATTATTATTATTATTATTATTATTATGCGAAGTTATATTTAATATTTAGCCTATATCGGCTTCTAAAATTTTACCTATGTGAGAATCAATATATTGACATTAAGGTAATAACAAGATGTTAAGAAATTATACAAAACTGAATATATATGGTGATTTAATTTTTTATTTTCACAAGACTTTATCTCTTAAATTCGCCTTAAATATATATATAAAAAAAAAGACATAGGATAATCTTCTTTCAAGAATACTACTACCACCTAGTAGAAAGATGACGGAAAGAATAGAAGTACTAAAATATTAATTTGTACTTATATGAAGTATAAAATATTTGTTAGGTTCCACTAAAGCTACTGAATTTGAACCTTCTTGGAAACGGTTAACGGTCGTAATTAACGGTCAATTTAAACTAACTTTTAAAAAGTTGGCGCTGAAAAGGAACCCTCAACTAACAGGTCCAGCCACTATGAGTTTTCCTCCACTAACTAGTAACTTGTAAAACTGAAATATTCTATTCCACTGTAAAATACCTTAAATTTAACTTCTTTCTTATTGTCAATTTGCACATTTAACTATAGTTTCTGTAATCTGCATCATACCTAGTAAGTAGACTTGTGATGGATTACTTTATAGCCAGTTTTTTTGTTGACTTTTGGCTTGTTACTTGGTTAAATAGCTAAACAATATATTTAATAAATGAATTTTAAGTCAAAATCAGAATATTGCTTCGAGTAACTTTTTCTTTTTAGCCTTTAATACATTTTTTCTTTAATAATAGATAATAAATATAGTTAACAACTAACAATTAATTTTTACTAAATATATCCTTTACAACTAACTTATACTGTTATTCAACTACAAATAAAAAAATCAATGCTAGCAACAGGTTAAACAAACCATATGAAGCAACTAATTAACATTCAATATCAAACAACCAATTACCAAATATCTTGTTATATTCCATCACTATCTAGTCTCATCCCTTTATATATGTACGTATATAATTACTCTATGCAACCTATGTTATTCCAACCATTTAAAAAGTACTCTTATTACTACTAGTGTATGATGCCCATGTCATGGAGCAGTTTTTAAGAGCTATAGTAAGCCAGGATTTTGGTGATTATAATAATAGTGTTGGTTTATTTACTGAGCAGGAGATGACTGTGTATCCATTCAAACTGGCTGCTCCAACATTCATGTACACCATGTAAATTGCGGTCCTGGTCATGGTATAAGGTAACTAACTATATTTTTACACCCTCTGCTCAATAACGTGTTTTTATACCAGGGTAGGATGAGAGAAGGAGAAGCGCTAGGTAGGAATACTTACTCTCCAACTAAGACAAAATATGATTTTCTTCCACTCTATAACTTTAAAAGACTAATCTTGATATTATACTTATTCCGTCGAATTGAATTGGCTACATTTGTTATAAAAGACCCCTCACATTAAAAAAGTAAAGTAAATATAACAGATTCATTGAGATTAAGAATTACTTTAGTAAATATGCTGACTTTTTCCATACATGATTTCTTGTAGTTTGGGAGGGTTAGGAAAGGATCGAAGCATCGCTTGTGTTTCAGATATTGTTGTAGAGGATATCATCATGCAAAATACTTTATTTGGAGCTAGGATCAAAACATGGCCGGTACGTCATTTACTTCACTTTTATTGGTTCATATTTAAGCCCTCATTTTATACATGGATTACAACAAATTTAAGTATTTGATGAATACATCATTGATAGAGGTTTTGCAATTATAAATATTTATAGGAATTATTTTATGTAAAAATTAAGGTATTTTATAAAATTTCTTAGCACTTTACAAAGAACTTGACACTTAAAGATTATATACGTTCAAAGGTAATTACAGCAAACGACAATTTACATTTATCTTCTGCATATCCTTAATATCTTCGTATTTCAACTTATTTTTATTAAATTGTAAAGCCACCAAATTCTAAAAATAAGTGTGTTCGAATTGATAGAAAGTAACTGTATTTACTGATTCTCTATTATTTTCTTTTGACTATATAGGAGTGCTCTAGCTAGTTATCAATATTCTACAATTAATTAAACATACTTTCGTTGTTCTTTTTTAATCATACTAATCTATTAAAAAGTGCGTACTTAGAGAAATGATGCGAGCAACTTATAAAGAACGGAGAAAGCATAACTCTAGGGCTGGATTTAAATATATATCAATAATATGTTGCATCTAAGTATTGGTACCTAATATTTTCAGGGTGGTATTGGATCAGTGAAAAACATAACATTTTCCAACATACAAGTGAGTGATGTTAAAGTTCCAATAGTAATTGACCAATACTACTGTGCAAACAATTTTCATTGCAAGAATGAGACAGGGGCAGTAGCAATTTCTAACGTGCAGTACAGTAATATATTAGGAACTTATTCTGCTCAACCTATTCATCTTGCTTGTAGCAATGATATTCCTTGCCATGGTGTTGATCTTATTAACATTCAAATGAAGCCCTCGCCTTCAAATCGAGGCCTTCAACAAGCTTTGTGTAGTAACTCCTATGGAAGAATTGAAGCTCCTTTGGTTCCTCAAAGCATAGATTATTGTTTAAGGGAGAGTAATAGACAAGTTCCTAGATTGCAAAGGTCTCATGAGAAAGTTTGCCAACGAGGCTATTGAAGTTTTAGGGTTGTTTTAGTTTCTTGTTTTTAAAGTTTAGATTTGTTTTCTATAGTTATTGTAAATGTTGATAGTTTGCATAACAGCCAGAAACTTATAAGCCGAAGGTTGTTGTTTTATTATATGCTAGGTACTCTATTATGCTCATCCTTTTGTTTTTCCTTAGGGTGTGCTCATCTTGATCGAAAGAGCATTGTATATGGAGTAATAATTTGGCTCGTGTGTACCATCCAACTTAAGTGTTTTCTATTTTCTTTTATGGATTATCAAATTTGATAATATAGGCATGACTTATATGACTTAAGTATGTTTGATAAGAATTTACATAATAAGAAGTGCACGAGATTTAATAAGTGATTTTACTATGATCAATTATAATCTGAAATCAAATATTTATGAAGTTTTGACCAATCAAGAATGAACGTGACCTTGCAAGAAAGATTAAGAGAGAAAAACGAAATTGAGGTGTGGGATGGATGGAAACTGATAATGGTATGATTACTGATTAGTCATTTTGCATAGGATATTAAGTCTAACAAAGGCCTTTTTTAATTACCTAACAAAAATTATGATTGTACATTCAATTTACAGATACATTTATGTGTTTTTGAGGTTGATAATGTGTTAGCTAGTTATTGATATTCCCATCTCTTCCTTATCAGTTAGTCATATATAATACATGGGTATTTAAGACAAAATGAAGATCATAAACGGCCGACTTTGTACCCCATCAAACAATGCAACTAATGAGCAGACTGAGCTGGCCAGACATAATCTATGCCCAGGCCATGGCGCCATGGCCTGGGCCTTTTGAGTAACTCTACTGATATTGAATTGTAAAACATAAAACACAGAAGAAAGACAACCGAGTTGATTCAACACACGTAGAGATGAGTGTTTAGCCCATTCTATACCAGTATACTGGATTCGACCCTGATTAGCTGACATTCCTATCTTCAGGGATTTGTAGACTCTTGTTTTCTGATTCTTTCACTCCTGCTAGTGTCCGCGAATTTCAAGCTCGCGAGGTGTTGTCCAGCTTGCTGCTCCTTTGAATCCCATTCTCCCGAATAGTAGTCCTCTTCTGTAAATCCTTCTTTAGGACCACAGAACATTCCACCCCATTGTGGGAAGTATATGAAAGCTATAGGGAGAGTACATGCAATAATCATAATACCCATGTAAGTAATTCCCCTTTGTGTAGTGTATTGAGATCCTTTGAAGAAAATTAATTGAGTTATGACTGCACCAATGTTTCCACCTGCTCCTGTCATACCAGATATCACCCCCAAAGCTCTGAAAACATAACAAAGAAACACAGTTCAAGAACATAAGATTTAAGACATTTTCCTGCTAGTTGACTTTTAAGCCAAATTAAGTATATTTTGTAAATAATTTTTATGCTAGCTGACTTTTAAGTCAAAATCGGTGGTTTTTAGCTTTTTTTACCCATTTTTTCTCTAACAAACAGTTAATAGCTAACAATTAATTTTAACTAAACATCCCGATAACAAATGACTCAAATAAATAGCTTATTAGTTAGCAAATCAGTCAATACTTCCAGCTGGTCAAACTAGCCAACAACTCCGGCGAACAATCATTTGCTAAACAGATTCTATGAATACATGAAAAATTGTTACCTTCTTGAAACAAAAGGAACTACTCCAAATGCAAGGCCACAGGCTGCTTGAACAAACACTGAAAACACAAGCATCACTGCAACTGATCCACAGAAAGAGTTAACCAGTCCAAGAACAATGCATAATAAACCTCCAACACTCTGTATAATCGACCAACCCCACAGTCTTCCCTGCATCCCAAACCTTTTCGCGAGGAAATCGGACAGCAGTCCACCTCCTGGCCTAGCAAAGACATTAGCCGTCCCAAAACTAGCTGCTATAATTCCTGCTGTATGAAGGTTAAGATCAAATCTGTCATAAAAATACTGAGCAATTATATTATCAACAGTTAACTCCACACCAAAACAGTACCCATAACACAGTGCAGTAATCCAGCCTCTATAATTAGTAAGTCCATGATATATAACCTTAAAAATGTTATCTTTATGTTTATGTCCTGACTTGTGCAGCTTCTGGAAGTTTCCATCAGGCATATCTTGCCCAAAAATCATCACTGCAAATGCTATAACAGTCTGAAAAACTGCAGGAATGAAAAATGCTACCCTCCATGCAGCATATTTGTTTGTGGCTCCTACTCTTAGTATGAGGGTGTATACTAGTGGCATGATCATCTGTGTTGCACCACCCCCAAGGTTCCCCCACCCAGCTGCAACCCCATTAGCCCGTCCGACAACCGGAGGAGAAAACATAGAGCTCATCCAAAATTGAGTCGATACAAAAGTGGCTAAAGAAAAACCTGTAAAAAACCGAACCAGCAAAAACGATGTAGGGGAGTTCACTATGGCTGATAGATAGACTGTTGGAGCGGTAAGAAGGGTGAGTGATGCGGAGGCGACTCTAGGCCCGACTAGATCACAGGCGGTACCCATAGCTAAACGGGCTACGACTGCACCAGAGACTGATGCAATCCCTGCATTGCCTATATCAGTTGCTGTAAGATTGAGATTGTCTCGGATGATGGGTAGTAAAGGTGGAGCAGCAAAAGATGAAACAAAACAGGCAAAGAATTGGAGCCATGATAGATGAAATGCTCTCATATGAGGCTTAGATAGTGATAATATAGGGAAGATTGTAGCTTTGTGCTCTGCATCTACTGGTAGATCAAACTTCTGTGGCTCATTTTCTTTCATTTTGGGCTTGATTTTTGACTAATTGATGCTAAGAATGAATAATCTTTTGTCTCACAAATTCGAGTGATAGCTTTTTAGATGTTGTGTAGGAAATTCAAAGGGACTAAAGGGCAATGGAAGATTGCATATGGGTTGGGATCTTTAAGAATATTCACACTCTAAACTCTTATAAATTCTAATTTTTGAATTCGTCATAGATTCTATTATTGCGTGGGTTGTAACTTTAAGAAACTAGATTCTAGAGAATCATCATCTATTATTAGCTAAAATTTAATGGAGGTCATGGACATGTTCAATATGTTCGACTGTAAAGGGCTAAAAAATTAAAGGTCTCAAAATTAAATTATGTAATATATATTAAGTGTTCAAATACAATATTTTTTAGACGAGATTTGAATTTGATTTTCATTACCCTCATCCTCTGGTCTAGAGGCCGGCATAAGAAAAATAATTGATAAGTTAATATTCATTAAAAATACATTGGAAAGGTAATGTTGGTGTTATTAGTGAGGGGTCAAAGACGGGGAAAACCATGTAGTGCATGCATTCATTGTCTTGGCATTTGTGGCAAACCTTATTTATGATCTCTTACTATGATACTCATTACGAACTGCAAAAGAATTCTTATTTGGATATTCTTCAGAGCTAGTAGGAAAATGCTCCTTCTATTCCTTTCAGAATGCAATATACAAAGTATCGACATATTTGGTTAAATAGTTTATTAGATAATTTTAACTTATTTTAGTATGAATAGATGATTAAATGTTCAAACCTTCTAATGCTTGTATTTAGAAAATACACAGGTTAAAACAACTTATTGTTATGAATCAGTTAATATTTTTGTACAAGCTGCTCTTATTAGCAGTGTGTTCGACCCTTTTTCCCCTTTTCCAATACCACCGTCAAAGGAATTTTTTTCCTAATTATATAATATTTTTTTGACAATAAATTTACATTTTCTTTCCTAATCTATTAACAAACTAATTTGTGTCTTTTAACTTAATTTACATATCTCATCCATACTCTTGTTTATATTTTATATCAATTGTTTAGAAAGTATTAAAACTACGTACATAGTAGAAATCTCAAATAAATATATAGAGTATTATTACGATGTTTAAAACACATCGACAACTATTCACTTTCATGTTAAAATATAATTTTTTTGGCAGAAAAGAAAATTTCTCATTTGTATAATTTTTACATTATAATTTTATGAGCTTATGTCTCACTAAGACTCTCGTTAAAAATGGTACTCTTTATTTCATCATACCAATTTGTTTCCTAACCCATGCCTGAAAGCTGTGTACAAATTAATTATCCAAATTGTGGAAGTATAAACTAAGAAGCTGGAATAGCTCAGTTGGTTAGAGCGTGTGGCTGTTAACCACAAGGTCGGAGGTTCAAGCCCTCCTTCTAGCGATGTATTTTTAAGATTTTCCTCTTAGAATATAGAGCGATGTAATTTTATCACCCGCATGGAAACGTACAGCGAGCGGTATATGCATGCCTTTTGCAAGCAGAAGCCGATCTTTGGTCTATTTGCAAAGGGCCCGCGGCTATAGTTAACCCATTTTGGCCAGCGGGTCCTCTTTTTGCATTAAGGACATAGTGCATGTGATCGATTTAATTTGTGAACGTGGTCCTAAAGGGTTTTACAGGAAGTTTTGAGTATGGATAACATGTTCGATTGCACAGGATCTCGAAAAATTAGAGGCTTCAATATTTAATTCCTTAGTATATGTTAGGTGTTCAAAGAAAAAAAATAATTATAAATATATCATAATTTTTAAAATTGCACAAAGTCTTCATAAAATTTATCAATTTTTAGTCTGCCCCTAAAGGGTTCCAATTAGGGATGGTCATGGGGCGAGTCTGGCCAGACCCGGACCCTTTTATTTTTTATGGATCCAGACCCGAATCCGGACCCTAAGGGTCCAAAATTTTCAGCCAGACCCAGACCCTACGGATCTGACGGGTCTAGGGTCCTTAATGGGTCTTATACGAAGCCTCTTTGATTTGTCAAAATCGAATCTTTTGCAAGTCTTTTTGTATTTTTGTAAGCAACTTATTATCGTATTACAAACACTTGTTCGAGTCCATAAAATTCAAATGCAAAATAATTACTAAAACGTAAAAACACTTGTCTAAATACATAATTAAAAATCAAATATAAAATACTAAATGAGATACATAGTTTATATTTCATAACATTACAAAATAATTACTGGATTGAGATTAATGAGAAGACAAATTAGACAATCAATATTCATGGCATTATATGTTAATAATAAAAAAATTAATATTAGAATTTAGAAATCAGAAATTCATAATATAAAATTTAAAAGTTTAGGGTCCAGATTCGGTTCTTCACCTTAGGACCCGGACCGGACCCGAACCCGTCTAATATTTTTTGGTTCCAGATCCGACCCGAATCCGATGGGTCTCAAAAATTAAGACCCAGACCCTTAGAAAAGAGGCAGGTCCAGAGCGGATCCAACAGAGTTCTAGACCTATGACCATCCCTAGTTCCATTCTATGTCAAGTATGAGAACATCTCGTAACGTCTTACAATGAGATGTGCTCATATAATCAACTTATTTTTTATATTTTTAATTTTAAGACTATAATTAATTATTTTAAAATTATAAGTATCCACTTAAAAATATAAGTGATCATTTTAATACTGTAAATATATATTCGAGCAGTCCAATAAAAATATTTTCACCATAAAACCATCTCATTTTAAAACTTGACAAAACTATTTTATGGAAAAACCATTTATTTTGTTGGCTTGATCGTAATTATTATATCATTATTACAAGTACACATATAATAAAACCAAAGCAAGCCAACCAGCAAGCTTAATAACTACAAAATAGGAAATAGATTAAACAGAAGCCGTAATAACATCTTCCTCAACCTTCTTGAAAACGAACCCAAAGAAAGGGAGGGAATTTTCAATTGGTACAAGGCTTAAATAGTTCAAACCATTACGTCCAGGTATAGTAGCATCTATCTGTTCACAACTTTTCCCCTCTTTCCCTTGCTTATCAGAATAAGGAACAGGGAGTAGGAAACAGTACAATATCCTGTAAGATCCAAATTTATCAATTTTCTCAATCTGGAACCAATTATTAAACGTTTCGGCCCCCGGATTTCCGATAACTCCATTGGTAGTGATAAAAGGAATGTATGATCCAACCCCACTATCTTCAAAATTTAGTTGCCAGACCATTGAATTTCGGCAATATGGGTCTAGACCAAAGGAGATATTCACTTCGGTTTCTTCGGTAATTTCTTTCTGATTTGGGTCAGAAGGAAAGAAACTTACGGGGCGACCTTTCTCCCATTCACTCGAGAATTGGGCGACGTATTTAGGGCAAGGCACACCAGAGGAAGATCTTATTGTTGGGGTTACGCCGCCTCGGCCTGCTGCGCCCCAGCCGGAAGTGAGGATATAGTAGCGTGAGCCTGATACTAATGGGTTACCATCTGTGTCTAGGATTTCAGTGCCTGCCAGGGTTCTCGGAGAAAGATTGATTAGGCTGATGAGAAGGATGGTAGTGGTAAGGAGAAACTTGTGACCCATTTTTGTCGAGTTGGTTTTGATATTGTGAGAATTTGGTTTGTATGGAAGGTATATGATACAATTAGGTTCTTTTTATAGAAATTTGGAGTGTGAATACACACTACAACAGTGAGTCATCTTGTGTTAACATTTGATTGAACCGACACAAAAACTTGGTATGATACCGTCTGATAGTGAGACGTATTTTATTGGGTCGGCTTAGTTTTATGTATTTTTTTATCAAATCATAAATTAAAATGTAATTTTAAGAGTTTAAAGACCAATTAAAAGACTTTAAAGATCAATTTCAAGGATTTAAAATTGACATTTTAAGTTATGGAATTTGACAATTTTAAGACTTAAAAGGTCAATTTCAATATTTAAAAAATTAATTTTAAGACTTAAAAGATCAATTGCAGGATATTAAATTCTCATCTTAACTTTAAAATAGGATGACTTAAACTTGAAAGTAGATATAAAAAACTTTGAAATTGACCTTTTAAGTCTTAAATTTGGATTTTTAATTTTTGAAATTGTCATTTTAAGTCTTAAAATTAATATGTCAGAATATTTTAAAAAAATTATTAGACCTAAGCCAGCTGCACGGTTAAGACTGTCTCACGGAAAAGTAACCGTTGAATTAATGGATTTAAACAAAATTATTTGTGGAATTTAATTATTGGATTAAAAGAAAATCAATGGGCCTAATGGTCATGAGTTGTTGTGCATATAAGATTTTGGCTTCAATGATGGAGATATCGTATACAAGGATGAATAATAATAACGTGACTCGAATCAACTATATAAGATATTTTGGGTTAGAATTATTTGTTAAAGTTTTCTGTATAAATGATTTTTAAATATGGTATCAAAAGGGGCGTGTGTGTTCTAATTTGATCTATTTTTTATTTCAAATGAATTATTAGCATAAATAAGAAAGATTAATATTATATCTATACTTTTAATTTAAAGGGTTTTAATGTAAAAAGAGATAATAAATATTATACATATAATAGAAGTATATATTAGAATTATAAATATGAATTAAAATTTTTAATTGAGTTAATTGTTAATAGTGTAATGTACAACTTGCAATATTATAAATGCATTAACTTGAATAATTGTCCTATCTTTTTTCGGTCAGTAACGCTTAACACGTGCTCATTGTTTGCATGAGGTTTTGGAAGAACACTACGTACGGTCTACACTCCATGATTCAATATATCTACATAAACGACACCACCTGTAAGACTATGAGGCACTGGGGTCCCAAAAAAATTGTCACACATTAGAGCTATCACATCGGTAAAGTTTTTCTATTTGAGTGAAAATTGCTTTAGGTAAAAAAGCATCCTATTATTGAATATTCACAAAAAAATCTCAATTTCCTCATAGTGGGCCCCACCACTAATATAAATAAATACACCCCATTGTCCTTTTTTTTTTACACATAATTTCTAATTTTTAAAGACTTATAAAAAAAATAAAATATACCAACATTTATGAAAAAAATTCTCTATAAATAGACACCGCATTTTTCTATTTTTTGACGCACTTCAAAAATTCTCTTCTCTCTAATTTCATAAAATTAGTATTCAAGTGGTTTAATGTGTTTGATCTTTTTATTTTTAATTTTTTTGTGGTAGTAATATTATATCTTCATAATATTTTATGAATTACTTTTTTTGTCTTAATAAATTTTAGGATAGATAGAGAAAATAAGATAGGATAAAATATAAAGTATCAGATACTAGTGAGGAAACTTTTTTTCTCGTGAATGGGATAAACCTCAAAAAATTAAATATAAGTGGATGAGAGGAATAGTGTTGAGAGAAATTGATGAGAATATTTTTTTTTTCATCAAGAGTGCTCTTAGAAGTATCAAAGGAGAGATGAAATATATGAACGAGAATAAAATATGTGGAGTAAGCATTTACATAATAAAAGTGTGATAATTTCTTAGAAGTGGAGGGAGTATAATTAAAAATACTTTCTCTCCTATTCTAATTGCACACGTCTTATTTGATTTTACATATTTATCGATGCGTTATTGCAATCAAATAATATTTCACTTGATTATGTTTTACTTTATAGTTTGAGAATAAAATACAAGTAAAAATATTCACAGATATTAAATAATAGAATCTTTCAAATGTTGAATATACTTCTATTATTTGATTGAATAATAAATTTGATGGAGGAAAAGTACGAACCATAAATATTAAAAAATATTTTTTAACGTTAGTGGGAAACATATGGGAACCATATAAACAATATAATAGTGTTAAAATAAAGTTAATGAAAGATATCTGGGGACCGTAAGTATTGTTGAGATTTATGGTGACTTGAGTGCACAAATTAATTGTGCATTCATGTGTGATCTCATTGGATGGAATCCCAAGGAATAAGTTAATGGGTGTTTTAAGTGATTAACTTAATGTGTGTTGAATGTGATGAAATAATTCTTGAAGTAATGAAGAGATTAATGTGTGTGACTTAAACATGAGAGTTATGAATCTTAATGAAAAAGTGGAAAAAATGCTCTACTATGCTGGGTCGAGCAAAGCTGTTAGAATGCCTCCTGAAGGCCGCTCGATCAAGCGAGCCTCTGTTTTGGTCGAGCGAATCTTCTGACGCTCCTAGGATGTTTTTTTTGATTCTTCAAGTGCTTGGGGCTGTTTTATTATTATTTATTCATAGTTTCAATGTATTTAATGTTGCTTAGTGTGATCTCCCTATAAATAGGGAGCTCATTTGTTCATCCAAAATTCCAAACACATCAAAAACAACCCCTAAGCCAAACACATAGCCTTTGTTTTATCTCTTACTCAATTGTAATACTTCATTTGTAAGAGTGTTTTACTCCGTTGAAATAATATAAACAAGCAACTATATACCACGGAGGACGTAGCCATCATTGGATGAACCTCCTTAAATCATTTTTTCATTTTGTAATTTTTTTTTCATCAAACATTCGTTAGTTCATTGTATCGTTCATCAAAGTACTTCGTATCGTATCTTTCCGAGTAAATATTTCAATTGGTATCAAAGCCAAGTCGTTGTTACGGTGATTAAGAAGTCGTTATTGGTGAAACATGCCCACAATGAAGCTCGACATAGAGAAGTTTGATAGAATTGTGAATTTTGGCTTATGGCAAGTCAAAATGAGAGCCATTTGATTCAAATGGCGTGCAAAAGGCCATTAATAGTGTAGACAAGATGCCGGAAGGAATGATCGTGGCGAGATGAGAAGAGATTGACACAAAGGCACTATCGGCAATCCAATTATGTCTTTTCAATGAAGTGCTAAGAGAGGTTATTCAAGAAACTACAACCAAGGGAATACGGGAGAAATCGGAATTACTCTACATGGCCAAGAGTGTAACCAATAGGCTACTTTTAAAAAGTAGACTTTACGATCTACGCTTGGAGAAAGGTAAACCTTTAAAACCTCACTTAAATGAGTTTTATTCCATTGTTATGGATCTTCAAAATATTGAAGTCAAGCTTGATGATGAAGACTTGGCTATTGACCTCTTATGTTCTCTACCTTCATCTTACAAGAATTTTAGAGAAACTTTACTCTATGGTAGAGAAAACTTGAGTAGTGACGATGTGAAAAATTCCTTGACACAAAGGGATCTCATTGATACACAATTGTCACAAAAATCATAGGGTGGCTCGAGTGATGGATTATTTGTGAGAGGGAGGACGTTTGGAAAAGGTTCCACTAGTGAAAATGAAAACAAGGGTAAAGGGAGGTTGAAGTCATAGGGGCCTAACAAAAATAAGACTTGCAGCTATTATAAGCTTAAAGGCCACATCAAGAAGGATTGTTGAAAATGGAAAAAGAAAAATGCTAGTGATGATGGGACTAGAAACGCAACTAGTGATGATGAGTGGTGTTTTAGTAGCCACATATGGGTACAAAGATAGTGATGAGTGGATTCTTGACTTGAGATGCACATTCCACATGACTCCCAACAAAACTTTCTTTCAAACATTTGAAAATGTTGATGAAAGAAATGTGATCATGAGAAACAACACAACATGTGTTGGAGTTGGGAGTGTGAAAATGAGAATGTTTGATTGGATGGTGAGAACCTTGACCGATGTGAGGTATGTTCCGGGTTTGAAAAAGAATATCATATCTTTGGGAACTCTTGATTAAATCGGGTGTAGGATCACTTGTGAAGGTGGAGTTATGAAGGTTGCTAGAGGATCACTTGTGGTGATGAAGGGGAAGATGAATAGGAGTTTGTATGCTCTTGAAGGTTCAACTATCTTCGGCTCGGCGAATATTTCCACAAACACAATGTCCGATCATGAAACAAAGCTTTGGCACTTGAGACTTGGTCACATGGGAGAAAGAGGTCTGTTTGAACTCTCTAAACAAGGTTTATTTGATGGCAAAAGGTTCGGGAACCTTGGATTTTGCGAACATTGTGTCCCAAGAGGGTTAGTTTCAAACCTGCCATACACAACACTAAGGGGATCATTGACTATATGCATTCCGATTTGTGGGGGCCTTTAAGAAAGTCCTCCCTTAATGGTTGTAACTACTTGTTGACCTTCATTAATGATTACTCAAGAAAAGTGTGGTGTTACTTTATTAAACACAAAAATGAAGTATTTGATGTTTTCTTAGAATGGAAGAAAATGATAGAGAAAAAGACCGGTAGGAGCCTCAAGACCTTGAGAACCGATAATTGTCTTGAATTTGTTGATAATAAATTTCTTCAATATTGTATTAATGAAGGTATTGTGAGACATAGAGCTTGTGCAGGGCGTCCTCAACAAAATGGTGTTGCAGAGAGGATGAACAAAACGTTGTTGGAGAAAGCTTGGTGTATGCTAAACCAAGCCAAATTGGGGCAGCAATTTTAGGCCGAAGCGGTGGCTACGACATGTTACTTGATTAATTGCTCACCTCATACTGCCTTGAAATTCAAATCACCACAAGAAGTGTGGTACAACACTACGGTAAATTATTCTAGTATTAGAGTTTTTGGTTGTTCGGCTTATATTCATGTAAATGATGGAAAATTTGAACCTAGGGCTAGAAAATGCATTTTTGTGGGATATGGAGTGAGTGTAAAGGGGTATTAGAGTGTGGTGTAATGAGTCAAGAAGAATAATTACTTCTAGAGATGTTGTATTTGTTGAAAATAGCATGCTAGTCTGAAACAGCCTAGACTAACATAAACAGTATAATAATACTGTTCACAACACAGCGGAAGACTTATAGTGGTCTGGACTGAATCCGACCTGTGATTAGATGATCACAGCAAACTAATATCAGAGTTATTTAAAACTCTTTACCTAACTAAGTAAATACTATTTACAAAATATTATGAAATTATTACAATTTAATTTACGAATAACTAATTTACAAAATGTATTTCCAAAAGAAGTCCTCGTCTCGCCCGTAACACATAATACATGTAGGCATCCTTTCCACCACAGAGCTAACCTGAAAATGGATCTATCTCCCGTAAGGGATAGGCCCCATCAAAGACTGTCAACAATTGAATTGTTGAGTAATCCAACCAACTACTATATTTTATACACAAGTCGTTAACAGACATCTTCAAATAAATTCTTTATTTGCTCAATTGGTAACTCTTTAAAAAAGATTAATTCATTAAAACCCAAACTCTTTTAAAAGATTGTTTGGTATCGAAATAAATACGACTAAGAACCTTTGGTTCATAGTGAATCAAAATACGGCTATAACTTTAAAAGTTAATAGTGAAAATCAAAATGCGGCTATTACTTTACAAGTCAATAGCGAAACAATACGACAAATAAAACATAGAAAATTTCTTACGCAACAGATTTTTATTTACATAACTTATAAGCTATATATCCTTAATTTAACATAGAAATTTACAAAGGTGAAAGGGGTATGTTATGTAAATTTACTACTGTTGAAATACTGTGACTTGAACACTACTCCGCGGGGCGCGGAGCTTGGTCAGATTGTGCTTCGCGGGGCGCGTAATTCTCCGCGGGGCGCGGAGTTGCTTCTGATCTCACTCTGCGGCTCGCGTAATGGCGGTTTCTTGGCACGTTTTTGGCCGGTTACTCTAAGTTTTTAACGGTTTTTTGTATTTTCTTAACCTAATTCCTTTTTATTATGAGGTATACTATATAAAGGCCTCATGTAATTAGAATTAAGGAGAGATGCAACGCAAAACACAAAGTGAGGAAAACTAAGAGAGAAAAAGCTTGGAGAGCCATTGTTGTGGTTTCTCATGTTCATCTTGTAATCTCCCTGTTTATAGTGAAAAGTTTATTCTCGGTGCCGGTGGATGTAGCTATCACGTTGATAGTGAACCACGTTAATTTCTCGGTGTGATTTTCTTTATTGTTTGTTTGAATCTTTATTGTTTCATTATTGTTTTTCGATCTTTGCTTCCGCTGTCGCACAACAATTGGCATCAAGAGCTCAGGTTTAATCCTAGGAAGAGTTTTTAAAGGAAACAATGGTAGGAGATTCTACAATAAGGATTGAGAAATTTAATGGGAAGAATAGCTTTGGGCTATGGCAGATTAAGATGAAGGCGTTATTAAAGCAGTTGCAGATTTGGTGTCCGTTGATCCCAAAGAGTGCGACGTCTACGTCGGGATCTGGAAACGAATGGACTGATGAACAGTTAGTAGTAATGGAAGAGAAGGCTCATTCTACCATCTTACTAAGTCTTGATGATCATATCATCACGGAGGTTGCTGATCAGGAGACGGCCGCAGAATTATGGTTAAAATTGGAGTCACTATACATGACAAAATCTTTAACCAACAAATTACTACTGAAACAGCGGTTGTTTAGCCTCAGGATGCAGTCAGGTATGCCATTAAGGGATCATCTAGAAAATCTTAATTCTATTTTACTAGATTTGCGTAATTTAGAAGTTAAGATAGATGATGAGGATGCAGCGTTAATATTGCTTGTTTCTCTACCGAATAGTTATGAGAACTTTGTGGAGTCTTTTGTGGTTGGCAAAGACTCGTTGACTCTAGAAGAAGTGAAGGCAACACTTTATACTAGGGAGTTGCGTCAAAAGGCGACAGGTGATAATGAGAATTATGGCAGTGGGTTAGTTGTTAGGTCGGGTAGAAATTCTAGAAAGAATAAGGGATCTAACAATAGTAACGGTGCTAGGTCGGATACTTGTAATAGTAGAGATGGGTCTAGCAACACTAAGACCATAATATGTTATCACTGTCCAGGAACCAGGACATTTTAAGTCTAAATGTCCAGAATTAAAGAATAAATCTCAGGCCACAGTAGTCGAAAGTAAACAGAACAAGAGCTATGATTCGGAGGAAGATTTAGCATTGATTAGTTGTGTTGAGTCTGGTGAATTGGTTGATAGCTGGATTCTTGATTCTGGTAGTTCTAACATATGAGTCCTCGTCGGGATTGGTTTGATACTTATGAGTCTTGTTTTGGGGCTTCAGTTACGATTGCTAACGGTACTCCATGTGAAGTAGTAGGTATTGGTTCCATGAGACTTCGGACTAGTGATGGGAGAAGGGTTACTTTGACTAAGGTGAGGCATGTTCCTGCATTGGAGAAGAACTTGATATCGCTTGGGACCTTAGATGATTTGGGCCTCAAGGGTGAGTTTAGCAATGGGGAAGTGAGTGTCTTTAAGGGTTCGGATTTGATACTTAAGGGTGTCAAGGTGAAATCCCTGTATGTCTTTCAGGGTGTTACGCTGCCTAGTTCTGCTATTAGTGCTTCTACTTGTCACCAGGAGATGACAATTTATGATAGGTATGGTCATATGGGTGAAAGTAGAGGGCTGGAATTGTCCATTGAGAATCGTCTTACAAGTGTCAAGGATGCCTACCTTGAGGAAGACAAGCATTGTGTGTTTGGGTTTAAACACGGGTGTGAGCTTAGCATTGAAGCTCATGATCACTTGTATGGTAAGATGGTTAGTTGGCTACATTTGGATAGTTCGTTTTGTGGATTTGTTATGTTCTGTGTTTTAGGTATTTTGTGGCATCATACTTATGGGATAACACCATTGCAGAACGGTGTTACAGGAATAGCAAATTGGACCTTGTTAGGGGGAGTCTTATGCATGCTCTCTGATACTTGGTTGTTGAGTAGATACTGGATTAGTTTGTTCGATCGGGGTTTACACACGGGATTAGAGGTGCCCAGTATGTGTGTGGTGTGGCTCAGTAGGGTATCGTGCTATCTCATATTTGGAGTCTTGTTAGGGCTTTGGTGTGTTGTTGTGTATTTTGCAGCAGCCGGTTATGGTGATAGTGGTACCGAGTTTGAGGTGGAGTATGAGGTTAACTCCTCATCCATCTCTGTTCGACCCCAGATTGATGGTGTTGATGCTACCCCAGGTATCTCTCTGACTGTGATTTCTGGTGCTATCTTTATCTCTGTGGATAGTTTAAAGGAGTCAGTACAGGGAACATTCTGCCGATCTAAAGGGTTTCAAGAAAAGCCTATATGTGTTATCGAGAAGTCTAATAGGTTGGTTGTAGGGAGTGTTGTTTTGGTTGCTATAAGCGTGGAAGGTTATGCATTGAACCTTGTGGGATTGGCAAGGTTGGTAGCCATTTTTGTGGAGTCACTTGGACCTCCAACTTATGAGCACATTGTAGAGTATAGTGAGCGGGCGCAGTGACTTGCTATGACTTTACGTATGAGCAGAGTGTGGGAACTGTTGTATGGACTGGTAGTGTTACTTAGCTCAATTACATCACCTCATTTTGAGACTAAGTCGGTCTACATGTCTAGAGTAATGGTTCGGTGTTTGAAGTATGCTGTGATGTGTACTTGTTTTGCGCATGCCAGAAGTGTCATTTGCAGGTTTGTGACTCAACCTGAGTGGGGGCACTGGCAGGTAGAGATTTGTTCTCTCTACGGTTTGCTTGGATCAGCTGTTGTGTTTCTTATGTACGGGAATGATACTAAGTGCTTTATTACATTGGTTGAAGCTTGGGTTGTGTTCGCTGAGTTTGATTATGTCTTGATCTCGGTGATGGTTCTTTGTGATCAACCTTGGTTGGCTTTTGTGTACTACGATTGTGTGTTTAGTGATCAGGTACTTGATGTTCGGGAGAAGCACAGTGTGGTCAGATTTCATTCGGAATGCACGTACATGAAGATAGAGGTAAAGAAGGTAGGATGGTCTGACAGTCCTAGTAGATTCTTTACTATACTGGATTCATTAGCATAGGCCCTTAGGGGCGGTGTGAGGGAGCTCACAGGTGGAGGTGTGCACAACCTCAAGGTGGAGCTTGCCTCGTGTACTCATGATGCAGGTGGAGCATTATGAGTGAACTTGTGATGCTAGTTGAGCGTTATGAGTTGTTATACTTGGAAACGAGTATGTGATGGGTCTTAGTTGAAGACTTATCGGGATGGATCTTGGTTGGAGACTTGTCAGGATGTATGGCTTATGCTTGAGCTTTGCATCGGGTTTTGGCTTGAGAATGGTTTTGCTTCACTATGGTTTGATGAGGTAGTGGTTGGCTACGTGTTCTCGTCAAGGTGGAGATTGTTGAAATACTGTGACTTGAACACTACTCCGCGGGGCGCGGAGCTTGGTCAGATTGTGCTTCGCGGGGCGCGTAATTCTCCGCGGGGCGCGGAGTTGCTTCTGATCTCACTCTGCGGCTCGCGTAATGGCGGTTTCTTGGCACGTTTTTGGCCGGTTACTCTTAGTTTTTGACGGTTTTTTGTATTTTCTTAACCTAATTCCTTTTTATTATGAGGTATACTATATAAAGGCCTCATGTAATTAGAATTAAGGAGAGATGCAACGCAAAACACAAAGTGAGGAAAACTAAGAGAGAAAAAGCTTGGAGAGCCATTGTTGTGGTTTCTCATGTTCATCTTGTAATCTCCCTGTTTATAGTGAAAAGTTTATTCTCGGTGCCGGTGGATGTAGCTATCACGTTGATAGTGAACTACGTTAATTTCTCGGTGTGATTTTCTTTATTGTTTGTTTGAATCTTTATTGTTTCATTATTGTTTTTCGATCTTTGCTTCCGCTGTCGCACAACAACTACATATTTTTTAAAGTAAACTACTAAAACTAATTAAAAGCATATATACTTCATATGATATGATATTAGCTTTGGCCTAACTAGCTCTTTAGTGTCTCTGAAAGCTTTTCCCAATTATTAGTTTGCTTTTAAAGAAATTTAATTATTCATATTTATGAATATGATTAAATATTAATTTTTAAAAACATAATTTTAAAATATTAACTTTAATTAGTAATTTTATGATAATAATTTAAGATTTAATTGTCAAATTTTACAAAGAAAACTGCAATATCTTGGGAAAAACAAACTCTCTTACTACATTCCAACATTTGGCTCCAGTTGGCCTTGTTTGGTTTGGATTGGTTCAAGTTTGAACCACATCAAGTGGGTCAAAATTTTTTAGATCAGCCTAAACGAATCGCTTATGATCTGTTTTGATATAAGCTCGTCGAATCATGAATCAATACTGATTTGATTGTTTTGCGACCGAGTTTGCTCACTTATTGATAAATTTCATAATGTAGTTTTTCATACATAATTGGAATAAGTGAGCCTAATTAATTGGAATGATATAACAATAATAGCAATAATATTGAAAATTTAAAATATACAAATAAAAAGATCATTATTAGTTGTGGATGGAATGAATAAAATAGAATTATTAAATAGATGAAGGTGGAGCCATCTTGTGGTGGAATTTGAATGGATTCAAACAAATTTAAATGTAAAATTGGAATCCATTGAAAATAAAACGGGGTTGTAGGTATAGGGATGTTTGGCAAACAACTGATAAATGATAGCTGGTAGTAATTAGAGCAATTGATTTGACTAGCGGATAATTTTGCTCAACCCTAACAACAGTGCAGTCACACTTCAGTCCATTTATAAAAGTCACTACGGAAGATTCTATACATGTATAAGACGTTAGATTGTCTAAGACCCTTTAAATATTTTTGAATTTTAATTTTTTTTTAATAACTATTACACTGACACGAATCATCAATATGAATTATCAATATTTAATTGGTCTATCTCACAATTGGTTGAAATTTCATTATCCATATGAATTAACCAAAAAATTAATACTATTATATAGATAGATGTAGATTAGTAACAATGATGGAGCACATAGAAAATATTGGGTGACTAAAGAACACACTAAAAATAAAAATTAAAAAAAAAAAAAAAATCAGTTATGATTATTAAAAAAACTCTCCCAACTCATCAGTATAGGACAATTAATTTTCCCCAACTCAGTATAGGACCATTATTTTCCCCAACTCAATATAGGACTTTAGTTTTTTGGTGCTTGTGTGATAATGAGGTATGATTCACGGTCATAAATGGACAGTGCACATATATCATGAATACAAAATCACTTGTAAATAATCGATAATTGCACGTCCCGTAACAAATTCTATTGGTTTATTTAATTTATATTTTTAACACGTTGATGAGAGCAACTTATTGTAAATTAATTGATACATATTAACAAATTATTTTAAATATTAAATTACCAAATACTAGCAGATGATTTGACTAGTCAACTATTTATTTGTACCTAAATAATCTAAAATTGTTAAATAAATTATTTTGCCAAACACCCGATTAAATTATACATACATAAAATGATCAAAATTAGGGCTACTTTGATAATTATTATTTAGTACAATCCACTGTTTTTCTTAATATTCTAAGACTCTACCATTCTATGTTTTAAATTCAGTATATATTTCATGTCTGTATCAAAAAGTGTCATATAACTTAAAAAAACTCTCATATATTTGAAATAAATGTTGATTTCTCATTGCTAGGGACTTAGGGAGTATTTCTAATCATGATAAATATAGATTCTAAAATCATGTGTAATAATTTGTATTATAGTACTATTAGCTGTAAGTATTTAAAAAGTATAACTAAGTTTAGAGTTTGTGTGAAAATTACGTGTTAATTAATATTATCAATGTTTAATATTAGTTTATAGGAACCTTTTTTAGTTAATGACTTGTTACTAATAATAAACACTGATAAATTGTGAAATTTAATTCTCCGGCCAACAACCAATAAATATATTTCATTTGACTATTAATATTGGATAATTTACCCGCAAGGATGAACTATGTTTTTTTAATCCTTTTTATAATTTTTTTTACATGAATTAAAAGGGTACTACTGTCATTTAGAATGTTTTTTCACCTTAAAACCCAAAAGATAAAAACCATTTAAATCACCAACGGCTATGTATAAGAGTACTAACTATAAACTGCATGACTTAAAAAAAAAACTTATAAACTGCATGTAATTTAATATGTAAACTAGTAAGATATAAACATGGCATTAGAAATAAAAATTTTCACAATAAATTGGATGATAACAAAAATATTAATAACAAATTAATCGTCAATTTTGCCTCGAACCAAACCTGCATAAAAAAAAACATTCATTACCAAGAGTTTAATTAATGGAAATATTCGAGTGTTTAATTATACAAAGTGTTTCAAATAGCTCTTTTCATAATAAATTGGATCAGTACGCATTAGGCAATAGGCAATAGGCAATAGGCAGTACATAAATGAACAATAAGCACATGAAATGCATTTAGTGATAACAACGTGCATATAGAGGAAAAATACAAATTGGACGTCTATTAAAGCTCAATGTAGGACCATTGATCATCACCACTCGCTTATGAGATGACAAGATATTATTGGTGTCCAAAGTTTAATTTTGCAACGTAATAAAAATGCCTTAATTTTCAAGAAAAATCACAAAATATCCTTCTAAAAACGAATATTCCAAAATAACAAAAATTACCTAACTAAATTTACAATTTAAACCAATAACTCTATAAACATATAATACAATAAACGGTACATGCATCAGATTTTTTTTACAATTATCTCTCATCATATTATACAGTACAATAGTCATAATATTAAGTGTAAGGAGAATTAAAGTTAAAATTATTCAAACTATCGCTAGATAAAAGAGGTTGAGAAAAATTGTGAATGACTAAAAATAATTACTACAAAAGTTTCAAATTTCCATTCTAAAAATGGCCTTAACTTCTTTAACTATCAAGGACTGGTATGTAGATTATTTTTTCCTTTTTTTTTTGATATTGTGATAAAATTAGATCGCAAAATTATCCACATACAGACTAAATTAAAGAAAAAATTTAATCATTTGAATAAATAATGAAAATTAAACTCCGATAAATCTTAAGTATAAACTCGTACAACAAACAATATAATCATATAATGATGCCTAATTAATTAGCTACACCAAGGCACTGGAAATAGTCTATATATATAGGATCCCTTATTGCAATGCCTCCTACACATTCTATATATATCAAGTAAATAAAAAAAAATCTCAGCATGGTCCTCCGAACCACAACCATCCTTACACTTATCAGCCTAATTTTGGTTATTTCAACCACCTCAGCACGCCCTGATCCAGTCCGAGACAATGACGGTGTCCCATTAATAAAAGGTGCGCGTTACTATGTCCTCCCTCCGAATTTCGTCTCAATCGCCGAACGCGACCGAGGCGGGTTAGCCCCAATTTCTCGGCCATCCCAAACGCCCTGCCCTACCTACGTTGCCCAATATTCAGATTTATGGACATTAGGTTGGCCCGTAACTTTCTTTCCTGCAGACCCGTCTCAGAAACAAATAACCGAAGATACTGACCTCAATATCTCCTTTGGTCCGGACCCAATATGCAAAAACATAGGGGTATGGCAAGTTAATTATGAACGAATTTTTGGACCCTACACGGCTTTAATTAACACAAATGGAGTTATAGGAAATCCAGGACCAGAAACTTATAATAATTGGTTCCAGATTAAGAAAGCTAATGTAACATTAGATTCCTTCAGCTACAAGATAGTGTACTGTTATGAAGGTCCTCCTGGGACAAGACATTGTGATGAGGTAGTTCCAAGTATACCTGGAAATAATGGTATGAAGTATTTAAGTCTTCTACCTATTAATTACAACAAACCCTTTTCTGGGTTTGAATTCTTTTATGTTGAAGATGAGGTTACATCTGTTTGATGAGCTTGCTAGTTGGCTTACTTTGTTAAAATAATGTATGTACTTGAGATGATATTCTCTTCAAGTTAATAAAGTTTTCAATTATTTATTTGCATGTTTTGTATGAGATCATCTGATCTAATTATGATTAAATCTATATATTTAGCTTATTTTTTTAATTGATTAATTTAAGATTACTTTTTTTAAAATTTTTAAAATAATTAAAAAATTACAAAAAAGAGTATTTTGCAAAAAAAAATCTTTAAAAATCTTTAAGTTTTGTTTATTAATTAACATCTCTTGTTGAAACTGTGTAATCATGAGTTGAAGTCTTGCAATTAGCCTTATTTTAATTTATCACTTTAAGATTTATATTTTTAAAATTTTAAAATAATTAAAAAATTATAAAAAAGATCTTGAGACCGTCTAATCATGAGTTGAACTCACATAAATAGCTTATTTTTTTAATTGATTACTTTAAGATTATACCACTACAATATACTCCCTTCTTTTCTTTTTGTTCTTTCCGTTTACTTTTTACATAATTTTCAACGCAAATTTTAAACTTCAATATCTCTAAATATACATAATAAAAATTTATAAAGAATACATAATCAACAAGTAAACATTAAGGCGAATATAACTAGATCTTACGTGGATATATTTTATCTTCTAGATATGTTTAAAATATTAATCAAATTTCTCTCTCCTTGAAGTGGAATATTCCAAATGGAAAGAACATTAGAGAATGGAGAGAGTAATTTGCTTTTGGTGGGATATAATTAGCGATATTTAATTTAAATTTTGCTATTTTAAATTTTTAATCGTATATATAGAAGATTTAGTGGCATTAATTAGATCATTTAGCAGCAATATGAAAAATTACACTAAAGCTTCTTGCAATATAGAATCTAGTGATATTTGTCAAAAATATCACTATAGACTATAGTAACAATTACATATGCCACTCAAAATCAAATAAAGTGTCGACTAAATTACTTTATAGTGAAATTTAAAATAAAAATCAATAATTATTACACTAAAAATATAAATTAGTGGCATTTTTTTAATGTCACTAAATCCAATTTCACATAAAGTAAAATTTTTTGTAATGCATGCTCCAATCGAGAAAATAAGACTCGTTTCATTTTTAATGTAAAATTTTTTAAACAATTCTATAATTAAAAGAACACGAATTACAACGTAGTCAATATTCTTAAATAGAACTAACAAGTGATAACCTCTTTTGAAGATTAGTAAACTTATTATTTGACTTTTGAATATAACTAAATCATGACAAATATATACTCCAGCCTCCAATTCACAACAATCAGTTACATTTGATTTTTTGACACTATTATCGACCAACATTAATTTATATTAATTTTTAATCTAGATGTTAAAATATATTCACGTAAAATTATATTTGATTCATTTCAATATAAATTTTTTTATAATTTCTAATTATGGACAACTAGAGATATTTATTATTGAATTAGTACTCTAATGCCATATTATAAGTATTATTATACTTAATAATTTTAACTAACATAGAAGATAATAGAGAAAGAAGAAAAAAAAAGAACCAATAAAGAGAAACCAAGGACAGGAATATTATTTTTATTAATCAATTGAAAAAGGCTAAAGGGCTTTATATAAGAATACCTAAAGCCACAACACCAAAACTATAACTAATAAATTGAATGAAATAACTAACAAGATACAAAACATAATACTATACTAAAGATAACTTACATATCCTCACCAATTAAATAGAGTGTAAACATTAAATTGGACAATTGGTATAAATTAAAAAGAGTATTATTCATTATATCGAATTAATAGGATTATAAGACATACAAGAATCATGTCAAAACGAAAAAAAAGTAATCGGAAATAAAACCAATAAACTTATTTTTTCCGAACAGAGTAACATGATACTTAGCTTGTACAACAAAGATCATAACTAAAACATAATTAGTAGACTCGCCTTATTTCCTGCGAAACATGGACATGGTCTTGCTAAATATCAACTTCTTTCGCTTCTCTCTAATAAAAACCTCTGCCTCACCATCAACATCCCCTACATCCATTCCTTCCTTACCAAACCGATCCTCGGTTATGTTTTTCGCCTTCTGGCGACTATTCAGTGCTTGATTTCTCCGATTCTCTTGGATAAACACCGCGGCCTCACCATCCATATCCTTAATTGATTGTTCAACGTTGTAGCTACTTGAAGAGCTTAATGATTTCTTTTTTTGATTCGGCCTGTTTTTATTCTTGCTCTTCTTGAAAGGCGAAAATATAAAGGAGAAATAACTCTCTTGATCATTTATAGTGTTAATATCACTTTTATAACTATTTTTTTCTTGCATCATTTTTTCACCACTCGAATTCCTTAATAATGTTGCTTAATCTGTTTTGCTAATGACGTTACCCTATATAAATACATAAACGATTCTGTACGTACAAAATGCCAAATTTTGGCTTGTAAAGCTATTGATTGATATAGCAACATAGAATCTTATACTCTCAAAGCTTTTACCCGATATGTCTAAAAAGCAAGCATTTAGCATGTTATAAATTGTAGCTAGGGTTAGCTTTATTCCTTGAATTTTGAAAGAAAAATAAATGAGACCTTTATAATACCTTATCTTAAAACTTCGTCACCCTTTTTATTTTATCACCACCCCTCCAAATGAAATTACGAATTTGCCCCTAAGTTTAAAAAATTTACAACTTTACCATCCCCTTAAAATTTCTTATTTATAATAATAATAATAATAATAATAATAATAATAATAATAATAATAACAATAATAATAATAATAATAATAATAATAATAATAATAATAATAATAATAACAACAACAACAACAACAACAACAACAACAATAATAATAATAATAATAATAATAACAATAATAATAATAATAATAACAATAATAATATAAATAAAATTAATAATAATATTTAAAAAAAAACCCAGTTGCACAAAAAACCTCAAGTCAACCGGGAAAAAACCGCGGCTGGACCACGGTTCAGTCGCACAATATCGTGCGACTGAATTATGGTCCAATTGCGGTTTTTTCTGCAACTGAACGCCGGTTGGCTCGCGGTTTTTCCTGCGACTGGATTTTTTTTTTAAATTATTATTAATTTTATTTATATTATTATTGTTATCATTATTATTATTATTATTGTGGTTATTATTATTATTATTATTATTATTATTATTATTATTATTATTGTTATTATTATTATTATTATTGTGATTGTTATTATTATTATTTTTCTTTAAATCATTAATTAACAATTAAATTTTAACTAATATATTATTATTTTATTAAAAAATAATTAAACATTCAAATAAATTATTTAAACTCAAAACTAATTATTATAATAACATTATCATAATATAATAATATATTAATATAAAATTAAACTAATTATTATATTATTAATAATATAATAATATAATGATATATTATTTATAATTCGAAATTCAAAAAAAAAAATACAGTCTCAGGAAAAACTGCGAGCCAATCGCACTTGATAACACAATTTTTATTTTAAAAACATTAAATTTAAAGAAGAATATAAAAAATTTAATAATAATAATAATAATAATAATAATAATAATAATAATAATAATAATAATAATAATAACAATAATAATAACAACAACAACAACAACAACAACAATAATAATAATAATAATAATAATAATAATAATAATAATAATAATAATAACAATAATAATATAAATGAAATTAATATAAATTTTCCAAAAAAAAAAATTAATTTAATGAATCACCCAGATCTGGGCGAATTATTTTTTTTTTCGTTTCTTTTTGAATAATTATTATTATTTTTAATTTTATTATTGTTGTTATTATTATTATTATTATTACTGTTATTATTATTAATTTTATTTATATTCTTTTTGAAGAATATAAAAAAGTTAATTATTATTATTGTTGTTATTGATGTTTTTATTATTATTATTATTATTATTATTATTATTATTATTATTATAAATAAGAAATTTGTAGGGGTGATAAAATTGTAATTTTTTAAAAATTAAGGGCAAATTCGTAATTTCATAGGCGAGGGAGTGACGATAAAATGAAAAGAGGTGGCGAAGTTTAATAACTCCCTTATAATATATCAAAAGTGGTCGCCACTACAAAAATCTATTATTATCTTTTTTATCAAAAGCTAAGGATAAAGCATAATTGATGCAACATGTACACCATCTCACCTAGGGCCAACGCTTAATCGAAGGGCAATCTATTTAACATTTGGTTATGGTTCATTTTTAAATTAGTCTTTTATGTTTATAAGTTTAAAAGAAATATGTTGAAGAAGTTGAGTTATGTTAATTAGCTATATATCTTATTTGCTTTTGTACGTTGTTGTCGATTGTTTTTCGGTCTTTTTTGTTTTAGCATGTAACACACTACAACATAACATATTAGTGAGATATATTTAATAACTTTTAATTTAAATATTATTACTTTAAATTTCTAATGGTATTTATAATGGATTTAATCATATTTATTAAATTTTTTTAGCAGCATAATAAAAAATTATATTAAAGTTTTCGCGATATAGTATCTAGTGACATTTCTCATAAATGTCATTATAGACTATAGTAACAATTACATATGTCACTAAAGGTCAAATAAAGTATCACTAAATTATTTTATAGTGAAACTTAAAATAAAAACCAATAATTATTACAATAAAAATATAAATCAGCGACATTTTTTAATATTCCTAAATTATATGTCGTTAATTTTATAGTAGTGTTAATGTATCATGTTGTAATATCAATTACTCCATTATGTAATTAGTTATTAACTTATTATATAGCTTGGTCTAGGCATGGCCACAGTCCGGGTTGGTCCGGTTCCGTTCCGGTTCCATCCGGTTCCGGTTCCACCCGATTCCGGTTCCATTTGGAACCTGTCGCGAACGGTTCCGGTTCCGGTTCCGGTTTTGGTTCCGGGCGGTTCCAAACGGTTCCTTGGCGGTTCATGAGGCAGTTCCGGCGGTTCCAACTCACGGGACGGGCGGGTCGGACCATCGGTTCCATTTTTATTTTTTTCTTTAAATATTTATATAATAAAAAAATACTATAATATCGCGGACGTACCTTTGATGATTACTTGATTATTAGCGAAATTCATTGCATGTCAAGTTGTCATCGTTATTGAAATATTTACTAAAAAGAATGAAAAAAATAAATTAATAAGAAACGAATCAATGATAATGTTGATAAAGATGATTAATAAAAAAAGAGGGAGAAAATGGACTTGAACCTAGTACCCAAATGAATACTAAGCTGCCTACGTATCCCGAAGGAATCAAAGCCCACGTAGTTCTTTGTCATACCTTTTATTTATAGTTGTTGAATGTTGATTTATCGTTGTCGTTTGTCGGATTGATCCTATTCGTCTTCGTCATCATCATGTGGTTGATTAGATGCTTCCGCTGACTCTCCTCCTGACGATGATGCAGATGTATCCATCATCATCCATGGATCATCATCGTCGTCTTGATCATCATCATTCCTTAGTCCTTGTGTTCGAATCTCCGCTTGATCCCAATCTTTCTTGCAAACACATATTTGAATACTATGTGGAGCAAGACGAGATCGTTTTTCGTCCAAAACTCTTCTACCTGCACTAAAAGCAGACTCCGACGCAATTGTTGACGCGGGAATTGCAAGGATATCCTTTGCAATTCTCGATAAAATGGGAAATTTAACAGATTTTTCTTTCCACCACTCCAAAATATCATAGATACTTTGGTCTATTTCAAAGTGGTGTTTAAGATAACTATCTAGTTCTAAATATGAGGTCGAGGAAGAAGAAGATGATCCTAGAAAACTATCATCTTGAGTCATTATGTTAGCTATTATCGAATTATAGTAAGAGGGACGTGCCGAAACGCTAGCACGCCTAGACATATCGCGTTTCGGGTTATATACACTAGCGTAAAAATCATAGAGTTCTGCTAAATATTTTTTACATGTTCCTACATAATTATGTACATCAGTAGACGGGCGATCTAACGATTGATAATAAAATCCTATTACTTTAGTAAGGACCTCAGTTTTAAAACGTGGGTCCAAAATGGTTGCGATTCCATAAATATAAGGAAAATCGGTAAAATATGCTTGCCATTTTTCCATCATATCTGCAAGAATCGGCCTCAATTTTGGGTTAGTATCTTCATGTGTATATTTAAGGAGATGATAAAAAATAGTAATACATTCACTTATTACTAAGTGAACGTTCGGTTCATAAACATAAGAAAAAATCTTAGTCGCGTGGTCATACGCTTCTAATATGTTATGTACACCTATAGCTAATTCCCAAGTGTCATCAGCTATGAAACTATCTGTACACTCACTATATAGTTGTGTTATTACTGGGCGATAAGCAATCGCCTTTCTTAATAAATCGTTGGTTGAGCCCCAACGTGTAGGAGTATCTAATGACCAATACACTTTTTTAAGTTGGTATTGGTCACATAATTGTTTATATCGTCTTTTTATTTTTCCGATCCTAAGCCATTTCACTATATCCCTAATTGGTTCTAATAAATCACTTAATTGTTTTATGCCTGCTTGGCAAGATAAGTTAATTATATGCGCACAACAACGTATGTGTAATAAGCTACCCCCAAGGATTAAACTAAAAGCAGGTTCGTTAAACAAAAAATCTATACATTTAATGTTCGCGGTTGCATTATCAGTTGAACAACAAAATATTTTATCTAATAAGTTCCATTCTCTACATATCTCTACTAATCTATATTTTATGTTTTCACCGGTATGTCTTTCTGGCATTGTCTCAAAAGCAATTATTCTTTTTTGCATAATCCAATTTCGATCTATCCAGTGTGCTGTTACACACATATAAGGTTCTAAATGTGGGGGAGCAGACCAAATGTCAGTTGTTATGCTAACCCTACCATTAAACGATTTAAACATTTCAACTAATTCATAGCGCATTGATTCGTATAATTTAATTGTGCGTCTTTTAAGAGTGCTCCTAGGGATTGCTCTATATTGTGGTTGCAAAGTTTTTCTATTGAGACGCTCGTATGCCCTACTTTCACCGTGGTTAAAAGGCAATTCATCACAAGTTACATACCTAGAAAATTCATCAATCATGTCATTACGATTGTATCTAAAAGGCATACCTGTGATGGGAATGTCCCATTGTGTCTGTCGGCTTCCACTTGTGGTCCCGCTCCCGCTTGCTGCATGAGTTTCTTTTGTGATTCCATGCTTCTTTGCCAAATGTTTGTTAAAAGATCCTGTACCACCACCTAACACGTATTCACAAAACACAATAAATAAATGTTTATAAAATATGAATATATAATGTATCAATGTATTATGTATGTCAGTATGTATAAAAAACTTAAAAAGTATTTACCTCTGGCGAAACTGTATGAAACTAAGGGCTTTACTCCTTGACTTTCACAAATTTGACAAGTGCATAAAAAATATCTGGATTCTCGGTTGGTTCTTTTGTGAAATACGACCACACATGTGAAACAGCTCTACCACTAGGAGGTGGCGTTGCCGGAAAAGGTTGTCTTACTGGTTCATCTTTATCTAAATAAATAATTTAAAATTATAAAACTATAATTAAATAAATAAATAATTTAAAGTTTAATTAATTTGAAGAATAAAATTATAAAACTAACCGATAGTTTGGAAATTGACTCGTTTACCACGAGCTTGTCTTTGTTGTTGTTGTTCTCCTTGTTCTTCATGTGATCTTGTTGATGACTGTCGAGATATATTTATCCCAATTGGGGTCGTTGGTTCCTCTTCTTGTTCTTCTTCTTCATCAATTTGTATTTCTCTTTCCATTTCTTCTGCATAATTATGTAACTCCGGGTCGTACCCTTCCGGATAATTATGTTCATAATTATAATTACTAATGGAAGGTGTTGTTGATACCGACGGAGTAGAAGTGGCCTTTCATTTGGACGAACTGGAACCTCCCAATGATTTTGCCACTTTAGTAACTTTTTTTGTGGCTTTTTTCAAAAATGAAGACATGATTGATAATATTGAAGTAATAATAGAAATATAGAATTAAGAAATAAATAATTAATTAATTATGTAACTAACTAAATTAAGAAATAATTAAAAGACTAATTATGTAATTAAGAGAACAATTGCGTAATTAAAGAATTAAGTAGAGAGAGTAAGTAGAGAGAGTAGGAGAAGAGATGAGTTGTGAATGAAAATGATTGAAAGTGATGAGTATATATAGAGGAGAATGCAACGGCTAGTTAACGGTAACAAACGGTCATATTTTGGCGAATCGGTTCCATGGAACCGGTGGGCCGGTTCTGGTTCCGGTTCCACGGAACCGTTGAGCCGGTTCAACCGGACCGGTTCCGGTTCCGGTTCCAGAACCGGTTCCGGTTCCAAACCGCGGGTTTTTTACCCGGTTCACGATGGTTTTTTCCGGCGGTTTCACGGTTTCGCGGTTCGGGGCGGTTCGAAACCTGTCGCAAACGGTTCCGGTTCCGGATCCGTTTCCAAGCGGTTCGGGACCGGTTCGGTTCCGGGTAACCTGCCCCATGGCCATGCCTGCCTTGGTCATATGTACAAGAAAGACGCAACACTTCATCCGGAGTTAATTTCTAGTCAAGCAACAAACATGAAATCGATATCCTTGGTGTATGTGCGCGTGGTAGCAAAACGGACTGTTTATACTCTCTTTGTTTGTTAAAGAATGTTTTCATAAAGAATCTTAATAGGAATTAAAAAAAATAGAATTTTATAAATAGTAGAGATATTATTTTATTAAATAATAAATTTAATAAAGGAAAAGTGAGGATCATAAATATTTAAAAAAATATTAAAAGAAAGTTAGTGATAAACATATAAAGACGATAACTAATGAAAAAAATATTTTCATAAAGTAAGTGGGAAATGACCATAAGGATTATAAAAATTTTTAAATGAAGTTAGTGGAAGATATTTGGAATCATGTGGGGACCGTATAGTTAGTGGGAAACATAAAAATGGTTGAGTAAGGTTATTTTTGTTCAAAATTTGTGATATAAATAAAAGATTCTTTACAGGAAGAACAAATAAAACATCCTAAAATAGAAAGTGAGTACATCTTTAAAGAACGAAAAGAGTATTAGATTTTTCACATAAAATAGTTAAATTTTTTAATATTGTTAAATTATAAACCAAAAAATCTATTAAATAATAACCTACACCAAAAAAGTAAAGGATAATATGAGTGGAGTTGGAGGATCAAATAATTATAAATAACCATATATGTATTATGATAACATAAAGATTGATTATGATTAACTTTTCATAATAAACTACATGCAACATGTTAACATCTGAATTTCATATAAATAATAATCATACATAATTTTATTACAATCTGAAATAATTTAATTATAATCTAAACCAACAAATAATAAATCTTTTTGTAATTCTAAAGATTAGAAAAAACAAAATTTTACTAGAATAAAATAAAAAGGTAAAAATTTTATTTAGCAAACAAATCCCAAAATGATATAGCTTGAAGCTAGCTTACCTTAAATCAGAAGCACACATACTATTACAAGAAAATAATAAAAAAAAAAAAAGGATAACATACATATAGCCAATAATATGAGAAATCATTACAACATAATTACACTCTTATATATTCATTATGCACTCTTCAAAATGAAGTAGTCTTGCTATACTCAAGCTTCTTGTGTTTTTGTTGAATAAAAACCTCAGCTTCACAATCAATATCTCCTTGACATTTTTTAGAATCACCATGCTTGATCGCGCTTTCAATCTTATTACTCTCTACGGGTTTATTATAATTTTTATTTTTAAAAGGCGATAATATATAAGAGAAGTAATTGTCACGTTCATCTATAATATGAATGTTACTATTGTTGTGATTGTAATAGGAATTTGGTTGTTTCATTTTCTAAGCAAAATGTAGGTTTTTATTTCCCTTTCTTTTTCTTATGAATATACCGAGGAAAATGAATGCATATTTATAGAGAATTCTAATTAAGAAGATATGTTGAAACGTAGGATTTACATGGTTGTTATTAATTGATGAATCATAGAGAAGGAGAATCTAATGCTCTTTTGCTTTTTACGTGCGCATTACTGAAAATTAATTCAAGTCACAAAGCATTAATTATAAAAAGCAATAAAAATGATTGATTTTTCAAGTTAAGCTAACACGTTGAACAAAACTCTTAAAGAAGAACGAATAATCAATACTTTCTACTTTCTACTTTATTCCTTATTTGAATTTTCCTGTTATATATTGAGCCAACTGATTATGACACCCAATACAACTTGTACATAGAACATAATTTTTTTTATTCTAACAAACTCGATTTGAATTCGGTGACTCACAAACTCTAACTATAATATAATTTGTTTTTAATGGGATGTATTTAGCGACATTTAATTTAAATATCGCTACTTCAAATTTCTATTAGTATATATAGAGGATTTAGTGATATTTATTAGACCCTTTAGCTGCATAATAAAAAATCACACTAAGGTTTTTTCGACATAGGATCTAATGACATTTTTCACAAATGTTACTGTAGACTATAATAACAATTACATATGCCACTAAAGACCAAATAAAGTGTCACTAAATCACTTTATAATGAAACTTAAAATAAAAACCAATAATTGTTACACTAAAAATATAAATCAGTGGCATTTTTTAAATGCCACTAAATTCAATATCACGAAACGTTAAATTTGTTGTGGTGTCAATTAAAAAATTAAGTAGAAGATTAAACTTTGAATATATATTATACACTCTATTTTATACTCCTTATATAGGAGCTTTATAGACTAGAAATATAAATGCAAGCAATTTTCCCCCTATTTGTTGCTACTAATTACACTTGAAATAAAGGTTGGATGAATGGATGAAATTTGAATTCTGAAGTCTTCTATCATATTGGCTTCTGACACCAATAAATTAATATATAACAAAAAGTTTAAATTGATAGTCTAAAGCTCAAGATATGTTAAATTCTCTATTACGCCCCCTATTATGAGAGCCCTTTAATTAGATACCTGGCCCCAGTAAGGGTTGAACCCCAAACCTTCTGCTCCACATACAGATGTTTTATCTATTGAGCCACAAACCGCTTTTTTTTAAAAAAAAAAATTCTTTATTGATCACAATTGCTTAAACTTAACCTATATTTTACAGTACATATTAATAACCTAATTATAAATAAATAATCAACAATTAAAAACTACTCTCGGGTAAAATTAAAAGTAATACAGAAGAAAAAAAATAGAGCATACAATATTCGAATTCAGCGCTGATTTTAGCTTTATTCGTTCTTTGGATTCCTGATGTTTGCAATTACTAGAGGATATCCAATACATGTAACTATTTTTAAAAAGATTTTTCACTTGGTTGATTACAAATTCTTTTTAGCTAGCCGAAATTGATGACATTATGACTACTGTCAAACTTTGGTGTTGCGTATATTGGAACAACGTTGAATGCTTTGGTACACCACTCAAAAGCTCCTTAATCTTAGACAAAAAAATATCATTATTGCTACTTTTTTATTGAAAATTTGTTAAAAATAATTTTAATTAATTTTCATTAATTATTAGCTTAAATTAAAATATATGTCGTATAGCTCAAGATAGTTTCATCTATATTAATATAGTATTCTTCTCTAAATAGACTTGTATAAAAACGCACCTACAATATAATTGTGTTTTTCAACGAAAAAAAATATTTTTTTTAGTTTTTTTTAAAATATATTGAATGGTTTATGAGGTCACAAGTTTGATAAATATGTACTTTATTAAATTTTATCGTGCATGGTCGACATTGAAAGCCACTCAAGCAAACACTACAAAACTAATACCCGGGTAAAATAGTATAGAATTAGTTTTAGGCATTTTTATTTTTTATTAAGATCTTTCTGGGTTGTGTTATTTTCAAAGTTAGGTTCATAGAGGAGTTTTAAAAGTTTTTTTTTCTTATAAATAATTTGTATGAGAACATACTATATATTTTCTCTATTCCATATACTTGCAAATGATAATAACATATTATATGGGCGATTAGGCGAACGTCACTATCAGTTGCAACAGTATAATATAACAAAAAAGTATAATTTTTGTTAAAATAAAAATAAACTAGTAAATTCTATCCAATGTTTCAACGAGGGAATAGGACCTAAAATACAAATTGTCTAAAATTATAATGGGTCGACTCAGAAAATTTTAAAATCACCTAAAATTCGACCAAACTAAAAAAGGGCCAAAATAGTTGGATTAGTTTATGATCCGATTTAACCTCTTTTATTATGTGTCTCAAATTTTGAATTTTAGATTATTTCAGCTCTTTCTTTGATCTTAAATAACAATGTTGTTCAAGACACTCTCATATTAATTTAACTCTTTGTCATTTTGAAGCAAAATCATAATTTTTTTCATTACACAAAATATTCAAACTGAAACCTTATTTCAACATGTACCCAAGTGCACGTATAAAATACTAAACAAACCAAAAAATATTTTCCAACTTCTATTTTAGTTAGGAATTTAAACACATCAACTCCAATAATCAACTAATTTGTCAATATTACAAGCAAGTAGAATAATAAAATTTACATACATGAAATGTACAAACAAACATTATTATTAAACCAACAAAACTATACAATACTTATTCAATACTAACAATTAATCAGCATGTTTGATCGCACTCTCGACCCTACGACGATCTAATTTCTTCTTTTTCTGGTTACTGTTGTCATTATTGGTGATAATATATAAGAGAAGTAACTCTCGTGCTCATCTAAACTTCGTATTTTGTTATTGACATTGAGGTTTGTTTTTTGATGTGTCATTTGAATTTTTTTTTTTCGTCTATTTCTCTTGTTGTATGCAAACTAAAGCAAGGCGTATATTTATATATAGACTTAATTTACTTAGCAAAGTGATTTTATTATTGATCAATGATAAAAGGTAATCTGACGCCCTTTATCTTTTTATGTATGCATTTAAAAAATGCTTCATTAGGTTCATTTTTCAATGTATGCTAGCTAGTTGAATTCAATGCCTTCTTCAAAAGTGAAAGATTATAGCAACATATACATTTTGCTTGTTTGGTGGTTGGTACTAAAAAATAGTATGTAGTGTGAATTTTCATAAAATGTATTATATATATTATATATAAAATATATAACATATTTTGGGCTTGAACCATCAGCTTAAATTTTTGATTGAGTTGGTTTCTTATTATGTCGTTCCCTTACATAATAAAAGAGACTTTGATGCAAAAAAATCTTTCTCAATTTCTGTTACCATCTAATGCCCACCTTATTAAATGTTAATGCATTGGTATGAATTTTGTGAAGAAATGATATGATTGAAGGAGAACAAACATAACCATTATAATTGTAAAAAGATTTTCCTATTAAAATTACACTAACTTTTCATTACTTTTTTTATCATTTAATACCGACTTTTAAAAGTATTGTTGAAGTTCAAACTTAATATATTCTTGTTTAAATATTGTCATACTAGTGTATATCCAATGCAAGACGTAATTTGACTTGGTAATTAATAACGTTGGATTTTCGTTACTCTTTCTAGAAATCTTTTTCATTTGAGAATGTTGGAACAAGAATTTATAGCAACTAGTAAACAATTGATTCAATACTCATAATTGGTAAGGAGTATAAAAAGTATAGTAGCATATATATAAAGATGCATTTAAGAAAATATTTATTAAAAGAGAGAATAATGTCACTTAAATAACTTTATGTTTTTATTTTCAAATTTTCATAAAATAATAACTTCAGTATATCTTAAATATTATATAAGATAGAGGAAGTATGTACATATATAGTAAATTAATAATATGAATAAAAAAATAATGTAAGATACCAACATCTAATTAATAAATATAAGAAATCGATTCCTAAGAAATCTATTGTATCCTATTGAATTGCATGATAGGTCTTGGTAGTTTATACCCGCTTCCCTATTAGGCATTTAACGGTCATTGCCTCATGAGTCATGGGTCATTCTCATGCAAATTTACTCTCCATTGGCTAGCTTGTGCTAAACGTAACTGAAATGCAACTTGGCCCTCATGATATTATTATTATTGGTTAACTAAGATATAATTTCTTCGTTCTGAAATACTTGCTACATCACGGTTATTGGCACTATTTATCGTTTAAGTAATTTTATATATTGCGGCTAATGTGTAAGATAATTATATATTGCAGCTAATTTTATATGTCGCGGCTAACCTAACTGAAATGCACTATTTATCATTGTGAAATAATCTTCAATCCAATTCCCCTTTCTACGAAAATTTACTCATTTCACAAGTTTTGCAAAATAACATAGACATTGAAAGCATTTATTAGATTTAGAGCTTTGCAAATCTAACCTATAATGATGGCAAACTTAAACTACAGATTTTTCTCACGAGTTCTTTAATCTTGATTTAAAACAATTATTATACATGGAACTTCAAAGAAAACGAAGTCTATTGATAATCAATCGTAAAACTCAATTTTTAAATCATTCAAGTATAGACAACTAATATAATTAATAATGATTCATACTACTTTTCCTTTTAATTTTGTTATATTTTAAAAATTATAGTGAAAGCTTTTGTAAATTATATAGCAAAATTAAATAGACAGAGAAAATACACAATATTATTTGGCCAATAGTTTAGATTTAATAATTGTAATTTTGACTTTAAAAGTCAACCACTACATAAATTTTTTTTAATTAAAAAAATTACCAAAGTTATATCCAAAACATTTAATTACTAATAAAAATAACATAACAATGGCCCAAAAAGGTACGAAATTAATTAATTTTATTTAACAATCACATGTCTAAGTAAACATTATTTAATTACTTAAAGTACGTAGCAAACTAAACATAACTACGTACTAACACACACTTCTCATAGCAAGTGGAACATATCATACAAGAAATCATTCATACATACATGTAATATGTGCAACCCACACAAAAGCAAAAGTAATTATTCAATAGCAATCATGGACGCCTTGGTATTATTGTTGTTGTTGCTACGAGCAAGTTTCTTGTGCTTCTCTCGAATGAACACCTCAGCCTCACAATTGATGTCGCCTTCACATTTCTTATAATCACCATGCTTGATTGCGCTCTCTACTTTACGACAATCTAATGTCCTCTTTTTATGGTTGTTCTTGTTCTTGTTCTTGTAAGGTGATAATATGTAAGAGTAATAACCTTCGCGTTCATCTAAACTTTGAATTTTATTTTTGGAATTGGAGTTTGTTTTTTGTTGCTTCATTTTCACTCAATAAAACGATAATGTATTGTATTTGCTTGGAATTTTTATCGCATAAATATACAGATCGATCAATTAATAATTGTATCTGTGTATAGAGTTAAAATTGAATTTCTTATTTTTCTTTTCTTGTTGTGAGCATCCATGTGTGGTTCTTATATTGGATGAATGATAGAGGGGAATCCGATTCCCTTTTAGCCTTTTACGTGCCATTGAGAAATTCTTTATTGTTTTGATTTTTCAATTTATATATGTTAGCGAGCCAAAAAAAAATTACAGAATATAGCTAGCAATACATTTCAAACTTTTGTTCTTTTTTCAAATTTTCCCCTACTAGATCATATCCCATTTATAAATACTTTATATTTATATATATATATATATATATATATATATATATATATATATATATATATATATATATATATAGTCAAGTTCCAGTGAGAACCAAACTTATATGAGAACTGTGAGAACCAATCTCTTCGATAAATGTGTGTTACTTCTTCACAGAAAATGTGTTACTTTTGGACAAAAAAAATATTACTTTTGTTTTTAAAAAAATCAGGTACATTTAAGCAAAAAAGTATTACTTTGAGAAAAAAATATAAATACAAAGTAACACATTATTTTCAAAACGTGAAAAATAAAGTCCACAACACTATTATTTTTAAATTTCCATTTTTTTAGTTTTTTTGGCAAGTGTTCTTTCATTGCTTTAGTATTTTATCTTATAAGAGTAGAAATAAAGTCCACAACATCAATAATAATATGAAAAAAATAAATATATACTTATATGAGTCAAAATAAATCAATCGTGAAAAATATTGCTAAATAAAAATATTTTGTTTTAATATGCTTGTTGTTTTTTAATCGTCCTGTACATACAGCATAAATTCTTATTTTAATATCGTCTCGTGTGCATCTTAGGTGGCAATGTATAACATATATGTTTTGAACTTTACAAATTTTGTTATGAGACGGTCTCTACATGAGACATACCCCATATTTGAATAGAATAATCCAATGATAAAAACTTTTAAAATGATTTATCAATAATTTTATCACAAATTCTTGTGAAAGACCATCTTTTTATCTCTTTGAGAGACCATCTCTAAATGGGCCGGCCAATCCTATTTTTTTAAAAATATTGTAAGTAGGCATTAAGAATATTGTAAGTAGATATTTAAGATATTGAAAATAGGCATTAAAAATACGGTAAGTAAGCATTATGAATAATGTAAGTATGCATTAAGAATATGACAAGTAGATATTAATCTTTAATAGGCTAGGTTTGAGATACGTCTTTCAAAAAGACGGTCTCTTAAGAGATTAGTTGTAATTTTATTATGATCAACTATAAAAGTAGGCTAATTATATGGGTGAGTATAATAGGATGACGGGCTGAAATAATTTTGGCACGACTTTATCCGTCTTGGCGGCTAAATTGGGCCTATGATGGATCAGCAACTTTGCCCGACTCTCCTACTAAATTGGGCCCTTTGGTCCACTAATAACTGGTTCGTTGTATAGAAGGAATTCGGAACAAAATACATTATGACTAGAGTTGTGTAATGGCCTGAAGGTTCAGGGATCTGGATCCACTTTTTAAATATGCGGGCTTAAATAATCTTTACTCATTATGGTTAATTAGGTATATTTATTATGGTTATTTCACCTTATATCCACCTCACATTCACTCTAAGTTTGTGTTATATACTTCATAAATTCTTACATATTTAATAGTACATTTAATTTTATTTAAACCATGCAATATAATAAAATAAAATTAAATAAAAATATACAAATTGATATAAATTAGTACATTGTAGGCGGCTATGGGGTGGATGTGTATGAGGTTGTGCGAGTAAAACCTTATACCCACCAACTATCCACAACCCATTGCGAATAGGACTTTTCATATCCATACTCACCCATTAACCATCAAAAGTCACCAAACTAAAGTGAATATGGTGCAAAATTCATATAGTTTTACCCACATATCATCCCCAATTGCGGCTTTAGATTTTGAACAACATCAACTTGATATAAAACAAAATGATTAGAACGTATTTTGAGATACAAACAAAATTCTAAATCCTTAATACAATAAAAATTTGTGTAAAATCGAACTCCAAAATGCTCATTAGTTGGTCAGTATGTACATAAACCGACCAACCACCAATCGTTTTGGGTTCGTCATCATACAATTAATCACTAAATTTTTTGTCGTGGCAAAAAAAAAAGGTGAAATAGAACACAAGCTTTCTATAGTGGTTACCCATCTATAAGATGTGACTATATTGTAATGCATATCATATCTAATTTATCCCGCTCATACAAAACTATGGTCAGGGTTTGAAGAGGGAAGAACGACGACAGCTGATACTCTCCTCTATGAGTATGAGATATCGTCGTTTTTCCCTCCTCAAACCCTAACCATAGTTTTTTTTTGTAACACATATACATATGTTAAAAGTTTAAGAATATCAACCACCAACCAAAGGCTCATTAGATGAATTAAATAATTTTATAACTATATAACGAAAATTTTTAAAATAAAAATAAGATTATATAAGAAAATTGCGAAATATAAATTAACCTCAAAAAATATAAACGAAAAATCCTTAGTCATTTTATGAGAAAAATGAGATTAGACATAGCAAAAATCACTAATCAGCATTAAACGCCATTAATGACAAAATTTGGACTAAAAAGGCAATATTGGTGGAAGTCAATTTAGACGATAATTGTTTTCTTGGGTAATCAATCTTAACTTGCATTGATAATTACCTATTTAGTAGTTAGATCGTTTATAACGTAATATTATTGTGGTCATAGACAAAGAGTTTGATAAGCCAAGTATTTGTAGAAACATTACTACCCACAAAATTGGAAAGTTTTTAGGAGCACAACTTTTTTTTTTTTTTTTTTCTTATTATGAAAATCGACTTATCAAGTAATTTCAAAGCCCAATAATTTTGCAACGTGGAAGTGTGTGGATTCCATAATACATAGACTTGGCATGACTGTATCAATAGTCATCACTATGTGGATTTTGGATGTTTATCATAGATCGAGTGCGATCTTTGAAGGTGGGTGAAGTGATCGATCGCACAAGGCCTCCTCTTTCTACCGTATATAAAAAAAGTTAACGGCTCTGTATAGGTCATCAATTATCAGTACAAGTCATTTTTAATCTTTTTCACCCTATTTTTATATTTTTCAACTTTAACTTTTTTTTTTTCTTTCTTATATGTTTAGATTTATCACATTGTTGCACCTAACCTTCTTAAATAATTTTCCTTCATATTTTTCTCTAAATTTGTGATTCATGAATTCTTTCTTATATATCTCAGATTATATCTCTCATACTCATCCATAGCATTCACATTTTTGCTACTTGTATCTTTCTACAATATCATCAAATCAAAATATTTTCATTTTCTACACTATTTGTTTAAAAATCTCATTTTAATTTTTGTTTTACAGCAAAATTAAAAGGACAATAAAATCATACTATTAATTAAAAGAACTGGAAAATTGCATGTGACATCCTCACAATGATTTGCCTTGCCACATGGAATAATCAAATTAATTATTTGCTTTATTTATTAAACTGAATAAGGTAAAACTGTTCTTGACCAATATCTCTAACATTAAAAAGCTTGTAAAATTTCAAGTGTCATAATTAAAGAGAATTAGCCAAATGGAACATATTTATTTGCTAAAGAAGAATGACATTGTATTTGATCTTGAACAATATCTCTATCATTACCTACAAAAAAAGGGCACAATTTCGCCTAAAGTATCCAACTAACTGATACAGTCGGAAATTTTCGACTGATTTTCCAACTGACAGGCGTTAGTCGGAATATCTGACTAAATTACTACTGAATTAATTTATAGTCGCAATTTTAAATTGAAAAAAAAAATAAATTTAATATTTCCAACTAATTTCCTATTGAATTTTAGTCAGAAAAATTTTGACCGAGACTAAAATTCAGTAGGAAACCAAATTTTCATTTTCACTGTAAATACTTCACATTATTGTTGGTTGTTGCAATTATGTAAGTTGCAAATTATTAGTTGAAGTTGACCAAATTGTAATTATACTAATACTTTATTAAAATTGTAATTACTAATACTTGTAATTACTAATACTTAGTAATAACTAATACTTTATTAAAATTGTAAAATCGTGAAATCGGAAGCAGCTCTCAAAATTGAATCGTGAAATCGTATCGTAAAATCAACTGATTCTACCAAATACGAATAGCACTTTATTAATATTATACTTATACGACTAATACTACGATAATAATGAACTAATATACAAGTAATTATATACTAATACATCTAATTAATAACATATCAATACTACAATAATATAACTAATAATACATCAATACGAGTAATAATATACAAATACAACTAACAATATACTAATACTATACTACGACTACCTTCAAAAACAATACTATACTACGACTAATAATACATTAATACGACTAATTTGACTAATACGAATAATTACATACTAATACTAGTAACAATGCACTAATATGACTAGCTAATATTATATTAATACGACTAATTACATACTAATACTACACTAAGACGACTAATTACAACTAATACATACTACATTTAGTAATATGCTAATAATAATAATAATAATAATAATAATAATAATAATAATAATAATAACTAATACGACTAAATAACTAATAATGCACTAATACGGTAGTAATATACTTATATAACTAATAATAATACAACTGATA